>NC_086321.1:241953459-242269709 GCF_036172605.1 Pelobates fuscus | reverse complement strand
TTATCTGAGTGACAGCGAACAGACAAGCCTGACCATTGATGTCCCCATGGCACCGCAGCTGCCACGATAGGGTAGATCTCAAAGAGGGCTGAGGTTGTGAAAAACCCTTCAACGTCACGGACTTCTTCTGGCCATGCGCCCCAAAGCCATTTGGTACCGAAGATGGCTGAAAAACCTTTGTTAGATGCTGCGTCTGACCATACGGTTGGTGACGTCTCTGATAAGGCGGGGAGGAACAGACTTTTCCCGTTCCAGCTGGTCAAGAACCTCCTCCACATCTGTAGGTCTGCTGTGGCTTGTGGGTCCATGGACAGTCTGTGGTTCTCGTGTTGAAAGTGGGGAAAAAGACAAAGTAGTCTGGATATGAAGGCCCTTCCTTGAGGGATGATGCGCATGGCGAAGTTTAATGAACCTATAAGGGACTGGAGTTCCTTACGGTTGCATGTACCCAGAAAAATGTAGTGGTTTATGCTATTGATGATGTTGTTGATTTTGTCGGGTGGTAAGCTTGCTTGCATGGATGCCGAATCCAGTTGTATACCCAGAAATGTTATGATGGTGTCAGGACCTTCGGTTTTCTTGAGGGATACCGGGACACCCAAGTGGTGAAATAGATTAAGGGCTTCTTTGAGGCTGCTGGGCGGAAGTTCGTTCCCTTCTATCATTAGGAAGTCGTCGAGGTAATGGATGACCATGGGGCATCTTGAGATGTTCAGAAGTAACCAGCAAAGGGTTTCAGCGAAAGTGTCAAAAATCTTTGGGCTGCTTTTTGACCCAAAGGTTAAGCGGGAGAAGAAATAGTACTTGTCTGCCCATTTAATACCATGTAGGTGCCAGAGTGTAGGGTGGATAGGTAGTAGTTTGAAGGCATTCGTAATGTCTGTTTTACTTAACCAAGCTCCAACCCCAGTCTGTGTGATGGCTGTAATGGCGTGATCGATGGTGGCGTATTGAAGGGAAAATTCCTCGGAGGGAATGAGGGAGTTTAGACTTGGGGTAGGGGAGGTATGAGGGGCTGAAAGATCGATAATGAGTCTTTGCTTGAGGGAAGTTTTACCCGTGACAATACCGATGGGGTTTGTACGCCATGATGTAAATGGTGGGGTTAAGAATGGACCGAACACGAACCCGTCTGCCAATTCTTGGGCTATTAGGGTATCCACTGCTGTTGGGTTCTGGTTTGCCGACTGTAAATTTGGGCATTCTAGGTGGCCCGTGGGCATGTGTAGGATGCCTGTGTGGAACCCTTCGTTGAATCCTGTAACAAGAAAATCTACCAGGTGTCTGGATGGGTGGTTGGCTAGTAGTGCTGCTAGAACATCAATGTTAACAGACGTTAGGTAGGGTTTAGGATACATTTTATTAGGGCACATAGATTTGGCATGTGCCCTGAAACATTGAGAACAAATGTGTAACAATCTACATGCACTGAAACTACATGTGCCACCATTAAAGTTATTGCAAATTTGTGATTTGCCGAAGAAAATTATAGGACGGCCCAGCTTGTCTCTGGCGTTCCTTCCTGTTTTCCCGGCGTAGCCAGTGTTGGGAGCTTGGCTGTGGTCGTCTGCAGTGCTGGAACAAAAATTTGTGGTGTGTGTCGTAGAAGAACATGAAACACAAGCCGGTGTCTTGAGCCCGGCAAAGTGTCTGCAGAAGATTTCTGTGTCTAGCCTGCTCCAATTGATACGGGTACCATACTGGGAAAACGCGCCAGCTACTTTGGTGGAAAATGACCTGTGATAATCGTAAAAGGCCGACCCGCCGTATTTGTTACCAAGGTCCACCAGCTTGTGCATGTAACGGTCGAATTCCTCTCTTCTAGCAGGGTACACCTCACACATAACATCTCTGAAAATACCAAATGCTAATACAAATTCCGGGATGGTCAGTTTACGGTTCAACCTGGAGTCTTTAGATCTGACCACCACCGATACCTCATCATACATGTAGGTTTTGTTTTCTACCACATCCTGGGAGGCAATTAGTAAGGATGCTAAGTTGACATCTTTGCCCTCCAGGATGTCTTTCTTGATGTGGGCTGGGATAGTGTGTGCGGGGTCGACGTCATGGGTATCTGAAGAGTTACCGTTTCCCGTGGCCACTGGTACGACTGGTACGTCTGGTGTTGTTTGAGCGGTGTCGGGAAGGCCTGCCTTGGTAAGGGCTGTGGTCACCGCCTCGAGGTTAGCCAGTCTGTCGTTGACCTTGCCCATGGAGCTCATGAGTGAGGTCAGCATAGCCTGGATGTCTCCCGATCTGGTGGTGCTGGGGCCTTCCCCTGCTTCCATGTTGTTGGTTGTTGTGCTAAGGAGTCGAAATAATTCCGCTTTCCTTGCCGTAGCAGGGTAGGGAATTTGCCGTCTCCTTAACTCGGTAGTGATGCGTGGTATTGTCCAGGATCTGATTGACGCTGGACTGGTCATATCTCCCCTGTGAGAAGGTGTCTCGCCCCCAGCTGGGGAACTAGGGAGCGATAGCCCTTCACCACTGGCATGAGACATGTTTAACTAAAATAAAAAGTGAAATTATTATTTGAACCGGACGTTTTAGTACTGGCTTGCTAGCTATGCCATCAGGCGAAACCATTATGCTTGAGTTGGTGACTGGTGAGGCCCTGCTAGTGCCAAGTGGCTTGAGAGGCTCTATCTATGCGTTGGCGCGATGGGATTTTTTGTGGCCACTGTTTGTGGTGGCCGATTGATGGCCTCTCGGTGATATTACTCAGAAAAAGGGGAAGGGAGTGACTGGTGAGGCCCTCTCTATGAAACATGCAAGGCGGCTAGCTCACGAGTGGCCCGAGGGGTATATACCTCCGAGTATGAGGCGGGGTGTTGGCCTCGCGGGACCGCTAATCCGAAGCAAAGATGCTGAGAAGGAAATATTACCGTTTATCGGCCCCTATGACCCTAACTGCCAGTACTTATCTATTTAATGGGAACCTATGGATATACTGTGAGCAGGTGTACGTACCTGGTAGTATGATTAGAGATTCTAGTCAATCCGTTTTAGGTGGTAGTAGATACCTGCAACTAAAATAAATGGAACCGTATGAAAATAAATACACAGCATGTTCATTCTTATTAATGTATATCCGGTTTCCCCGGGGAGATCCGTGGGGGTGATGTTTGTAGGGTGTATGATATATCAACTATCTTTATGTACAGTGGTATCTACGTAATGATTGGTTATGTATGTCTTAGTATGTATTCATTGATTTATCCTTGCAATTTGTTTTAGGGTCAGGTTAAGTACAGACCTGTAATGTCCTGCTGCATCTATGCTATATTTCAGAAAATGATATGATCGTGTTCTATGTTATACATATGTATCTTTCCCAGTTTAATATAATAATTAATGTATTTATTGTCATGGGATATAACATGCATGGTGGGTTGGAATAGGCCTATATGCCATAATTAATGTAGTGATCAATAATGAACAATCGGCTATATAGCCCTTCTGTAGTGTTTTTATAGGATGTTCCTGACGTATGTAAAAATGAGCTTGGTGTCAGGATTTGTATTTGGTAAAATATGAGTACTGTAGTATGGTATTATATGACCTATGTGGCATTTGTATGCTATACTGTGGAGTAACCTGTAGGTGGCACTGTAGGATCTGTACAGAATGTATCTGTGAGACAATATGACAAAGTTGGGGTTGATTGATCGTGAAGTGTATCAAGCGTGAAGTAACCGCAACGTTATACAATTTAGAAATAGGTTTGGGGTAAGTCAATTATGTGGCCACTATACACATGTGATATGAATAACCGGCTGGTTTGAAAGCTATGTAGTGGGAAGAAATTGCAGTCACGTGACCGGCGCGCTTGTGTTAAGCCCCCCCCTTGCTGGCGTGAGATTGCATAATTTAACAGAGAAACAGTGATTGGGTGTTTTGTGTGGAGGAATCATGGGGAATGTAGTCCCGGCGCGGAAGTAGTTCCGGCCGCCGTGAGTGAGTACTGGCCCATGCTGTTCTTGCAACAAGGTATGTGGGGACTGTATTATCATATAAGTATGAATTAATGTGTTTATGTTAACTTGAGGTTTTAGCTGTCGGTGTTGTATTGCCGCCAGTCGGGCAACCTGAGGTTTTAATGTATGGGGTAGTATAATTCCGTTGTAAAATGCAAATTGGGGTATTTGCGTATGCTGAGGTTCTTAAAACTGGTTATGTTTTATGTGAGCCCGATAACGGGGTGAAGAAGGCATGTATGTTACCCGTCTGTATGTGCGGACCGGAAGGGGTCTTTTAAACGGTTTGGCGATAAAGTGTGGCCTGGCGTTATGACCGATGCCGTGGTCTGTGGGCTGGCGTGTATGTATGCGTGCGTTTAACCGCTTGGACTGGACGCCATGGAAAAGTGGGCGGAAATGCTTGGTTAGAATGGCAGCACTGTATGTGAGTACATGTGTACCGGGAGCCGTGTATGCGACCGTTTGCAAACCAGCAAATTTAGTCGCTTGTGGACAGTAAAGTGAGGACCTGAAACCGTATTAGATGCCTGGGCCTTGTTGCCCGGCGTAATGGTTAGGTCTTACTCACTGTTTATCAGTCACTAGGACGCGCTCCGCGGCGATAGAAAAGGCAGAAACTGCTCCAAATGGGAATCTGCAGAAGGATTCCTGGAACCAGCTCAGCTATGTCCACCTCGTGGGAAACAGAAGGAATACAAATGGCGACTGGATGAACCGGAAGTGCATTCAGACGCTGACCTTGATCGGTAAGGAGTCAGGTAAGGGGTGTAGCTTATATAGGGGGTTGAGTTAACTTAAGCCCCTCCCACAAATACAGGCCAAACGGCCTTACTACATATATATCTCCTTCAAGCTAAATGTATTTTCAAAATTTCAAATAGCTGCCAACCGTTCTATTTTGCCATGGCAATCCTAGTTTTTAGTCTCATGTCTGCAAAATAAAATGTTCAATGAAAATCGACCCTGCAATTCAATTTGTGATTGGTACATTTAAATAGATCCATATCCACAGAAAATCCAGCATACTTCCTAACTTATCACCAGCTTCAAAGCTCACAAAATTGAAGTTTAAAAAAACCTAACAAAAATAACAGGGATTTAGTATATGATCATACAGAGGCGATCCTGGGTGGGTGCAACATGCCCAATCACTCCGTAGATAAAGTTGACGTGTGCAGCACTAATCCTTGTGCCCTTTCATTAAGTCCTACCCCTCCATTAGGATCCACCCCCTCACAAAGGGCACTGGGCGGTAGAGCTGAAAGAGAAACATTACAAGCCAACAAGCTGTTTGAGGACAACATACCAAATTACTCCCCCAGCAGGCATTTCTCGTGCTTGCTGGGAGAGTATGGGATGCACTGATGACAGAGTGCTGGCAGTGAACCCAGCATGTTAGCATCAGCATGAGTAATTGCTTGAAGTGTTGTCAACAGGGCTCGAGTCCTGCAGGAACGCGTGGGAATGGCGTTCCTGCACTTTTTTCACAGGAGGAACGCCGTTCCCAATTAAAGATAAACTAGTTACCTGATAATCTCAATTACCTACACAGATGGGAAAGAGGAGGTATTTGAATTTTGGTCAGAGGGTGGTGCCAGTCCACCTGAGGGCCTGTACCCGGATAAATGTATAAATAAAAAAATTTAGGTCTGTACCTCCAAAACCCTTCAGTTATGTGATATATATATATATATATATATATATATATATATATATATATATATATATATACGTATATATGGGAAGGAGAAAGGCTCTCATGCAAAGTAATCATCTGGCAACTGCCTTTATTAAATCCTTATTTGCTAGCATGATATCACCAGTAGAGAATCTCCCCTGGATCAGGCTAATGATAGTGCCAATTGCTACAATGAATTAGCCAAGGGTGTGAGAAAAATTCCCATATACAGGGAGTGCAGAATTATTAGGCAAGTTGTATTTTTGAGGATTAATTTTATTATTGAACAACAACCATGTTCTCAATGAACCCAAAAAACTCATTAATATCAAAGCTGAATATTTTTGGAAGTAGTTTTTAGTTTGTTTTTAGTTATAGCTATTTTAGGGGGATATCTGTGTGTGCAGGTGACTATTACTGTGCATAATTATTAGGCAACTTAACAAAAAACAAATATATACCCATTTCAATTATTTATTTTTACCAGTGAAACCAATATAACATCTCAACATTCACAAATATACATTTCTGACATTCAAAAACATAACAAAAACAAATCAGTGACCAATATAGCCACCTTTCTTTGCAAGGACACTCAAAAGCCTGCCATCCATGGATTCTGTCAGTGTTTTGATCTGTTCACCATCAACATTGCGTGCAGCAGCAACCACAGCCTCCCAGACACTGTTCAGAGAGGTGTACTGTTTTTCCTCCTTGTAAATCTCACATTTGATGATGGACCACAGGTTCTCAATGGGGTTCAGATCAGGTGAACAAGGAGGCCATGTCATTAGATTTTCTTCTTTTATACCCTTTCTTGCCAGCCACGCTGTGGAGTACTTGGACGCGTGTGATGGAGCATTGTCCTGCATGAAAATCATGTTTTTCTTGAAGGATGCAGACTTCTTCCTGTACCACTGCGTGAAGAAGGTGTCTTCCAGAAACTGGGAGTTGAGCTTGACACCATCCTCAACCCGAAAATGCCCCACAAGCTCATCTTTGATGATACCAGCCCAAACCAGTACTCCACCTCCACCTTGCTGGCGCCTGAGTCGGACTTGAGCTCTCTGCCCTTTACCAATCCATCCATCTGGCCCATCAAGACTCACTCTCATTTCATCAGTCCCTAAAACCTTAGAAAAATCAGTCTTGAGATATTTCTTGGCCCAGTCTTGACGTTTCAGCTTGTGTGTCTTGTTCAGTGGTGGTCGTCTTTCAGCCTTCCTTACCTTGGCCATGTCTCTGAGTATTGCACACCTTGTGCTTTCGGGCACTCCAGTGATGTTGCAGCTCTGAAATATGGCCAAACTGGTGGCAAGTGGCATCTTGGCAGCTGCACGCTTGACTTTTCTCAGTTCATGGGCAGTTATTTTGCGCCTTGGTTTCTCCACACTCTTCTTGCGACCCTGTTGACTATTTTGAATGAAACGCTTGATTGTTCGATGATCACGCTTCAGAAGCTTTGCAATTTTAAGAGTGCTGCATCCCTCTGCAAGATATCTCACTATTTTTAACTTTTCTGAGCCTGTCAAGTCCTTCTTTTGACCCATTTTGCCAAAGGAAAGGAGGTTGCCTAATAATTATGCACACCTGATATAGGGTGTTGATGTCATTAGACCACACCCCTTCTCATTACAGAGATGCACATCACCTAATATGCTTAATTGGTAGTAGGCTTTCGAGCCTATACAGCTTGGAGTAAGACAACATGCATAAAGAGGATGATGTGGTCAAAATACTCATTTGCCTAATAATTCTGCACGCAGTGTATACACATAGGCAGCAAGACAAGAGGAGGTAAAGGAGCAGGAGAATAATTGAATATAATATAGCGATCAATCAAAGAAGGGGGGGGGTGGTTGCTACTAAGTAACACCTAAATCACACAAAACGCCGTTCCCCCTGCAGGCACTCAGGGGGCAGCAAAAAATTCCGCCCCCAAATGCCCTGTGTTCCCTGATGGAAACCCCCCCCGGCAGGCGGCTCTCTCCCTGTCACAGCGGTGAGGGAGCGGTGTCCTCTCTGCTCCCTTTCGCCGTGCGCCGTTTTCTGATGCAGGGAGCCGGAATATGACGTCATATTCCGTCTCGCTGCATCAGCAGACAACCCACGCGGCGAAAGGGAGCAGAGAGGACACAGCTCCCTCGCCGCTGTAACAGGGAGAGAGCCGCCTGCCTCACTGCAGCCCCACTGGACCCCATCCATGCCAGCTTTCCTAAAAGGTAGGCAATGTTAATTTTAATATTATTAATAATTTGTATATATGTATGTCTGTTAGTGTATGTGTGTGTGTATGTCTGTTAGTGTATGTGTGTATGTCTGTCTATGTATGTGTGTGTATGTCTGTTAGTTTATGTCTGTTAGTGTATGTGTGTGTTTGTGTCAGTGTGTGTGTATGAGTGTATTTACGTCTGTTAGAGTATGTACGTGTGTGTGTATGAGTGTATGTTCTTCTGTTAGTGTATACATGTATGAGTGTATGTGCTTCTGTTAGTGTATGCATGTGTATGTTTGCGTGTATGTGCTTATGTTAGTGTATGCGCGTGTGTGCGTATGAGTGTATGTGCTTCTGTTAGTGTATGCACGTGTGTGTGTATGTGCTTCTGTTAGTGCATGTTTGCGTGTATATGCTTCTGTTAGTGTATGTTTGTAAGTGTCTGTCAAATCAGTGAGAGTCTGTTTGTCATTTAGTGTGTGTGTGACTATTAGTGTGTGTCAGTCAGTGTGTTTGTGTGTGTCTCTCTGTCAATGAATGAGTGTGTGTCAGTGAATGTGTGTGTGTCACATCCGTGACGTCTGTGTGTTTGTCATTGAGTGTGTGTGTTACTGTCAGTGTGTATCTGCCAGTGTGGGTGTCTGTCCGAGAGTGTGCTTAAAGGGACACTATAGGCACCCAGACAACTTCAGCTCATTGAAGTGGTCTGGGTGCAGTGTCCCAGTACCCTTAAACCTGCAAGTGTAATTATTGCGGTTTCTCAGAAACTGCAATAATTACCTTGAGGGGTAACTCCACCTCTAGTGGCTGTCTACCAGCTTTGTTTTCCTGGCACTAAAGTATTTCTTTAAAAGGAGCAGGAAAAGGTGAAGTCTAAAGAGAAAGGTGTGGGTTCTTAATCAGGAAACGGTGTGCCCTTGACAGGAAGGGGTGGTAAATTTAGATTAGGGGGTGCTCAGGTATAGTCATGCCTAGGACAGCAAACAATTAAAATACACCACTGTGTGAGTGTCTGAGTATGTGTGTGCATCTGTGAGTGTATGTGTGTGCAAGTGTTTATATATGCATACGAGTGTTTTTTTTTTTTTGGGGGGGGGGGGTGAGTTCCCACACTTTTTTCCCCAGGACTTGACCTCTGGTTGTCAAGCAGGGACAATTACTCCACACTCAGGCAGTTGTTGTGAAGCTCTGTGGTGCATTCATTCCAAGTACATATTACTGTGAATTGTTTTGCTGTGGAGTTCTGTGACACCTACTACACACTGCACATTATTGCATGTTTTATTGCTGTGGAGCTTTGTGATAAACTGATACACACCATGCAATACTGTGAGTTTTTATTGCTGTGGAGTTGTGTAATGCACTCCTATGCACCACACGTTATTGGGAGTTTTATTGCAAATGAGGCCAAGGTACGTGAGAAAAACTCATTGCTCCAAAGACATGCAGCTTACAGTATTGTGTGTCATGAATGAGATTCAAGAAACTTCAAAGAAGTAATCTTTGTGTTTGTATCTCAGACCCCTCTGAGTCTATGTAGTATACTGTTGTAATAAAAATTATACAACCCCCAATCAGGTTTATTGTCAAAGATTACAAACTTTCACTGTTTGCAATGAACAAATCAAACAAAAGCAATTGAAATAGCTCAACACAATAAATGCTTTGAAGTTATTTCCCCAAATTAAATTGAAAATGTAACTTATAATGACAGTTTGATTACAACTGTATGCATCCTTCACAGTGGGAGGGGTGGCAAATTGAATCTTCACTTATGTAGCCAAAAATGCTTGCAAGGACCAGATAATAGAGAGTCCCACTGTGGTCTAATAAATTACATTGATGATGCTGGCAGTAATACAATCCTGTACTATTAAGTATGGATCAATGCAGTCTAATTCTGACCACATTAAGATAATTAAAATGTATATTAATTAATAATCTTTTTAGAGATTTCAAAATCCCAGTTTAGATCATCACTGTTCCCACTTTACAGCGCAAAGGTTTTCTAAGAAATATACCATAACTGACTGGCCAGTACCTTCAACAAACAATATAGATATGGACCTATCATCAAAGTCCAGAGTCTACCACATAAAGAACCATCTTATTTCCTACCTCCATTATGGCAGGCAAGTTGAATTGGCATTTCTAGGCTAAACTCATAATTTAGTCCTTATTTATTTTTCCCTAGCATTTTTGAATTGGAAATTATTATTCTGATTATATTTTCTCTTTTTCCCCCCAGAAATACTGCACAAGCAGGTTAGGCTTGTTTACTTCCTATAACTAGCAAAGGAAAATATAAATACATAATTTGTCTTGTAGGAAATCTTTCAGTAAACCAACAGCTTTTCTTTTAGAGCATTTCTGTGGAAAAAAAAAAACACACATTTGCTCTAAGCAGTTAATACAATAATGTCATTTCTAACTAATCAGCAGAATCTAAAAATAGTGTTCAGGCTTTCAGTTAAGCGCTTTATTTGTTTTTTTTTTGTTTTTTTTAACTGTATTTTTCTGTACCTAGGCAAATATAATTTACATCAATACCAAACAATGAGACACTAGCCAGGAGTACCAATCTATGTCTTAATCAATACATGACCTATTCCACCAATAGCAGAATTCAAGTCGATAAACATTGTGACAAAACCTTAAATAAATATTTGCCTTTATATTACAAATTAGCTCAATTGCCTAGCAGCTATTTATAACCTTTTGCTTAAAGTACTGACATCTATTATTGGGTACTGAGGTGTGAATGTACATTTCCATGTGCTCTTTCTTAATATAAGATAACAGAAATCTTGAATTAATTGTTTAATTGGACACTATTTAAATATCATATACGTATAAAGATAAATTTTGACACATTTTAAAACACGTTAAACATCGTAGACTATAGTATGTTAATAAGAAACACCTTCACCATAAAGTACATTTTGTTGAAAAGGTATAAAATCCATTTGAAACATGAGACGCATGAGTTGCACACAACCTTAACACATAAACAGTCCATTAATAAATAGCTATTTGGTGAAATATACCGGTACTTAACCCCTTAAGGACACATGACGTGTCTGACATGTCATGATTCCCTTTTATTCCAAAAGTTTGGTCCTTAAGGGGTTAATAATATTTTGGATTCATTTTTTAATAATAATTTTTTTTAAAGCTTTTTTTATGATCTTTTCTTAAAAATATTTTTATGGGTTAATTTACATATTTCAATATTCAATTTTACTTGAGGGGCAAACGTTGTTGTTTTATATATAAGATCTAGATAACATTTGTTTGTTAGCTAATTAAAGATGCCTAGTGGCATTTACTTGCCCTTCTATCTCTCTTTGAAGAACTCTGCCCTAACACTCCTTCTTTGAAACTCCTTTTTCTTTTCTGCATGTTTTTATTTCTCCACAGATCTCTTTCGATGCTGCTGTCATAAAAAATACTTAATCTTTCTACAAATCGTGGCGAAGCACCCAAAATCAATTGTGAGAAGAGACAGTGTTGATACCCTTTTTTCTCATCCGGTGTATGAGTGATTGTCAGGATCCTATTCTGACAACTCAAATAATGTTTATTTTCTTCTGTTTTATTTTACTGCAATTCCTGTTTATAACCACTAGTTGCCTCCCTAGCCACTAGTCTAGCCAAGTTATTCTCACCTGCATAGCATAATGATTCAAATCTGCTATAAGAGGTCACACCCTACTTTCTCAAACTGCCTTTACATTGAGAGAATATATAACAACAAATGATACCGCACTCTATGATAAGAATTAGTAATGTAAAGCAAATACTAGCAAATATGAATTTATTAAATTTGTGGAGATAATAAATATCTCAGAAATAGTTTCCTATAAAGGATAATGTATATCAAATCTCACCATGAGCACCTTAATAACAATGAATATACTAAACAATACCACAATAAAAACCCCAATACAATCCGACAATTAAGAGCGTGCCAAAAGGCACTGTGTGGTAGAGAGCCCTCTATCCACTGTACAAAATATATACAGAAGTCCATCAGCAGAACAATGTTGAAAAATGTGTGTATCTGAAAAAGAGAATATATCCAAAAATATAAAAAAACGAAAAAAAGCAAAAAAAGAGAAAAAAAGGAAAAAATAATGTATTTACAGTCCAAGTGTGTACACACTGATGGTAGTATATAAATGTCTCTTCAATGCTTTATGGTTTATGGTTTGATCTCACCAAATCTTGAAGTTAGGAAATCCTGTCATTGACGATTGGAAAAACCCAAAGGTAAGCGTTTTTTCCGGTCTGCAGCAAGTGAAGAAACGTCCAGACAGTCCCTTTGTGCTGCTGGATGAGGCAGAGGGTCTCACTGCGTCGTCGGTGGGGTACTGGGCGGGCCCGCAGTGAGACCCTCTGCCTCATCCAGCAGCACAAAGGGACTGTCTGGACGTTTCTTCACTTGCTGCAGACCGGAAAAAACGCTTACCTTTGGGTTTTTCCAATCGTCAATGACAGGATTTCCTAACTTCAAGATTTGGTGAGATCAAACCATAAACCATAAAGCATTGAAGAGACATTTATATACTACCATCAGTGTGTACACACTTGGACTGTAATTACATTCTTTTTTCCTTTTTCCTTTTTTTCTCTTTTTTTGCTTTTTTTCGTTTTTTTATATTTTTGGATATATTCTCTTTTTCAGATACACACATTTTTCAACATTGTTCTGCTGATGGACTTCTGTATATATTTTGTACAGTGGATAGAGGGCTCTCTACCACACAGTGCCTTTTGGCACGCTCTTAATTGTCGGATTGTATTGGGGTTTTTATTGTGGTATTGTTTAGTATATTCATTGTTATTAAGGTGCTCATGGTGAGATTTGATATACATTATCCTTTATAGGAAACTATTTCTGAGATATTTATTATCTCCACAAATTTAATAAATTCATATTTGCTAGTATTTGCCTTACATTACTAATTCTTATCATAGAGTGCGGTATCATTTGTTGTTATATATATTATTTTTGAGGTACCAGGAGTGGGTTACCCATATATCCAGCACCTATCCGATGGAAGAGTGCCTGTACACTCCCTTTATTTGTTTACATTGAGAGAAGTTTGTGTTCTGAATCTGACAAGTCTTCTGCTCCGTGCTCATACTAAAAAAACCTGCTCTACTCTTACTTACCTTGAACCATCCTGATTTATTCCAACCTGATCTCCAAATCGAACCTACTTTATTTCTATACTGGACTTTGTTTTCTTATTGATTAGGTTCCAATCTACCTGGATATTACGGACTTTCCTATTATTTGCAAGTATCCTAAAAGACTCTGAAACTGCAGTTCTGACTTCCAACCAAAGAGGCTGGTCACCTCAATTGCTTCCTTATATATAAAGGGAATCAACACTGTAAAGGAGAAGACTATATTTAAAAGAAGAAAAACTAGCACAACAAGAGGACATAGTCTTAAATTAGAGGGACAAAGGTTTAAAAATAATATCAGGAAGTATAACTTTACTGAGAGGGTAGTGGATGCATGGAATAGCCTTCCAGTTGAAGTGGTAGAGGTTAACACAGTAAAGGAGTTTAAGCATGCATGGGATAGGCATAAGGCTATCCTAACTATGAGATAAGGCCAGGGACTAATAAAAGTATTTACAAAATTGGGCAGACTAGATGGGCCGAATGGTTCTTATCTGCCGTCACATTCAATGTTTCTATGTTTCTATAAGGTGTACTTAGTTTTCACACATGACTTCTCCATTTTGGATTTATTTTTCTTAAATAAATCATGATATGGTGTAATATGTCATGTGTTGTTGTTCATCTGAAGTTGTATTTACCTAATTTTGAGACCTGCTAAGGAACAGATAATTGTTATGTCCTGATATGTAAAACATATAGCCTAAGGCTATCCTAGACTTAAGATAAGTCCAGGGACTAATTAAAAGTTTTTCGAAATAAAGTACCTGAAGTCAACCCCAGCATACGTCTCTTGTCTGACCTGATCAGAACCATGACATTGATGTTGACATTTAATTGTAAAAAGTGTTTCAAATACTGCCATGTTCTATAAGCATCTATATATAGATTTATATTTAATTTTAAAAATCTATTTGCTATATCACATACAAGTAAATGAGTAGTGTTTTGGAGATGATTATATTGCAGAAAGACAATGTGTGTGTGTGTGTGTGTGTGTGTGTGTTTGTCTTTGTGTGTGTGTGTGTATGCGTGTATTGTTTTTTCCTGGGTCCTACTATCTGCTATAACCGTAGGGCCTCCATGTTGTTTTGGCCAGTTGGCATGACTATACCTGAACAGTGAGAACTAGATGCGTGCCTTTGGTTTGAAATTAATTGCAATTTGTCTGAATTTTTATTGGCTGATGTGCTGTGCAGATTCTGTAACTCTGGGTGATTCACACACACAAAAAAACCTAACAGCTAAATAGGTTTGTTCACTTCATGTTTTTAGAGTCCCATCCGTGGCACCAAAAAAAAGTGAAGATTAATGGTTAGAGGAAAGCCTCTAGATCAAATAAATAAAAAAAGAAATACATTAAATAAACAAATAATAAAAAAATAAACCAGGGATCAGCAGAACCAAATATTCTCTCAGGTACGCAGAGTTTACTTTCAATTGTAGCGTTCCCTTCTCTTGTAGATACGACAAAATAATGGAAAACACCTAAAATAGAGCTTAACCAATATATGTTAAAACATTATCAATAAGTGTTGCAGGAGGAAAGTCTATTTTACATGGTTTTTGTTTAAGGGCATTTAGTCACAGGCATAATGGGAATGAGGGATAGTTAATATGATTACATTTTAATTTAAATAGTGGATTTTTCCCAGTCTGATAGATACTGAGTGCATCACAGTCTGGTTAAAGGAAATCATCTGATGTCTCTTCAACAAAATTGCCAAATATAGATTTTCTTATATAAGACATGCAAATAAGCTGATGCAGGTGTTATACAAGTTGATGCATACTGATACACATCTACTGAAACTACCACCTGCTTACATTTATTTGTTTCTTGCTAACATTAATGCTAAGGATCTTTTATTCCATGCCAATAAAAACAATCCATTTTTTTCTTGAAGTGCTTACAATAGCACTTGTAGCTAAACATGAATGGAATGTATTACACGGATAATATCTATCTTGATTAGCTGAACAGCTTTTGCTGCAAAGCTAGTCGTAATGGAAAAGATACTTATTATACAACTAAATTGGGTGTTTAACTTCTACTTGTGTGTAAATATATGTGCTCGGAATTTCATATGTAATGGATAGTATCTGTAAGAGCAAAGTTGGTTGTGGTGTGCCGAAACCAACGTACGAGTGTGCCTGTAAATAAAAGAGGGCCCACCAAGGAGAATGTAATTATAACAGGGTGTAGGTGGGTGGGGACAATCAACTGGACCGGCAGAGGTGAGTAGGGGCTGGGAGTTTAAGTAGGGGACTTACTCCTCCCACAAATTCAGGCCTAATGGCCTTTCTACTTGGGCTCGGAATTTAATACGTAATGGATAGTATCTGTAAGAGCAAAGTTGGTTGTGGTGTGCCGAAACCAACGTACGAGTGGGCCTGTAAATAAAAGAGGGCAAAAGAGAAGTTCGAGAAAATACACACTTTATTGCCTTTTACATAACCAAGTTCCTGAAAGCTTGACGAAGCTCTTTTTCCGGTCGTGGTATATATGTATGGTATATGGAGGATTTCCAATGACCCAGTCTCTTGATGATGTGGACCGGTGTGTTTGTGCTAGAGACTGATGAGGCAGCTCCTATGCGGAAGGAGTGCCCGGAGAATGAAGCCGGATTGTAACGCAGTTTAACTAGTAGTGTTCTGACGTGTGACGTGAATTTAGCCGTGGTGAGCGGGTGCCCTTGTAGTCATAAGAGTGGAGAGTCTGGTAAGTGTGCATGATGGGTTGACCGTAGGTGGTCTAGCGCCTTGGCCGGACACCAGGCATTGTCGGTAGGGAAGAGAGGAATTATGGTGGGGTGTTGTGAGTGATTAGTTTTAGTTGATGGGATCGTAAGTAGGTAGTGATCCTCCACCTTAGTGAGGTGTGATGTTTTTAGGCTGTGTGTGATATCTCCTTGACAAACCAAGGTGAACTCTCTGGGTCTGAGAAAACCGCAGAAAGCAAGATAAATAGCCGATTTGATCACCAGGTTTGTATTGGGATCGAACAGAGATTTGTCAAGGAGATTGCTAAGTGATCTGAAGAAAGGCCCATCTATAGGTAGTCTTGTGATGGTGAGTGGAACTAAAACCTTTAATATACCTTTCAATACCTTTTTAATGGGATATGATGACAAGAAGGGGGTGTTGTTAGGAAAATTGGTGAGGCTATGGTGCTGAACCCCGGTGAGGTAAAGTTTAATGGTGTTGTGAGAAAGTTTAAGATGTAAGTGGCAGAAAGAGGCAAAAGCCACCATGGTTTGTGTAGAAAAGTCGCCTTGTAAACCGAATTCTGCAGTGAATTTGTTAAAAATGGTAAGTGCCCTATTATAAGAGATAGCTGAGTTAAGTGATAGTGCTTGGTGAGTGAGAGTCCTAACGTGATGCATTAGTGTGCTCAATCCAGGATTAGTTTGTGAAATCGTGGTGTCCTGGATGGCTGGTGGTGAGCCATAGGGAGTGCCTGTGAGAATACCTGGAATTGAGAGCAAGAAAGAGCATCAGCGGCCGTGTTGTGGATACCTGGGATGTGAAAACAAACTAAGTGAAACTGAACGGTTGCTGCCAGCCAGGTCAGCTTGCGAATCAGCCACATGATGGTCGGGAATGATGAGCGCCCCTTGTTAATGATTTTGCAAGTCGCCGAGTTGTCAGAGTAGCATTTTACTGCCTTGCCGGACCATAGATGACCCCAGGTGTGTGCGGCTGCCACAGTGGGATAGATTTCAAATAGGGCTGAGGTCTCCCTGAATCCCTGCAAGGCATCCATCTCAGTGGGCCAGTGACCCCTGAACCAGTGGTTCCCAAAGATGGCTGCGAAACCAGTGTTGGCTGCAGCATCTGTGTGGATGATGGGTGAAGAAGTGGAGAGAGGGGGGATAAACATGGAGATACCGTTCCAATATGCCAAAAACTTCCCCCATATAGCTAAGTCAGCCTTGGCGTGGGGGTCCAATGAAACTGGGTAAGAGTCCGGTACCCCGTGGAGCAGGCAAAGAAGCCTGGATATAAAAGACCTTCCCTGCGGTATGATGCGCATGGCGAAGTTAAGGTATCCCAGAAGGGACTGAAGTTCCCTTCTGGTGCAAACATCATTCCGCAGGAACATGTCTATCTCCCCTCTCAAGCGGGTCAGTTTGTCGCGGGGAAGGCGGGTAACAGCTCTATCCCCAAGAAGGTTAATTTAGTTGTGGGGCTGATTTGATTGGGATAATGGTACACCAAGTGTGGAAAAAAGTGCTGTAGTACTGCTGATAGCGGTGGGTGTTTGTGCCCCTGGCACTATCAGTAAGAAGTCGTCAAAGTAATGGATAACGGAGTGACACCTGACGTTCAGAAGCAGCCAGCATAGTGTCTCAGCGAAAATATTAAAAAGTTTGGGGCTGCTTCGAGAGCCGAAAGTGAGTCGTGTGGAGAAGTAGTACTTTCCTTGCCATTTAACACCGTGCAAGTGCCAGAGCGAGGGGTGCATGGGTAGTAATTTAAACGCATTTGTGATGTCTGTTTCTCGGGGTCTCTCGTCTTAAGCACCACTGATATGTCCCCGTAATTATATGCCTTGTTCTCCAGTATGTCCTGGGAAGCTATGAGCAGAGACACCAGACACACATCCTTCCCATCTAAGATTTCTTTCCTGATGGAGTCTGGGACAGAGTGAGCTGGTGACTCAAAAGGTGCTGGTGTTGATGTGGCTGGTGTTGGAGAGGGGAGTATGGAGAGGCATGGTGGTACAGCGGGGACAGCCGGGGTGGAGACTGGGAGGCCTGGGGTATTACCTGGGGAGGTGATGGCGCTCTCCACCTTAGATAGCCTGCTATTAAGAGTCTGTAAGTTGGCCAAGATTGCTGCCAGGGTATCCTGGGTGGCCGTGCCAGTGCTTGGTGGCTGTCCTTGATAGCTAGTGCTTGGCCTAGGCTCAGGGGCTTGGTAGGTGAGCAGTCTGTAAAGTTCTGCCTTTCTAGCCGTAGCTGGAAAGGGGATTCCCCTGAGCCTAAGCTCGGCCGTAATTTTAGGAATAGTCCATGCTCTAAAGGACGTGGGAGTTGAGGGGGTGAGAGATTCACTTGGAGACTCCGGTCTGGTGGGCGTAAACGGGATCTCTTCTGGCAACTCTTCGATGGGGATTGGTTCTTGGGACATTCTAAAAAATGATTTAGTGAATGAGATATTAGAAGGGGAGTAAGGGACGCGGGAGGGATATAAGGGGGGGTATTTTTTAGAAGAACTGGACTGTAATGCTAGTGCTGAAGCGAAAAACTTAGCTGTGGAATTTGTGAGGCCCTGCTAATGCCCAGTGGCGGTGAGAGGCTCTACCTATGATTTGGCTTAGGAAATTGTGGCCACAGACGTGGTGGCAGGGTGTTGGCCTCTCGGTGACTGTAAAGAGAATTCAAAATGTGTGGCCGTGACAGGTGAGGCCCTGACTATAGCCCTGTAGTAGGGCGGGCGAGGCGTATAACTATGATTTGGACGTGGGGCTGTACCTCCGTGTTGAGGTGGGAGATGGCCTCGCGGGACTAGATTTCCTAATAGGGTGAGCTAAGGAGGTAGCCTAGACCCTGTAGCCAGTTCACTTGTATACTTAAGGTTGACTGGGAATTCTGGTTTAATGTGTGGATACTAACCTTGAAAAGGAGTTGTAAACGATAACTGGAACCTTCTAGTGTTTTAATGTAGCGAGTCTTGTCTGCTGCTGTCCTCGTAGAAGAAGCCTAAGGATTAAGACAGATGTTGATGTATTTATGCGTAGCGTGGTGGCGTATGATTTGTAGTGAGGCTTGGCTGTTAGGAGCGCAACATGAGATCCTGAATTGAGGGATCTGAATGGTTAATATAAGACTGGGCCGAGTTTATGTTTGATTGAGGCCTTAGGGTAGTGATTGCCGTACATGAGTAAGGACGTAAGTGGTATGGGTGGGTTGGGTAGGTTGGGTGTTTTTCTTGCCTGATGGCAGTATGACCGTAGGCCTGGGTAGAAAAATTGTAAAGAATTAACACACCGAGGGCGTAGGACCGTGAGTCAGTCGTAATGAACCAAGACCGCGTTAGATCTTGTATGAAAAGGTCCTGTAAAGAGTAGAGAACTATACCTTGATTTGTAGTACAGGAACTATGATGAGAATAACTGGTTTAATGCGTAGAAACCGGTGGAGGCCTAGAATAATAGTGGAGCTATGGATTATCCCATGAATATTTAATAATTAGCAAAAGCTGTGACAGTATGTAATAAATAACAACATGTCTTCTTGTGATAAGTCTAGATTGCGTATTGTATTTGAGGCATAGACATGGATGAAACCAAAGTGAGTAAATACTATACCTGGTTTTGTAAATAAAAGAACTTGAATTAGTTAACTTTGAGCAGAAATGCAAGAAACCGAGGCAATCTGTGAAGCCAAAGAAATGTGACAGAGGCAAGATTAAATGACTGCGTAACTTTAAGGAGAAGATGTAGTAAAAATGTGGATTTACCAGAAATGCCCTGGAAGATCGTGTTAAAAATTAATATCTGTATGTAGTGCTTGTACAGGGTTGGGGGAACTAAAGAATTTTGTCCTTTATAGTTTGGTGTCATGAAAAATCTATTTTAATTTATAAATGACTATTTAAACGTAGTTACTAACCACTTAGGTGTAGGAAAAGAATTGATTACTAGTAGAAAATGGCTGAGGTTTTTTAATGTTTTAAACATAATTTAACCGGCAAACACAGTAAAAGATGGTAGTTTTAAACGGATTTAATAACTTTATACTGACAGATAGGTATAAACAGTTAAATGACCGAACAGAAAGTATGAGCTTAAAATGAAATTCGTGTGAATGAAATGCGTGAATTATTAGAATGGGATCGGTAGATTTAGCCGTACTAGTGACCTGTATAGCGTGCGTTCGTTTAAATCCGTACGAATAGAAAAATAATGAATTGGGTAAGTATGCGAGGGGTGAATAGGATTTACATCAATCGTTTAAGATGCACGAACGGGTAAGTAAATAGGTACATGGTTTGTGCGTATGACCGAAAGGTAACACAGAAATATACGATTAACACCAGCGTTATGCCTATACATGGTTCGGCAGTTTTGGCCGTATGAATGCGCCAATGATGCATAAGTATAGCGGGCGTTCGTCTATTTTTTGGCGCGAACACTGAATACATGAACGAGTACGGATACGTGTAAAGGAAAAAAGGGAGCCTACCCCTACGTTTTTAGGCCCGAACGAAGGGAAATAGCCGAACGCTATTTCCCTCACTAGCTTACGTGAGCATGCCGGTCTCGTGACCGGAAGCCAGGTACCGCGACTGGGAGGAAAACGGGTGGCAGGGCCGCGGAACGGACGGAGGATTTCGCTGGACACCACTTGCTGCAGGAGACTGAAGCTGTTTGGCGGGAAGCTCGGACCGGAAGTGCTGGTTGCTATGGGATAGAAAATCAACTGGACCGGCAGAGGTGAGTAGGGGCTGGGAGTTTAAGTAGGGGACTTACTCCTCCCACAAATTCAGGCCTAATGGTCTTTCTACATATATATTTTTTTCAATATATATTTTTTTGTTGTTGCCGTAGACAACATGAGTGACTGACTTATTCACAAGTGTGTCCTACTAGTTGTGGTGAGTTAGTCATTTTTTTGTTAATATTCTTCATTATATTCAATATAAAGACAATGTGTTTGGCGCTTTATAAATACCAGTTAGAAATAATGTTTTATGTGGAATTGAGGCACATATGTGCAAGTGTAAATAGAACATTATATAATTATTTATGTAGAAAGCTATTATCTCATAAAATATATTGAGGGTAAGTGCAATATTGTGAACATATACAGTTTAATTATATATTGTTTAAATACGTATATCGCTATTTATGTAGCATAATTTCCCCAAAGACTTAAAAAACTGAAATAACAGCCAATTAATAGTTATTTCTTTCTATATATGACCACTAACCATGAAAAATATAACTAAAAGTTAGGACAATACATCATACTTTCAAATATTGGAAGGTTGTAATTTGAGCAGTGGGGTGGTACTTGAGTGAGGAGTATGTAGGTTTGGTTTATGTTTTTGTTTTTTTTTCTCCAAAGATGAAGAAGTTAACCTTAGACAATTGGTACATTTCTTAAAATAGTGTTTTTTTTTTTTAATCTTTATTAGATTTTCATTGATACAAATACATATATATATAAAAAAACATACCCACATATAATACACGCTCATAAAGACAACATATACCTTATTATACAGTTACAAACATCCTTCTACAATTGTGGGAAAAATAAGGCTTTACTTCTATTCTGTTATACTAATGATATCTCTAAAGTGCATGAGTTACTTATATGCATATCCTTAACAAATCTAAAAAAAATTGTCCAAAGAGCTTGTGCTTATTTGAATTGCCTTTCCTCCAATGTACACCCATTTCCAAGTTTATTTGCAATATCAATGAATTCACCCATTGGATATAGTTAGTTTCGTTAGGTTGTTTCCAATTTTATTAAAGGACACGGAGGCTCATATTAGGCTTTATCTCGTTCTTTATTCCTCAGCAGCAAAGAAAGGATATTGATATTTTAATATAGCAATAACAAGAAAAAACACAGAATACCCTTAAGGGTTAACATATAACATTCCATATTCCATGCTCTTTTGGGGTTGGCAAAATTTGCCGCGCTTTTACCCGTCGCTCGCGCCTCTCGTCTTGGGAGGGGCGCGAGCTGATTGGCTACTAGAGGTGTTGGGCAGCTTACCAGTGTCCCCCCAGGAGTCATTCCTGAGGGAACACTCGGTAAGCTGCCATATTATTTGTGCCAATATCTTCTCTGTGCCTCATTAATGTGTCCTTGCCCTAAAGTGCTTTCACACTATTCAAAGTGAGTTTGTTTTCACCACTGACAGTTAGACCCTGGGTCATAACTCATTGTAAGGGTATTGTTTTGCCCTGTGCCATTTTCATTAGTCCAATCTGCTAAGTGCCTTCCCCCAGCTGTCCTGTAGTGCATCCTGACCAGTATGCAGTCCCCTGCTGACAAACAAGTTATTGCCCCCCCCCCCCACCTCTGCAAAACCTAGCAGTCGCAATACCGCAGCCCTACCTATGGGAATTGCGGCCATGGAGAGTGGGGAAGAAGCATCCCAGGACCACGTGAACTCAGAGGAGTTCCAGGCACTCCTGGATGCTACAATGAGCAAGTCAGTGACATAAGCCATTGTTAATGCCATGGGAGCAATGTCTGACACCTTGTCACACACTATCTCCTCCGCTATAATGGCATCTGGCAGAACCCCCAGCTCAACCCCTGTAATCTCTGATAGTAAGCTGATGGTCCCTAGCGGCCGCAAGGCTACATGCAAAACGCACCATCTAACAGGTGCTGCCTCCAAAACGAGTGTGACGGACAGTTTGCGCCCTGTTGAAACTGAGGATGTGGTGCTCCCACGTAAAAGAGCCCCCCGCCAGGCAAAAGCGGTGCGGAATTGGAAGAGGGCAAAAGCCCTGCAAGATTCGTCCGACTCCGATTCGGACTCAGAGGAGGTGTCAGATGGGTCTGATGCCATCGACCCGGCTGATTTAGACAACTTGTCCCCTGAACACAGTGAGACTGCACTCCCAACGATAGACTCTGAGCAAGAGGCGGACGAATCCGCAGTTTTAGATCCCCAAGGGAAACCCCTCTTTGATCCGGATACCCTGCACAATCCGCTCTCAGCGGACTGGTATCCCATAACGCACGTGGCCATCTACATAGCTACCAGGGTAAGAAAACCCCTTGATAAGGCCACAAAGAGTAAGCTATGGGCAGAATGCCCACGCCCCACGGTCCCGGACATGGCCTGTGTAACCCCAGAGGTGGACACCAAGATCGCCCAGTTCCTACTCCCTCAAACATTGCCAAGACAAGGTCCTAGACATTCTCGGGCCTATAGCAAAACATTTTGACTTAGTTGAAACTGCTCTTAATGAGGGGACCTCTGTTGACTTACTGGCCATCAGGGGATGGATCCAGAGAGGCATTTGCCTAATTGGAAACGCCAATACCGCTTTGGCTACGGAACAGCGTAAAGCCATATTAATGAATCTCCTCAGACTGGGAGACTGGATGGTGAAACTAGACCTCAGGATGCATACCTCACGATACCGATCGCAGAGGAGTGCCACCACTTACTTCAATTCCAATGGGAAAAGACAATGTGGCGTTTCCGATGTCTCCCTTTCAGCCTGTCCTCAACCCCGTGGTGTTTCACCAAACTGCTGAAACCAGTAGTCGCCCTTCTCCGCAGCAGAGGTGTACGTATGAACATATACCTCGACGACATGCTGATCATGGCTCACGACACCCATCTACTCAACCAACATCTATCCTGGGCGTTGACCCTGCTGCAAAACCTGGGTTTCCTAATCAACTGGGACAAGTCAATCTTGCAACCTTCCCAATCAATAGAGTTTCTGGGCTTCAATATAGATGTAATTCACGGAACGCTCAGTCTTCCTACCACAAAGGTAAAATTCATCAAGAAGGAAATCCGACGGACTTTGTCACGATCAGTCCTGACCTTACGACAACTAGCCAGGATAATTGGCCTGCTCTCCGCTTCCATACAAGCAATCTTCCCAGGACGTCTCCACTACAGAGCCATGCAACAACTCAAAGCCACCCACCTACGTTTGGGTCAATCTTACTCAGATTCTGTGCCGCTAGACTGCACGGCAAAAGAGGAGCTGGCATGGTGGCTTCAACACATGGAAGCATGGAATGGCAGGGCGATCTTCTGAACCACCCCGGTTCTCATCATAGAATCCAACGCGAGCAGACTCGGACAAGACGGTCCTATACTCATGCCTGGAACGCATGGTGTAGTTGGTGCCTGGAACGACACGTGGATCCCATATGTGCTCCTATAAACCAGGTACTCAGTTTCCTTACTACCCTGTATGATCAAGGCTTGGCCTATCGCACCATAAATGTGTATAGATCAGCGATTTCAGCTGCCCATGACGGATGAGACGGTTTCCCGGCTGGGAAACACTTGGTATGCCGGTTTCTACAAGGCATAAAATTTGCACGTCCACCTCAACCCCACTACACGGCCTTATGGGATGTTAATATGGTCCTTCGTTTACTGGAAGACTGGCCTCCAAACGCAGATCTTACTCTCAAACAAGTGTCCACAAAATTAGCTATGCTCCTGTGCTTAATCTCCTGCAAAAGGGTGTCAGACGTTCAAGCCCTGGATATCGATGCACGGTCCTTCACCCCGCAAGGTGTCCTGTTTACTATTACCAGACGTACGAAATCAAAAATCACGTCAGTCTTCTATCCCTCCTTTCCTCACAATGCTAACCTCTGCCCGGTGGCATGCCTCCAGGAATACGAACGGCGGACACAGGCATTTCAGAACCCAACAACACACGACCTGTTCTTGGCGGTGAGAAAACCTCATCACCCAATATTCACAGTATCCACAATACTATATCCACAGTGGCATGCTGGGTAAAAGGGATAATGTCAGCTGCTAACATCGACACATCAGTTTATGGAGCTCACTCCACGAGAGGTGCTATGGCCTCTATGGCATTCTCTATTGGCTGTAAATTAGAAGACCTTCTCTGCACAGCTGATTGGTCCCGGGAATCAACGTTTAAAGAATACTACTTCAGGCCAACAGAACATATCTCATCTATGGTTATATCACAGCTTTAAACTAGCCTAATATGAGTCTCCGTGTCCTTTAATAAAATTACCAGATTTTACTAATTACATGACGTAAAGTCATGATTTTATAAAGGACATGGAGGCGAGTATTAGCCCGCCCAATCACAGGTAAGTCATACATGTTATTTTCCCACCCAATTACCGATAAACAGGTAGGAGTGAGTTAGATGTTCAAGTGACTATAGTACTAGTATATACTATAATGATTTGGTTTAAAACATTTTTTGGCTGGGCCCAAATAAAATTGAGTTAAGATATAACGCTTCTTTAAAACCTTCTACAGTTTATATGTATGACCACGATATTGGAATATATTTTACCACATATCTCTCTGTTTCCCACAGCTTAACCCTGTAATGGAATGTTCAGGATCACCTTCTCCTGCCTATCTATACTGGAACAGACTCACTGGAACCCTCTACCAGAGACAGTTCAAGTTCATCGTTTTACCCATTGATATACTCGGCTTCGGTGTCAGCTAGAAAGAGGAAGTGAATTAGGTCACATGAGGAGACATAGAACAAGGATTCATCCCATTGGTTAACATGTTTGGAATGTTATATGTTAACCCTTAAGGGTATTCTGTGTTTTTTCTTGTTATTGCCATATTAAAATATCAATATCCTTTCTTTGCTGCTGAGGAATAAAGAAAGAGATAAAGCCTAATACTCGCCTCCGTGTCCTTTAAAAAATCATGACTTTACGTCATGTAATTAGTAAAATCTGGTAATTTCTTGCCACCAAGATCTTTAAAGCCACAAAATGATGGGTGACCAAGAAATACTGTGTAGATGACAGCTCTGGGCAGTACAGATGTAATAATGCAGTAACTGGGGTTTGATCCATTTTAATCTAATCACAAACAAATAGTCTAAATATCTGATCCCATAGTTTATTTTTTTTTCCACAATTCCACCATATGTGCAAGTAGCTTCCTACGCCCTTCCTACATCTCCAACACTATCTGATTCACTGGCATTTATTCTCTTTAGCCTAGTTGGCACTAAGTATCATCTATTGCACACTTTTTAGTGGGTCTCAAACAATGTTATATTGTGTAAAATTTTTTTTACTCTAGTTAAAATATCACCCCAAATAACTATATCAATTACTATATTACATTCACTTTCCCACTTTCTCAGGTGCTTTGACACAACTTCATTCAGCCTGGATCTTATTAACGCATAACATTTAGACAATATCTTAAATGAATTCCCAGTTTCAAAAATGTGTTTTATGTATACTGAACTTTGATTTCTCTCTTCATCAAGGTTTTTTAAAAACATTGATTTAACACTGAAATAGTGGAATACTTAATCTGCAGGTAAACTAGATTCCTGAGCTAATATGACAACACTTTCAATCTTCCTCCCGTTATTATATAGTTTACAAGATTAATATTCCTATCTTTCCAAAGATCCAGTTTTAGCTCATCTATTAATGATTCCAAAATTTTTAATTCCATAAAGCTTACCCAGAACTTTAATCTTTTTCCTTATTTTATGCCAAGAGAAACTGATCTGAGATTATCGTAAACAAAACTTGGAATTTGACTATTTGTCTGTTCAACCGTAATTCACCTCTTTCATATTAAGTGCACCCACACTTATTATATATCATTTTATTCAGGGGGAATAGGGCTATCATTTAACATCAAATATTTAGCTATGAAACATAGTTTAATATAAATAAAATGTGAGAAATTAAGAAATTGTTATTTTTTTTAGTTCTACTTGACATTTTAACTGTGAATGTCATAATATTGTTAGCTTTTACTGCAATAAAATACACATATTTTGAATTCAGCGATGTCTCACGTGTAAAACAGTACCCCCTATGTACACGTTTTATAATGTTTTGAGAAGTTACAGGATCAAATATAGCATGTTACAATTTTCTTTTTTTTTTTTTCACATTGAAATTCGTCAGATTGGTTACGTTGCCTTTGAGACCATATAGTAGCTGTCAGGATCGGGACAGGGATCCAACACGCAGAGTACAAAGAGTGGAAAGGTATGTATACCGGGCCTTAGAATGGCCGGACTAACGTACCGAGAGTAATAGAGAATAGTCAGAGACAAGCCGAGGTCGAGGGAACGAGAAGACAGATAATCGAGAGACAAGCCGGGTCAAGGGATAACAGAGATAAGCAGGGTAGTACAACAAGCCGAGTCAAAACCAATAGAGCAAACTAGAATACCAGAGCACTGAGTGACTAGACAAGCTAGAACCACGACAGGGCAATGAGCTGAAGTGAGAAGTAAGCTTAAATACCCTGGCTCCGGATGGTAGACACGCCTCTGACAAGTACCGATTGGATATCGGACACTTGAGTGGCAGGTCGCTCGTGATAGCGTCATGACGTCACGTATTGAGCGTACCGCTAGAAAAGGACGTGGATTCCTCGCGGTCGGTGTTTAAGTGACTGGATGAACCGCGAGGAACGAAGGAAACAGCTCGTTTGGACGGATAAACTACTAAGTCTCTACCTCTTTTAGAGGTAGAGACCTCAGGTACCCTGACAGTACCCCCCCTCTCAGATACGCCCACCGGGCGGAAGGAACCGGGACGAGATGGAAAGCGGAGGTGAAATGCTCTGCGAAGGCGAGAAGCATGAACGTCCTCCTGAGGTACCCAACTCCTCTCCTCAGGACCATATCCCCTCCAGTTGACCAGATATTGCAATTTTCCCCTTGAAATTCTGGAATCAATGATGGAGCTGACCTCGTACTCCTCCCGACCCTCCACCTGAACAGGACGAGGTGAGGAAACCTTAGAGGAGAATTTGTTGCAAATAAGAGGTTTCAACAAGGAGACATGAAAAGAGTTAGGAATGCGTAAGGCAGGTGGCAGAGCAAGGCGATACGCAACCGGGTTGATACGAGTGAGAACCCTGTAAGGACCTATGTAGCGAGGAGCAAATTTCATAGATGGAACTTTTAGGCGAATATTCTTAGTGCTCAGCCACACCCTATCCCCAGGAACGAAGACCGGAGCCGCTCTTCTATGCTTGTCAGCGTGTCTCTTGAACAACGAGGAATTATGTAACAGAATTTGCCGAGTCTGATCCCATAATTTCTTCAGGTTGGCGACATGATCATCAACCGACGGTATCCCCTGAGAAGAGGAAACCGAAGGAAAAATTGAAGGATGAAAGCCATAGTTCATGAAGAAAGGGCTAGAGCGAGTTGAATCACAAACAAGGTTATTGTGTGCGAACTCCGCCCAAGGGATCAAACCGACCCAATCGTCCTGGTGTTCGGAAACAAAGCAACGTAGATACTGCTCGATCTTTTGATTGGTGCGTTCAGCAGCTCCGTTAGACTGAGGGTGATAGGCAGAGGAGAAGTTCAATTTGATTCCCATTTGAGAACAAAAGGATCTCCAGAAACGTGAGATAAATTGAGAACCTCTATCAGAAACAATCTCCGAAGGAATCCCATGTAGGCGAAAAACTTCTCTCGCAAAAATCTCTGCCAATTCAGGAGAAGTCGGAAGTTTAGGTAATGGCACGAAATGGGCCATCTTTGTAAATCTATCCACCACCGTGAGAATAACAGTCTGTCTCTTGGAAGCAGGTAAATCTACGATAAAGTCTATGGACAAACAGGACCAAGGTTTCTCAGGAATGTCCAAGGGGTGTAACAGGCCACAAGGGGATGTATGAGGTTGCTTAGTCTTGGCACAAGTCTCACAAGCTGCGACGAACTCCTCAATATCTTTTCGTAGTGAAGGCCACCAGAAATCTTTGGATATCAGAGAGTATGTCTTGTGAATACCAGGATGTCCAGCTACTTTACTTTCGTGAAAACATTGTAAGAGTTCCAGTTGGAGTTCAGGAGGGACAAAGTTTCTTCCCTCAGGAGTGTTTCCGGGTGCCAGATGTTGTGACTTCAAGATCTGGTCAAGTAGCGGAGAATGGATCTTGAGACTGGTATTAGCAATAATATTGCCTTTGGGTACAATGGAGGACAAAAGTGGTTCAACTGAAGCAGACGGCTCATATTGGCGAGATAGCGCATCGGCTTTAGAATTTTTTGACCCAGGTCTGTAAGTCAGAACGTAATTGAAATGGGTAAGAAATAACGACCAACGAGCCTGCCTGGAGGACAAACGCTTGGCCTCTCCGATATAAGACAAATTTTTGTGGTCCGTTAGAATGGTAACAGGATGTAATGTACCTTCCAATAAATGTCTCCACTCTTTCAAAGCCTTGATAACCGCTAGTAATTCTCTGTCACCAATGTCATATCTGCTCTCTGTACCAGACAATTTTTTAGAGAAAAATCCACATGGATGTAATGGTTTATCAACACCCAACCTTTGAGATAGGACAGCACCTAAACCAGTCTCTGATGCGTCTACCTCAAGTAGAAAAGGCAGGGAAGTGTCGGGGTGAACTAAAATTGGAGCGGAAGCGAAAAGCTCCTTGAGAGTTTTGAACGCAAGAAGGGCTTCAGTAGTCCAATTCTTAGTATCAGCCCCCTGTTTGGTCATATTGGTGATAGGTGCGATAATTGAAGAATAACCCTTAATAAAGCGCCTATAATAATTAGAAAAACCAATAAATCTCTGTATGGCTTTAAGACCTTTGGGTAAAGGCCACTCTAGAATGGACTGGAGCTTATCCGGATCCATCTTAAATCCCTCCCCCGAGATAACATAGCCGAGAAAGGTTACCTGGGTTTGATCAAAGCTACATTTCTCCAACTTGCAGTACAAGCCATGTTGAAGAAGCTTGTGCAAAACCCTCCTGACTTGCTCGTGATGAGTCTCAATCTCACTAGAATGTATGAGTATATCATCTAGGTATACAATGACGCAATCTTGCTGAAATTCCCTAAGAACCTCATTTATCAGATCCTGGAATACAGCTGGTGCATTGCATAACCCAAAAGGCATGACTGTATATTCATAGTGGCCATATCGAGTATTGAATGCCGTCATCCACTCATGTCCCTGCTGGATTCTCACCAAGTTATATGCCCCTCTGAGATCCAATTTGGTGAAAATTGTAGAGCCCTTCAAACGATCGAAGAGTTCGGTGATCAAGGGAATCGGGTAGGCATTTTTAATGGTTATCTTATTTAGGCCTCGATAATCAATACAAGGTCTTAAAGAACCATCCTTCTTTTTAACAAAAAAAAATCCAGCCCCGGCAGGAGAGGAGGACCTCCTAATGAATCCCTTGTCTAAATTTTCGTGAATATACTCCTCTAGAACTGAGTTCTCTTTCGTAGATAACGGGTATACATGACCTCTGGGCGGCATGGTACCAGGGAGTAGGTTAATTTTGCAATCAAAGGACCTGTGTGGGGGTAGGGTATCGGCTTTCTTTTTGTCAAACACTGCCTTTAAATCTAGATACTGAGACGGAATTTGTGTCTCTGTAGGATTGTCAGAGTTAGTCGAGGTGTTGGTTAAGCAGAGAGGTAAGACCTTCCGCAAGCATTTCTCTTGACAATTCTGTCCCCATGAAACTATCTCCCCTGACTCCCAATTAATAATAGGGTTATGTCTCCTCAACCAGGAGTACCCCAGGACTATGGGAATAGACGGAGAAGAAATGAGCAGTAAGGATATGTCCTCTCTATGTAGGATGCCAGCAGTTAAGTTAATCGGTATGGTCTCACGGAAAATGACAGGCTCAAGTAACGGTCTACCATCGATGGCCTCAACAGCCAGTGGTGTCTCTTTTAACTGGGATGGAATAGCATGCTTGGCAGCAAAACCCTGATCTATAAAGCTCTCAGCAGCTCCAGAATCGATTAGTGCCATAGTCTTGACTACTCCCTTTTCCCATTTTAAAGAAACGGGTAACAGAAGCCTGAACTCTTTGTAGTTGTGAATAGAGGACAAAGTAGAAACACCCAAGGCCTGTCCTCTAGAGAAACTTAGGTGCGAGCGTTTCCCGAACGATTAGGACAATTTAGGCGTAAATGACCTCTGACTCCACAATACATACATAAACCCTCCCTTCTTCTGTACTGTCTCTCCCTCTCTGTGAGATGAGTACTGCCTATCTGCATAGGTTCAGAAATACGTAAGTCCTCGAACTCAGAATTTTGAAAGGTAGGCGCTAGTTTAAAGGAGGGTCTACGGGTCCTATCTCGAGTGTTCTGCCTCTCTCTTAGGCGTTCATCAATACGAGATATAAAGGAAATTAAATCCTCCAAATTCTCAGGGAGTTCTCTAGTAGCAACCTCGTCAAGAATTACATCTGATAACCCATTCAGAAACACATCTGTATAAGCCTGTTCGTTCCACTTAACTTCTGCCGCCAAGAACCTGAACTCTAGTGCATAATCCACTAGTGTTCGATCGTCCTGTCTAAGGCGCAACAGTAATCTAGCTGCATTGACCTTTCTACCAGGAGGGTCAAAAGTTCTTCTAAACGCAGCTACAAAGGCATTATAATTATAGACTAGTGGATTATCATTCTCCCATAAAGGATTGGCCCATCTCAGAGCTTTCTCAATGAGTAAAGTAATAACAAATCCCACCTTCGCTCTATCTGTAGGATAAGAGCGGGGTTGTAATTCGAAATGGATGCTAATCTGGTTCAGAAAGCCACGACACTTCTCCGGTGACCCGCCATAACGTACTGGTGGGGTAATACGGGAAGAAGCACCTACAGTGGCTACCTCTAGACCTGAGACTGCAGGAGAAATAGAAGGAGTACGTGTCTCCTCAGGTGGGTTACTAGCACGAGACAAAAGTGCCTGTAGTGCTAAAGCCATCTGATCCATCCTATGCTCCATGGCGTCAAACCTGGGATCAGAAGAACCAAGCTGACTGTTTGTACCTGCAGGATCCATTGGCCCTGTCGTAATGTCAGGATCGGGACAGGGATCCAACACGCAGAGTACAAAGAGTGGAAAGGTACGTATACCGGGCCTTAGAATGGCCGGACTAACGTACCAAGAGTAATAGAGAATAGTCAGAGACAAGCCGAGGTCGAGGGAACGAGAAGACAGATAATCGAGAGACAAGCCGGGTCAAGGGATAACAGAGATAAGCAGGGTAGTACAACAAGCCGAGTCAAAACCAATAGAGCAAACTAGAATACCAGAGCACTGAGTGACTAGACAAGCTAGAACCACGACAGGGCAATGAGCTGAAGTGAGAAGTAAGCTTAAATACCCTGGCTCCGGATGGTAGACACGCCTCTGACAAGTACCGATTGGATATCGGACACTTGAGTGGCAGGTCGCTCGTGATAGCGTCATGACGTCACGTATTGAGCGTACCGCTAGAAAAGGACGTGGATTCCTCGCGGTCGGTGTTTAAGTGACTGGATGAACCGCGAGGAACGAAGGAAACAGCTCGTTTGGACGGATAAACTACTAAGTCTCTACCTCTTTTAGAGGTAGAGACCTCAGGTACCCTGACAGTAGCCCAGGAATGATAATTGTATGTCCAGTCTTTTTAGTAGCCACTTAGTCATAAACATTGGCCAAAGTTAGCGTTAATATTTGTTTGTGTGTGGAAAAATGCAAAAAAACTAATTTGAACGCAAATTTTGGCCAGTGTTTGTGACTAAGTGGCTTCTAAAAAAGACTGGACATACCCCATTTGCAATACCTTGGTTTGTCTACTATTGCAAATGGTATGCCTTCATGGGGGTAATTCTCATTCCTGGGCTACTATATGGTCTCAAAGGCAAGATAACCAATCTGGCAAATTTCAATGTGAAAAAAAATGAAATTCAAGCCTTATATTTGACTCTGTAACTTTTGAAACCACCATAAAACCTGTACATGAGGGGTACTGTTATACTCGGGAGACTTCGCTGGACACAAATATTAGTGTTTCAAAACAGTAAACTTATCACAACAACAAAAATTTTCCTAGATCAGAGGGAACCTAATCATCAGGCACACGCAACATTTTTATTGAGACTCCTCGGGTTTATCCTGTAGCACAATTATTTCCTATTTTACAACAAGTTCTACCACCAGGTGAGAGGTATGGCGATGGGGACAGCTTGTGCCCCCTTGTACGCAAACCTCCACCTTGGTTGGTGGGAAGAACAACTTGGAAAGTGGGATAATTTAGTTGCTTATCTCTCGAAAAAACACACGTGGCGTCGATATATTGATGATATCTTAATTGTGTGGCAGGGTACCCAGGAGCAGTTGTTCAATTTGTGGCCATCCTGAATGTCAATGAGGAGAATCTGAGATTTACTTTGAAGTTTGGTGGATCAATGATTTGACTATCTCTATAGGAGCTTTGGAGTCCGACCGCAGACCACTCACCAATTGAATCAGCTAATAAGAAAACCATCAGGATGGTAGCCACATATGCGGGATGGAGTGATGGGAAACGTTCCATCCAAAGATTCTGGCCAATCCTAACAAAGATGTGCATCTTAAAGAGGTCCTTGGCCAAAGGATAAACATAACAGCTTGCAGGGACTTTTTAGTACCAAGTCATTTCCAACTAAAAACAAGGCCATTGGCCACTTGGCTAGGGATCTCTCCCCCCTCATCCCCCCTCCTCCCCCACTCCCCCGTGGTACCTAAATATGTGGTAGGAGCATAGCATGTAAATATATCCAATGCTATTCTAAAAGTGTGATGGACAGTGAGGGACACCAAACTTTCATGATTGCAAATGTCTTCAATTGCAACACTGCACATTTGGTGTATCTTCTCATTTGCAAATGGAAATGCAAATACATTGGCAAAACCTTCCACCCATTTAAAGAATGTATCAAGGAACATGTGAAATCCCCTAAAAACAGAATAGAAACAGCTATCTCAAGACAACTTAAAGAGTACCATGGGGGTAATTCTAAAAACCTGAGATTTTGTGGCCTTGAACTAGTCAAACGCGACCAGAGGCGAGGGGACTTTGACAGACTTCTATGACAGCGAGTTTGCATGTGAGTACACAAACTGAAAAGCCTTTGGGGTTGAACAAGGTTTTTTCCTTCTCCCCCTTCATTTGATTAACCTTGATCTGGATTTACCTGTTCTGGCACATGACTGATATCTCTCTGAGATGAATTCTGATCCCTAACATTTATGTAGGACTAAAGCTTTTATTGGACCTGCTTCCCATTTCATTTTCTTTAACCATTTGATTCAAATATACTGCTTGAGCCAAATATACATAGATGGTTTCTTAGATGGTCCATCCAAATATATCTACATTTTCCTTCTTTCATCATTACTGTATACTTTGGGGGACTCTGGGTCTCTCCATACACTCCATCAAACTATCGACTTGATATTATTTGTGGGACGTTACGCCATGTACGTATGTGTGACTCCATTAAGCATCATATATATTATGTGATTTGTTTCTTTGGAACCATTGTTACATTTTTTTTTAAATTTTTGTTATTGTGCAACTAGGTTTCTGTGGGGTTAAACTTTAGGTCCTATTACTTAGTAAGCTTACTTATGAAAATCTTCATTTAGTGGATCAACCCCTACTGTGACTCCATTAAGCACCATATACATTATGTGATTTGTTTCTTTGGAACCATTGTTACTTTTTTTATTTTGTTATTGTGCATCTGGGTTTTTAGGGGTTAAACTTTAGGTCCTATTACTTAGTAAGTTGACTTATGAGAATCTTCATTTAGTGGATCAACCCCTAATCCTGGCTTTATATATTATACTGCATAGGTTCCCTATTTTAGCCATTTCTGATCTGGCTGAGTAGGATAGGAGTGACTCCCTTGCATTTGAGGTTAATATATAGTTTATATATTTACCCCCCTTCCCCCCCCATATACAAAGAATACAGGGGCTGACCCGGTCTGTTTTGAGTTGGAACCCCCACATACGTGGTACTAGTGGTAAAACACATTTTTATCCCTAGTTAATTACCTAGCATCAGACAGGCAGGCGGATCTGGGAGACAATTTGATTGGCGAAATATCCAGTAAAAATGAGTATTTTACTCCTCCTCCCCCTGCCGTGGCTCCACCCCTGCCAATAGTTTTTACTGGGGGGACGACCCACGGGTACTGGGGGGGGGGGGGGGGCGCCAATGGTGACAGATTGGTGAATTACCTGGCTAGGAGGAATTGTTTCCTCCCAACTCTGATAATGCCCAACCTTGTGGGTTGTTACCTGTCCTGGAGATAACACCTGGGACCGCCTATATTTGCCAGATTGGCGAATCATCCAGTGGAGAGGACTAAACTCCTCCCCACTCTAACAATGTCCAAACTTGTGGGGCGTCTACTTACCATGGGGATGGACTTGTAGTCCCTCCCCCTCCCCCTCCCCCTCCCCCGGATCACACTGATTGGAGAACTGTGTCTGGAAGTTCCTCCCAGTCTGTCAGTTCCTCCCAGTCTGGAAATTCCACCCTCAGTGCCCCCCGCCCCCCCCCCTGACTATGATTGGTTGAGCCTTATGAGTGGGAGTGATCCAATTACCTTTAAAAGCAAGTGCATCTCAGTTGGTGGTTTGCTCTTGAGAAAGGCTCACTTCAAACACCAAAACGTGTGTTGAGCTGCTAAGCCGATGCCATTTCATTGATTTTATTTTTCACTTCTTAGAATGGAGTTTCTAGTACTTTACTTTTTAGTACTTTGTTTAGGTTATCTATAGTTAGATTGGTTTAGGGGGACTGCCTCGAAGCAGCAGACTGGGAGGAGATCTCTGATAGTTAGCTGGCAGTAGGGACGTACAGTGGGCAATTGCCCTAAATTATATTCCCACGATTTGCCTTTTTCTAACACTAAGTATAATTCTGTGCCTGCTATTTCTATATGTGATAATTGTGTTACTGTTTGTAACTGTTTGTAACCCTTGATGGGGCTGGATATATTATATACACTTTCTTTACCTAATTAATGACATCTAAGAACTACAGGTACTTTTTTCTTTACAAATACCGTATTTATCGGCGTATAACACGCACCGGCGTATAACACGCACCTCATTTTTAGAAAGAAATTCCAGGAAATTTCCCCCCTCCCATAGTATTCCCCCCCCCCCTCATCCCACAGTATGCCCCCCTCATCCCATAGTGTCCCCCCCCATAGTATTCTCCTCCCCTCCCCTAGTATTCTCCCCCCTTCCCCTCCCCTAGTATTCTCCCCCCCTCCCCTCCCATAGTATTCTCCCCCTCCCCTCCCATAGTATTCTCCCCCCCTCCCCTCCCATAGTATTCTCCCCCCCCTCCCCTCCCATAGTATTCTCCCCCCCTCCCCTCCCATAGTATTCTCCCCCTCCCCTCCCATAGTATTCTCCCCCCTCCCCTCCCATAGTATTCTCCCCCCTCCCCTCCCATAGTATTCTCCCCCCTCCCCTCCCATAGTATTCTCCCCCCCTCCCCTCCCATAGTATTCTCCCCCTCCCCTCCCATAGTATTCTCCCCCCTCCCCTCCCATAGTATTCTCCCCCTCCCCTCCCATAGTATTCTCCCCCTCCCCTCCCCTAGTATTCTCCCCCCCTCCCATAGTATTCTCCCCCCCTCCCCTCCCATAGTGTACTTCCCCCTCCCCTCCCCTCCCCTCCCCTCCCATAGTGTACTTCCCCCTCCCCTCCCCTCCCATAGTGTACTTCCCCCCCCTCCCCTCCCATAGTGTACTCCCCCCCTCCCATAGTGTACTCCCCCCCCCCCTCCCCTCCCAAAGTGTACTTCCCCCCCCCTCCCCTCCCATAGTGTACTTCCCCCCCCTCCCCTCCCATAGTGTACTTCCCCCCCTCCCCTCCCATAGTGTACTTCCCCCTCCCATAGTGTACTTCCCCTCCCATAATTACTTACCTGTCCTGAAGCGTGGGCCGGCTTCACAGCTTGCACCGCGGTACAGGAACTTTAATTTCATGTTCCGGTTTCCGGCGGGACTGAAAGGAAGTGTGCACACTATTGTGCACACTTCCTTTCAGTCCCGCCGGAAACCGGAACATGAAATTAAAGTTCCTGTACCGCGGTGCAAGCTGTGAAGCCGGCCCACGCTTCAGGACAGGTAAGTAATTATGGGATATCGGCGTATAACACGCACCCACGATTTTTCCCCTATTTTCAGGGGAAAAAAGTGCGTGTTATACGCCGATAAATACGGTAGCTATTCTGGGGTTCTTCTTTATGTATTGTTTTTCTATTTATCCATCTCTACTATTTATTGTTACTACAGCACCTATTAGTTGTATTGAGGGATTTAAATACAAGACTTTTATGGTTGCTTGTTATATGCAATTACCACTTAGCGACCTAAGCCCTTTTGTAGACATCCCAGTTTAACCCTTGACTCCCCATTCTTTTTAAGTGCATTAAGTAGTCTAGAGTTTGACTATTTAATTCACCTCACTTTTTGTTGGGGGGCACATTGTGTGTTTTGTATGTTATTAGTTCTCTGTTGCTACTAAAGTTATTTGCTATTACCTTAGCATGTTCTAACATTGGAGGTAATCTTAGTGAGGTTAGGATCCCGTTTTAGGCTCTGGCCCTTATTTGTTTTTTGAGTTATTTCTGGTATTTTCTCAGGGTTATGCCCTTTTTTTTTTTACCTCCTCAATCCATTTTTAGCATCAGAGTATGTTTTTCCTATACCTGGAGCTATTTTTTTTAATTTTTTTTTTTTAAGCCGTATGCAGCTTTAATGTAACAAAATGCAACGCAACGTTTCGACCAACAAAGGTCTTTTTCAAGCTCTTACTTTGTTATAAGCGCACTTTGGATATTCGTAGTATGTGTTTTAGAGGACTTGCATTATTTATAAATCAACAACATTTTCCACAGTGCTGTATGGTAAGTTGACAAGACATACAAATTAATTCAACAACGCTATACCTGACTTACACGAACAATTGCAGCAACCATACAATTTTACAATCATTCAAACTTGCGCTCATAATCCCACTACCCCACGGCTGCAGCAATGGCTACAGTATTCATCAGCCAAATACATAAAACAATATTTTTTTAAAAAGTTACATGCGCACTATCCCACATCCCTATGCACATTTAAATAACATGAGGTATTTTGCACCACCCCAATGGCCATTAAAGGGCAAGCTCATCTGCCCAGTCAAGGCAAACAAAGTGGTTTACTCAGACTCTTTTTATTTAAATGTGTGTAGGGATTTTTTTTTTAAATTCTTTATTTTTGTAGTGCATAAGCTGATAACATGCTGTTGCAAGGTACCCCAAAGGCATTCCTCCAACGCTTAAAAGACATTTGAAACATATAGGTACATGCGAGATCAAGCACAATTTTTATGTTTAGAGATAGCTTAGGTAATATGATTAACTAGAAGATTAGAAAGTAGCTTAAATAGTTTAAACAATGCTTAACGTTGTTTACAGTGGCCTTAGTGTTATACATATTGATGAGCACATACAGTTTAAGCTTTGGCAAGGTATTTTGTATGAAACATGCTTAAGTTGATCTAGCCAGTGGTTGTGTCAACAATGGTAGGAAAACATATTATATACACACTGACTAAGATATAGTAGGGTAGATTTAAGTATATTATGAGCGACAATCACAATGTGGAACTATAAGCCTAGGGCATCCACTAGGTAGCATCTATATATGGTAGGTTTGCAGCAAGCCGTTGTTATTAACCAGTAGTCCACAGGTAAGATTTAAAAGTGTACCTAGCCGATGCCCAGAGGTAAAGAGACCCAGCTTTCCCTGCAATTAGTCCCTTCAATTAGGCATATGGGACGGGGACTGTGTGTGAGCTGCTGCAGCAGCCTCCAAGGCTGCATTGCCTTATCTGTCTCTGATGGGCCTGGGCAGGCACCCACTTGTGTTGTATCCCGCTTCATCCTTCGAGGTCGCGATCCCCCTCCATGCTGCTTTGCCTCTCTTTGTGGCAAGGGATAGCCGGGTTGCTTGTTGCGACGTCGCCTCCAGCGGCAGTGAGTTCTCATCCTGCGCGGTAGTTGTCGGGCTGGTAGCTTGGGGGCTATGGCCCTGTACGACACAGGGTGCCCCTTTTCTCCGTTCCCATCTTCTTGTCCGCGTCTCGCCCGCCTGTGCTGTGGTACCTTACGCTTTTCCACAGGGGGGCGACGCCGCTTACTCGGTCCCGGCAGGGTGTGCTGTGCTTCCTGCTGTACGTGCAGCTGCTCATTTAGGGCATGCCAGAATCGGGCAAAAGCGGCCTCTATGCGTCGCACGTCCTCACTGTGGGGTTCCTCTGCGGGCATGTAGTATGGCTCACTCGGTGTGCATGTCGCCGCCATTTTGGGTGCGCCATGTGCTCGGCTACTTTTGTGCTGTGTTGCAGTAGGCTCTGTGATCCGCCCGTGACTGCCACTTCTGTTGCTTGTCGTGGACCGAGATAACCCCCGTCGGTCCATGGGGGGGGCAGGTGTTGGCAACCCCAAGGGATCCGTGTCCGGGCCAGGCAGTGCAGGGAGTGGCCGTCTCCCCGCAGTTCGACCTCCGACAGGCCTCAGGGTGCGTGGTCGGGTCCCCGGGGGGTTACAGGCTTGGTTTTGGTGTCGGAAGATTCCCCCGGGTGTCCCCGTCATTATAGCTGCCCTCCAGTAGGCGATTATGCCGTTTTTCGGGGAATTTCCCCCAGAAAGTGGTGAGTATAGCGGGAGCTGAGGTTCAGCACAACCGCTCAGTCTGGATGCCAGGCTCTGCCCCCCCCCCCCCCCCCCCCGGAGCTATTTTATCTTTATTCAGGTTTTAAACATGTCTCTACTCAGAGGCAAAGTGTTGCTTGATTAAAACTGCCCCAAACCATGTGGTGGCACCCTGTTAATGTCTGCTTTACAAGTGTGCACTAAATGAGTAACAGGCAAATCACAGAAGAAGGTACACATATCTAAATTGCTAAATCAGTCACTGTGGTGAAAGGGTTAATCTAACATAGAACATTTAAGCTTTGAGTCAGGTTTCTGTGTTATATTGTATGTCTAGTGTTAGATCACAGTGCTTAAAACAGCATTTCTGTCTGCTGCCAGCTGTTCTGTATATCTTTATAATAAAATTGTACAGAAAAAAGATGTAATCTGCAATCCTTTATTGCTTCTCACACTGGGAATTGTAAAGAATTTATGACTATGGGATGGTGGTGTTATTGGACCATTTTTGTTGTATATACTTTTTTTCAGACAGTAGAAGCTGGGCTGTGTACATCCATTCAGTTAATGCCACCATTTTAGTTGTTTTCAGTTTTGTATACTTTTTGTATATAGATATAGCAGGAAAACAATCATACATGCCCTGAAGACTCTAATATTAATAAAGTTGGGCATCATGTAAAGCTGTTAGATATGAGTTGAATGGTTTGGTCTGCCCACTATTTACAAGCAGGAATGGTTCTGTCTTCAGTCAGCAAACATCTAGCTCATTGCACCATTTGTTATATAAACATTCTTACTGGCAATCAAAGTGAGTGTTACAAAGATATTCAATTGGCTAATACAGCAATATTATATTAGCACATAAAGAGTACATGAAATGCACTAGAGTTTACAATGATAAATATAGATCAGAACAATATAGTCAATGTTATAGGCACAGTATAATAGTTATAGATAACAGTTGCCAAAATGGTATATATTTTGTATAACGAAGAAGAAAGTAAAACCAGTTTAACTGTAAACAGAAGGCTATTCTCCAAGGTAATCCATCATTCCATATAAAACTAAAACATCAATTTAAAGTCATCTCTAAAAATTGTGGATTGGCATGGATCCAACCCTGTAAAATAGATTTTCATCCTATAAAAGAGCAGAAATTGTCAAACCTTGTCTTGCAGGCCAACTGTGTCATCCCAGAAACGTCAAAGTGGCCTGGCCAGTGAACACAACTATCAAAAATGTACTAATAGCTTGGTGTTGTAACTTTTGATTGAGAATCTGAGTTATATAACTGGAAAAGTTCAGCTTCCCAAAAATTCTTTTTAATTATGTGTCTCAGCTATAGGTGTCAGTCAGTCCCAGTGCAGTCTTCATAATAAACTTTTCCATATGTGTATCTCCAGAGTTCCAAGAGAGATCCCAAGAAAGCACCCAGTTAACTAACCCCTTCCCTGTTTATATAATGGAGACTCCAGTCATTGATGTTCAATCTGACTCAAACCTGTAAACCAAATTTAATGAAGTGTCTCCTAGACTTGTACCAAAATGTGTTTAGAAAATGGAAAATGTGTCATTTTAAGAATGCATGTGGCATAAATGTTGTCTCACTTCAAAAGCATCTACTTATATTAATTTTTTTTGCATTTTGATTGCATGTTAAATTAATTAGTTTTATAATGCATTAAAAAATAGGATATTTTTGACAATATTATTATGTCTTTAAAACTGTAATATAAAAAAATCTAAAAATAACTGTTGCAATCTGAATAAATGTTTTTTAATTTCTTTTTTTTTTAATTATTATAATAATTTATTTTTGCATTGTTAATCAATTTTTGTAATGGATATAAATATGGGATCCTTTTGAACATATAAGTATGCTTTACAATTGAAATATGATTCTACATTGTTTCTATTTTTCCTTCTTGTTTGCAATGTTTTGACTAGTTTTGCCTGAACTTAACTGGATTGTTATGAAATGTGTTAATCTTTAAGATAAATGTATCAGAAAGTGAAGCATCACATTAAAAAGGTTTAAACAAGTTATATGTGATTTTCTCACTAACCTCAGGTTCGTCCGTCAAAAAACAGCCGTTAACGACCGTGGACGTTCCTGGTACGTCTGATACGTAAATCCCCACTTACCTGATCGCTGGTGATCCCCCACCGGAGATCGCAATCCTGGGATCTGCCTGGGAGCTCAGGCAGACCCCCTACGATAGATTGGTGGTAAAATGGCTGCATGAAAAGTGTCAAAATACCTAGTCTAATTCCTTAGATTGTCTTCTTTTAAAAAACATATACATGTGAAGAGTTTTCAGGGATTCCTGACAGATGTCAGTGTTACAATGTAACTTACATTAATTTTGAAAAAAAAAGATGGTTTGGAAATAGCAAAGTGCTACTTCTACTTATAGCCCTATAACTTGCAAAAAAAAGCTAAGAACATGTTAACATAGGGTATTTCTAAACTCAGGACAAAATGTAGAAACTATTTAGTGCCGTTGTTTTTTGTTGTAGATGCGTTAGAGAAATGGTATATAATTTGTGTGGGTACAGTAAATGAGTAAGAGGAAAATTACAGCTAAACACAAACACCGCAGAAATGTAAAAACAGCCCTGGTCCCAAATTTAAAAAAAACGGTCTGGTCACTAAGGGGTTAATAGTACAAATTACTAGAGCAATGGTAAGAAACTCCAGATGTTGTAGATTACATCTTTCATAATTCTCTTACAGCCATAATGCTAGTCCTCAATTCCTGGAATGCTGAATGCTGCCCATCCCTGTGCTAGAGTGAGAATGCTAAGTGAATTTCAAATTTAAGGCCAATAAAGCTAAACCAACAGGGTTATTTACTAAAGTCCGATTGATCCCGAACCAAATAGGGCAAAAAAATACATCCTCAAGTGGGGCTTTTCGTACTGCAAAATCTGAGCATTGTAAATTAAAATCATCAACATATGGATATTGTAATACAGGCCCTGACATTTAGCCAGAATTTTAGTTGGGTCAAAATCCACTGGAAAGCTGAGATCTAGGCCAAATTTATTAAATCTTGACTCAGATAATTTAATTCTGAGCCTGGATTTAAAAAAATAGTGAATGATTTGCCTAGTAACCAGCAGCTGAATAGTAAAAACCCTTAGTGGTGTGAGGGTTAATTATGTAGCAACTGGCTTGAGCTTGCTAGTCAGCTGCCACATTAAAATAGAAAAAAAATCCTTTGGGCTTCAATAAGACTCCTATATTGCTATAATGGAGGTACAATAAGGTGGGTGCGGGTCCTAGTACTTAAAATAAAAAAGGGTCTATTGTCCCTGGGGGTGTCCCTAATTACTTATAAAGCAGGAAAACATTCCATTGTCCACCTTCCCAAATAAAAATAAGCCCACCCACCCACCCCCACTGGTGTGAATAGGGGCAACCCATTCCACTGCCACCCCCTAAAATAAATTACCCACATACCCTAATAATAGTGAGGAGGGAGGGTTCCAAAATAAAATCTAAAACCTGTAATATATATATATATATATATATATATATATATTTACCATCAGAAGTCTAATTCTTCTAATTCTTAAAAAAGGCCAATACAAATCCATAATACCCAACATATTAAAATAAAAATAAAAAAGACAGTAACAAAAAATTTTGCAATAATAAAACACCACTTGATAAAAAAAATAACATCTTTATCCATGTAGTACCCGCTGCAGAATGACTGTTCCTATCAGAGAAAGCACTTTCATAGGCTTCACACAATATGACCAAGAGAGCTCTGATTGGTTGGCTAGTAAATCAATTAATCAGTGCTCTGACAGCTAAGACTCACTTGCAGGCAAATAGTTCTTCAAATAATCAATTAATTTACAAAAAGCAAGTGAATAATAATTTGCTAACCAGCCAAATGCATTCGGTTTACCATGGGCTGCCATGTGGTTGTTGATAAATTTGCAATTCCAGTGTTGCAAATTAGTTCTGATGCAGAAATCACTGATTTTACAAACTCACCTGAACCAATGTTACAGAATCAGCAGAATTCCCAATGCTCTCGTAATTCATCCATTCCCACCGTATTTTGTTTATTCAGACAAAATCTGGTGTTTAGTGAATAACACTGCAAGAGCACAGCTGAGTTTAGGAATTTTTCAAATTTTTCTTTAAATTTGAAATTCACTTTGAATTCTCACTTTAGTGAATAACCCTCAATGTTTCATTTAATGGTATGATTTCCCCCCAAAAAGTGCTGCTAGCACTATACATAATAAAGCTATATTTTAGATCCCATCGTCCCTAATCAACAGACTGTTGGATTGGGGACTAGGGTAAAGGGTCAGGGCGGTTGTACCAGTTCCACCTGAAATGTGGGCTTGAACCCTGATATTTACATAAGAATTGCAGAGAGATGTGTAGATTGGATAGCTCCCCTTTAAAAAGGATAAGGGGGAAGCTCCCAATCAACCTGGTGTTTGTAATAGAACACTAATTTCTGCAAGTATATACCTATAGGTATGTCCAAAAAGTAAAAATAAAAAAAGGTATCTATATGGAAAGCATGGAGACACTAGATAGACATGTATCCTAACATAGACAGTGATACAATGTAACTTTATTAAACAAACTGTAGAGAGGATACAATGTGTCAGTGTCCAAAAAGGTGCTTAAGCCCTAAAAATCCTGAGTGGATATATCTCAATGTCCAAATGACAAGTGAGGCATATTAAAAGCTAAAGTATAGAAATGTATAGCTATTGAGTAATCCACAAAGGAGTAAACATAATACCTTAAATTCATATAGAAGTTAGACAGGTAGAGTAGTAGAGACAGTATAGCATAGTCTGAGAAAGGACACAAACTATCCGTTAATTGATAGTTTGGAGTTGCTTGTTGCAAACTTAGGAGTGATAGGATAGAGTATATACAGTGGTATAAGTAGTAAAATAAAGGACGAAATTCCTAGTAATCACCACTATTCTGAACTCCTATCAACTCCCCCCAACACCTTCATGGGTGTTCTATCCTTAATAAATCGCTATGCTCTGTCCCCTTAAACTACCATTACTAAACTAGTCCAGCTTCTAATGAGGAATAAACAGTCATTTTAAACTAACGAAAAAACGAAAAAATAATAAATGAATAAGTGTCAATGAAGGATTCCCTCGTGCATCGTGATGTGCTCAGTGAGTGAGGGAAATCCACAAAAGAAACCCTATAGCACTATACATAATCTAAGCAGGAAAACTAAGCTTAATTAAAAAGAAATAAAAAATATAAGTTATGTATTATTTTGGAATTCTGGAACCATTTATTATTATGGTTTGATGTGATGTTTCTAGAACCCAGTGATGGCAGGATTATCTTCTAATACTGGGTTCACTATTATTAATCATCTATAAATACACATTGGGAGGTATATCACTTAAATTGCACTGGACAGGATTGTGTGGTATGTATGCAGAAAAATAGGGAATATCACACTGCCAACTGGCCAGCCTACCAGTAGCAGATTACTAGAGAACCAACCAAAGATTCCAGGATATTTTCCCAAAACTAGGACCCCACAACAAATTAGGGACACTAGGTGGTATGTTATACATCCATAAATACGATCTATATCAGTGAATTGTGTATTCAGGGAAAATACAGAAAATAAGGAATATATAGATAAAGCGAAAAGGTGCAAACAAAATCCTGTGACACTGTTATTTGCCCATGACATATAGTTCAATTATCTATTTTTATTTTCAGGAAAATGTTGTTAATCAATATCTGATACATAAGCTAATGTTAGATGATAAAATATATATTTTTATCATCTAACATTAGCTTATATATCAGATATTGACTTTCCTTGTACCTAAAGCTGCTATAATTCAACTCTCAGCACACTGACAATTAAGCAGTGACAGCCTTGAAGACATATGGAAGTTAAGACACACAAAGACTGACAAACACAAATAAACTGACAAACACATATTGGCACACTTCTAAGCATATACACACATGGTGTCAAAATTACTGACTGACACACATATTGACAAACTGAGACATGCACAGATTGCCAAACACACAGACTGAGATAAAGGTACACACAAACTGACATATCCAGACAAACACAAACACACAGCCAAGGAGATGGGAGAGGCACTACTGTGATGAATCTATTGACAACTAAATGCTTATCAAAAAAGTTCTCAAATGCATTGGGCAAGTTATTAGAATCCAGTGGCAGTGGCTCATATAAATATCACCAGTAAAGTATTGCTAAAATGGGGTAACTTGATCCAGAGGTACATATAGTGCAGCCACAGCTGAATGGAGGTAGTATTAGTTTTTGTCTGGAGACTAACAGAAAGGTGGGAAAATTCCAAAGAACTTTCCCACGCTGTGTAAAATGACACCGAGCACTGTGATTGGTGGGCTTGGAATCTAACCAATCAGTGTTCTGTGTCATTTTACACAGCGTGGGAAAGTTCTTTGGAACTTTTTTTTTTTTTTAAATTGCGTCGGTTCTTATGGCTTTTTATTTGGCCTTTTTTGGGCCGAAAAAAGAAGATTTTAGAAAAAAGAAGACGTCAAATGGTAAGTTGAATATTTCTTTACAGGTTAGTTATTTTATTCCTCCTTCACTATTTTTTAGGGTGAGGGGGGAAGGCAGGGGATAACTTTTTTGGGGGGAGGGGGGGTGGGTGACCAGGGGCTTGGGGACCCCTAGTCACCTTTGATTGGGGGGGAATTTTTATTTAGGGCCCCCACCCACCACTCAGGGGTGGGGGCTGGGGGGGCAGTAGCCCCCCCCCCCCATTATTGTTTTTTTAGGGCCCCCACCCACTGCTCAGGGGTGGGGTCCAGGGGGGGAGGACAGTAGGTCCCCCCCTCATTATTTTTATGCCCACCACGCAGGGGTGGGGGCCAGGGGGAGGACAGTTGGTCCCCCCCTCATTATTTTTATGGCCCCCACCCACCGCACAGGGGTGGGGGCGGAGGGAGGACAGTAGGTCCTCCCCCATTGTGATTTATGGCCCCCACCCACCGTGCAGGGGTGGGGGCTCGGGCGAGGACAGTAGGTCCCCCCCTCATTAATTTTTATGGCCCCTACCCACCGCGCAGGGGTGGGGGCGGGGGGAGGACAGTAGGTCCTCCCCCCCATTGTGATTTATGGCCCCCACCCACCGCACAGGAGTGGGGGCCGGGGGAAGGACAGTAGGTCACCCCCTCATTATTTTTATGGCCCCCACCCACCACGCAGGGGTGGGGGCGGTGGGAGGAGAGTAGGTCCTCTCACAGTGTGTATCAAGGTCCCTGAGGACAGTTGTCAATCCATATCTGGTTTGGTATGTCGCACGAACTGGAACACATTGTGATGTATGCAAACTAATAAAGTCATAGTATCACTGTGATGTACTGTGATGTACATTGTTTCCCCTTTCCCCCTTTCTTTTCTGTACCCCCATACAACATAATATTTCCTTTTCTTTTTACAACATTTATTTTCATCTGTATTTGACCAAATGAAAAATAAAAACCTTCAAATCTGAAAAAGCGATACATATAGAAAATTCTAATTATAATATGCATAAAATTACATTTAGCAGTCATCACTTTTAAAATATATTTTATATAACATTGCATTATGTTTGAGGTTATATAAAATGCTTTAATAAAATGCAACATTTATACTACATGCAGTTTGGTTTATATTTTCCGTAAACAATTTTTTATATACCCTAAAAATATATTTATGATTTAATGTCTGCACTTTTACTGTTTGCAAGCTTGACCTGCATGTAATGGATTTAGACTTTTTCATCTAACAATTTTTCTATTTTTTTCTCTCCTTCAGTTGTGACCTTCTCTTCCATCAGTGTTATTTGCAAATCCATAGGGAAAAGTAAAGATTATCCATTTTCATTTACTGCTGTCTTCTTAGGATAAAATACATTCAGACATCTGTAGACATAGGAGAATTGGCTTTGCAGATTTGTACCATAATTACTATTTCCTATTTAGATTTAAAATATCCAAAATCTTGTATTGCATCAATAAATGGATTTTTATAGTATACGTTTACACTGCAAACTTACACGATTCAAGCAGTGTAAAATAAAATGGTTTCTAAATTGTCTTTTGACAGAGGATCATTACATTATTATATGTTTTCCCTGCAAGTAAAATAACCCTTTGGCTTTATGGCATCTACACTGTAATCGGGGTCAACCCCATAAAATGGGTATAAATTGATTTTTTTGACAAGTATGCTTGAAATGTGTTTGAAAGGTACTTAGAAAGGGCAGTGCAGCTAGAATATATACCTCTTCTCTTCTGTATTAATTCAGCTGGTACTTCTTACAAACGCATTTCAACTTATAGCGTCATAAATTATAGTCCAAAGGCATAACACTAGAGCTATGGTCACAAAATACTGTGTAAAGCAAAAAAAGTATGTTGGATATCATGTTAAAATGCGTCTTTTATATTGTTAACTGGCATAGGTGAAGAAATTAATCTCCGGCATTAAAGTGGATGTGCCATGTATTGGATTTTACACATTTTTACATTATAAAAATTTGTCTTAAATTTAGTTTTGTCAAATTTTTATTCTGTAAAATCTTCTGTGTATTAATAGATAGGTCTACTGACCTGATTAATAGTAGACATGCAAGCCTGTAAGAAGGGACTGACTTTGAAACCATCACGTCATGCCTTCCTGTCTGACTTCCTAGAGTGTACACATTAGTAGTTCAACTGCAAAGCATATTATAATATTATAATGACAAACTTTGCAACGTGGAGTTTATTTACATATTTGGTCCCCAAGCAAATGAGATGTGCAGCAGGCAGGGTTAATGTCAGTAACATTAAACAGGCAATAGGTGTCTACAGGGCCGCCATCAGGGCATCACAACCATGATGGTTGTCATGGACTGAGTGCTCCTGGGGCGCCCAGACTGATCTGGGAGTTCTGGGCCCAACATTCCCAATGTGCACATATATATATATATATATATATATATATATATCTATATATATATAGTGATTTTCGCTATATATATGTGTACCTGCGGCCAGGCCCCCTACTACCTGTTTGCTGCAGAGGGGTCCCAGCACACTCTGACTTCACTTCCAGGCAGCTTCTCTGTCTCTAATGCTCGAATGAGCATTAGGCAGGCCTGTCTCACGAGAGTTAGAGACCGAGGAGCTGCTGGCAAGTGAAGTCATAGTTTGCTGGTCCTTTGCAATGAACAGCGCCTGGCTCAGAGCACCATGCCACCTGACCAGTATGGAATGCCATCTCCCCCCCTCCCTGGCTACAGATAACAAGCAGGGAGGGGTTAATAAAATAAAACATTTGTTTTAAAAAAATGTTACAAAAAATAAATGTGCTCTCACTTCTCCCCCACCAATTGCAGCCCCTATTTTACACGCACTACATGCCTAATCAAACACACACTCTGCATTTACTATATACACACTACATCCACTACACAAATACACATTCTACATTCATTTCATACACACTACATCCACTACATAAACACACACTGCATTCACTACACACACTACATTCACTACACAAACACACACTCTGCATTCACTATACACACTACATACTCTTCACAGACACACACTCTGCATTATTTATATACACACTACATCCACTACACACAGTCTGCATTCACTATACACACTACATCCACTACAATCACACTCTGTCTTCATTATATACACACTACATGCACTATACAAACACACACTCTGCATTCACTGTATACAGACTACATCCACTACACAAACACACACTATGCTTTCACTATACACACAACCTCCACTACAAAAACACACTGCATTCCCTTTACACATTACCTCCACTACACAAACACACACATTGCATTCACTTTACACAGAGTACATCCTCTACAAAAAACACACACTGCACTCACCATTCACACTACATGCCTACGTAAACAAACACTGCATTCACTATAAACACACTACATGCCTGTGCAACTACACACTGCATTCACTATACATACTCTGCAGTCACTATACACACTACATGCCTACACAAACACTCACTGCATTCACTATAGACACACTATATCCACTACACAAACACAACATCTGAATTTACTATACATAAACACACTATGCACCCTCTGCATTCACTACACACACTACATCCACTACATCAACACACACTCTGCATTCACTATACTCACTGCATCTAATACACAAAAACACACTTTGCATGCACTAGACACAGACTACATCCACTACACAAACACAGTCTGAATGCACTAGACACACAGTATCTAATACACACAAACATTACATCCATCACACAAACACATACTCTGCATTCACTATACACACACTACATCCACCTCATAAACACACACTCTGTATTTAAAATACACTACATACATTACACAAACATACACTCTGTATCCACTCTACACACTACATTACACACGCACGCTGCATCCACTACACACATTCTTCATCTACTAAACACACACTACATTCGGTATACCCACTGTAGCCCTGTGGGTGGACTTGCGGGCGGCCCTGTGGGTAGACTCGGGGGCGGCCCTGTGGGCAGTGTCAGAGTTTGGCCCCAGGGGCTTAGACCTTGAGTTGTGTCAAGGGTCCCAAAATTTATAATGGCAGCTCTGGGTGTTTAGATGTGTAGTCATATCCCAACACCTCCTGCCTTTCAGCCACATGTTGACTGGAAGCAGGGGAGACTATGATGTATGGTGCACAGTGTGTCTGCTTCCCAAAGACTAGGAAATAGGACAAGTGTTCCTCTTTGACACAGGAAAGGGGAGAGCTGGAGAAGAAATTGCATGGAGTGTATGATATATAAGTGTATGTGTTCATGTCAGTATGTGAGAATATGTGCTTGAGCATCTATGTGTTGTGTTCATACAAGAATGTGCTGTATGTTTTGCTATATGTGTCTTTGCCAAGTGTCATTATGTGTGTATTTGCATTTGTGTGTGTATTTGTATATAGGGCTGGCTTCACTCACCTGAACATGCATACATGGGGTGCTGCTGGTGGCAAATGTAATCAATACACACAAATTCAAAATCCAGCGCACTTACCTATCCACTAAACTGCAACTTCAATGTTGACAGATTTTATTTGTTTTTTTGCTGTTTAAAAACACCTAATCTAGGCAAAAAAATAATGGGGGTTTAGTTACATTGTATGATCAAATAATGTAACTAAACCCACATTATTTGTTTGCCTATGTTTGCATCACTGGACCACAAGGCATTAATGAGGACTCATGTCCCCAGGCAAGAGAGAAGGAAGCAAAAAATATGCTTGCAACAATTTTGTTTCTGTAAAGAGCTCCTGCTCACAACACCCCTTCAGACAACACAAACATTTACAACCACAGATGCCTACACACAAAACCACAGACAACCCACGCCACATACAAACACATAATGAATGCAAATATCAAATGTACTAATATTTTCCCAACTGAAATGAATATTACATTGGATAAAAAAACATCTATGACAATGATAAAATAGACAGGGTTAATAGATTTGATATTTCCAACAAAGAGAAAGAAGGCTGGAGACACCCCCCTCAACCTTATTCTGGAGAATGTTCAAAGGAGTTATGAATAAATACTTTTCAGTTGCCTACATAGTTTTATATGTTTTAACATACAATAAAAAAATAAGTATGCTGTTATTTTAACAGTGTTAGCACCCAAAGTAGGGGGAGAGGAAGTATTATTACATATTATCCTTTGAATATCTCAACTACCACCTCTTTACTTAGTCGAGTGAGAACTATTGCGGTGTCAACAGGAGGACTGCAGGAGTTCTGTTATCTAGAGGACATTGATATTCAAAGAGGACAGGCAGCTCTGCAAAAGATTCAACAGACAGGATGTTAGAGTATATCTATTTTGTGAGCTGAAATAATAATCTGATAGATCCCTTAAGCCCAGTGCATGATATCATAAACTTTCTTTGCCTATACAAATGAAAGCATTTCAGTGAATACATGTTTGCTTTTAATGTGTACCCAATGGTACACATTAATGACTGTAAGCTGAAAGCTTACATAAATTAGCAGCTTTCTTGATACCAATAATAGAATCATGAAAGGACATTTCTAAATAAAACAATTATGCAACATATCCCAGCATTGCTTAATCACTTGCATTAAAGATAAGAGCTCATGCTCCAATTTGTGATTCCCATGTGATCAGAGCAAAGGATACGGACGTTCTACAACATTTAAGAAATGCATCTTGTGCTTTTTGTCATTCTTATGATTGCACAGAATTAACGTTCTAAATAAAATGAATACTCAGCCTAGTAAAAAGCCACGCGTCACACCCCACTCAGCACAAAATGAATCATTGAAGCGTCAGGGATGTGCTGTTTCCAGACTTACCTCTAATTATATGGGCATCATGAAACATGTTCTTTATTCATAGGTCATAAAATAAGATACAAAGAAAAGTTTTTTGCTATTTGCTCAGTAATTTTGTAAGTGTCCCTTTTCACCAGGAGATATCCCATTGGACTGCATGAGAAGAATATAACTGTACATAATCTGAGCTTTATTTAATTGGCCTCAGAGGTAACAATACCCTTTAGACATCATGTGGCATGTTTCAACCCCAATCATATGTAACCCCCTTGTATAACAAGCTAGTGAATTGCTCTAAAAATACAATTTTGATTGCTAAATCTCCTCAAACGCTCCTCTGCTTTTGACATTGTTGATCACTAATTAATGTTCAACATCCTATTTTTTATACATCTCTTGCCTGTCTTATGTCATCCAATCGTTCTTTTCCTGTCTGCATTTTAGGTAATTTATCTCCCTTCCTTATACACTAATATATTCCTATAATACATGGAATATATCCAATATATTTCTCCTTATGTATGTTTTAGTACATAATAGGCTCACCCTGTAGCCCGTGTCCCATTTTTCCCATTGTACAAGCTTGTTTGGAGGCTTCCCAAACAAACTACATTAATGTATTTTCTTGGTGTTTTTAACTTGTATTCGGTGTATATAGATCTGTGTAATACATTTGGAATCTTTGAATAAAATATTGTCATTATTAAAAAAATAATAGTAATAATAATATGTGCGAGCCTATCAGTCAAAGAAGAAAAAAAATTTGCTGGGGAGAAAGTAGGTAAATCTCTAAATATTAAAGGTCAACACATTTTCAATGCATTGCCTTATATGGTTTTTTTATTTTAGTGTTTATTGGGTTTTCAGAAATAAAATCACAATACACAACAAAAGTTCCCAGAGACATTAGTAGGTTTTCCAAATAATTAAGGAGGATACAGCCAGCTACATACAATGGCAGTTTAAAATAAGGTTATTAAGCAGTGGTGATCTAGGGACACATAATTTACATAGTTAGTGCTATGGAAATATTAACATAAAATGAAACATGCAAAAAAGAAAAGAGGAGGTCTCCTCGAGGGATAATTCTCCAAAATAGGGCCTAATCCTGTTGAACATATATACAAAATAAAGCCCCTCTATGAGGGACTTAAAAATGGGAGAATCCCTGAATATTAACCGTATCAACTTAAAGAGTAGTAAATCTGTGCTTCATAGTGGTAAATTAGAATTGGAATTAGAAAAAAAAAAGTTCACTTGAGAGCTCTTCTGACCATGAAGTGATGAAGAGAGGCAAAGAAGGAAATTCGTTTTTCTGTAGACAACTTAGTAGATAGCTCCCTAGTTTGGTACCCTTATGTAGAGTTACTATTTTAAAGATACCAAATAAGAGAGCTATCTAATAAACACAAAAGCTCCCTAATTTGGTACCCTAATGTGGGATTGTAATTTTTAAGGATACCAAAGTAGGGCGCTGTTTAGAATACAGCTCCCTTTTTTGATATCCTTAACTATGGCAATCCTACCGAAGGATAGAAAATTATGAAGTTATCTACTAGCTGAAACATCAAAATTAAGGGAAAATAGAGGTCTTCTATAAATTTAGATTTTTTTTATCAGCTGATAGCTCCTAACTTTGTATCCGTTTGTGGGATTATCATTTCTGCTAAATCATGTGCTAATTTCCTTTAGTTCAAGTCGTTAATTTCCAAATTTTGAATGAACCAACATGAAACATTAACAAATGGAAATGAAATATACTGAAACAAATTGTTCACTAATTCACATTTCTAAATAATAAAATGTTCTGCTAAACGCAAAGTTCATCTTGGGAAATATCTCTCAGAGCATTCAAGGATGCTACCATTCATGTAATAATTCTCCAAAAACAATACATGACAACATGTGTTGGAAGTTGTATTTTAGAACTTTAACATACACTGAAGGTAGGGCTTAACATTTCAAGACCTACACTGCTAACCAGGACTTAAAAGTTACTTGTCACTGCAAGTCTGGTGGGTCCATGACATACTTATCAGAACTGAATATCTACTTTCAAAGCACATTTTCACTCGCCGATGGCTACTGAAGAGTGGAAGTTTTGAGCCCTGCTTTAAGTCTCCTAATCACAATAATTGTTTACAGTGGTAATGGTGCAATGAGTCTTTGGATGCACTCTCTATAGTTTTTGCAAAATTTATTTTAGAAAATTTATCCCAGCATCCAAAAATCAGTCCCTCATCTGCTCACAATATAATGAGGATTTCACTTTTGCATTATCCATACAAATATGTCAGAGTAGTTTAGTACAGCACTCATACACTATACTTGTTAAGTTTTTGGTGCTTTGAAAGCTGATTTGATTTAAATATTCTTAGTATTATTCTGATATTTTCTATTAAATAAAAATATCAATGTATTTCATGACATGGCTGTGTCCTCTATTTTATGCACTTCAGAATCATAGACATGAAACAATTAATTTATTTGCGCAGAGTGAAGCTCTTCTGAAATTACTAGAGTTTCATCCAAATGGATAAACTTTATTGTTAGATCGTAGGTTCCACTATCCATATACCTTAGAGAGTATATGATACTATTTTTCCAGCACTATTTAATACTCCTACCATGTAGAGGTTTAGGAAAATATCCCTCTCTTTTTCATTACCGATTTTACCTTTAGCTAAAGACAGCAAGGTGAATTGTTAGTGTAAGACTTACCTAAAAGGTTTTGCCTTGACGTAGCAGGTGAACTTACACTTAAATGGCCTTTGGCGTTGAGACAAAAAAGCCTCCAGTTATTAAAATGAGCATAGGGATTTTGGATAGTGCGCAAGTAACCTTTTTCTCTGTTTTTTATTGTATGTATTTGGGCTGATGTTTACTATAGCTATTGCTGCTGCCCATGAGTAGTGGGAGTTTGAGTACTGGACTTAATTCTGTGTTTTTCTATGTGTTTTTGTATTAAATGCCATGTGCTGACATCCACCGCATTTGTTCCATATTAAGAGTTAAAAAGTGTGCAGAGGTTTAGAAAAATACCCCTCTCTTTCTCATTAGGATTTTACCTTTAGCGGAAAGCATCAAGGTAAATAGTTAGCGAAGGACTCACCTAAGAGGTTTTATCTTGATTTGGTGAGCTTACACTTAAATGACCAGTGGAGTGATACTAAAAACGTTTTTTTTTTTTTACTATTTAATACTCAGTCTGGCCATTCTTGCAGAAGTTGATGTAACGGGTACATCATATTTATGTACAAGAACACAATAGATAACTCCTGACAATCAAAACTAAAATGTGCACAATAGACTGCAATGTATGACTAATTATCCATCTTCCCTCAATCCACCCGTAAACTTTCCTGTCTCATTTAAATCACATTGGTTCGTGCATAATTAATAAGTTATAGCATACTGAATTGAATCTTAATAAAGGTAATGAAGCAGAGAAATAAATCTGACACTGTCACGTAGTAATGGAAAGAATTATTAAAAGTATTTTAATTAAGTGCAATTGTAACACTAATTTAGGAAACATGTTATAATTCTTTAGGGACTGAATGGTGCTAAAATCCTCAAAAGCACACTAAATACTCAACAGACAGTAAGAAATGAGGAAATTATAATTATGTCAAAATTATGTTATTATTTATATAGCTCCAACAAATTCTGCAGCACTTTACAGTGGGTGGACGAACAGACATGTAATTGTACAAAATAATAGAAGGAACGTAGAGAGAAAGGACAGGAAAAATAGGTAGAAATAATCCTGATAGAGTGGGTTTCCCTCAATCTGGAGGGAAACTAAAGTGGGAAAAAGTGGGTAGTTAATTCCCAACAATAAAACTTAGCTTTTAATTATAACTAAAAATAAAAGTAGCGGTTGGTATAGTGACCCACCAAAACACAAATATAAATATGTATATAAAAAATGTGGCAACACCAGGAGACAGTGGAACAAAACAGTGAAACACTGTGACTTACAAAGTCGAAGGGGTTATACTGTTAATGATACAAAGCCACCAAAGTGTATACAGCGGTGTAAGCTGCTAACTAAATTCCTGCTACTGAGTATATATAGCAGAGCGTCTGTTCAAGCGGTATGATCATTAAATAGATGAGCTTGCCGTTTTCAAAACACTATTTAGAGACATTATAGCGGTAAAGTAGCTGTATGGGTATAATTGACAGTTTTACCAAAACACTTATGTCAGATATTTTGTAGAGCGTGGTGCAAGCGGTCTGTAATGAAATAAGCTTGCCGTTTATAATGCACATATATACAGACGTTTAGGTAGTAAGTAGCTGAGTCGGTATATTAGCCAAATTGACCAAACAACTTTTGGCAGATTCTCAGACTGCTAAACCAAGGTTCTGAGAGAGACCGGTAAATTTGCAGTATTTAAATCGCTAATACTGGTAAAGCGTGGAAGGATGACTGAGCTCCTGAAAAGCTCAAATACAAAACTGATACTCAAAAGGGGAGGGGGAGAGAAAACTGCAGATAATATGGTGTATAGTAAAGGAGACTATCTGCCTGTCACTAGTGACCCTAGCAACTCGTGCCTTCGAGGGCACCCCTTAGCAAAAAGCCTGATTTCTCCTGATCGCTAGTGCAGTGATATAAAGTCCCAACCTCCCAGCAGAAAGCCAAAACAGGCTAGAGAGAAATTTAGCTGAACTTGCTTCTAGATAGAGCAGATGAGTCAGTGTTGCCGTGTGTCTAACCCTGTTAGAAAATCTTGGCAGGGATAGAATGTGACACTGATGATGCAGTGTGCTGGATAACGCCAGGTGAGAGCCCGTGACGTACGTTTCGCCACTCTGGCTCTTCAGAAGAGCCAGAGTGGCGAAACGTACGTCAGGGGCTCTTACCTGGCGTTATCCAGCACACTGCATCATAAGTTGCTATTTAATGATCATACCGCTTGAACAGACGCTCTGCTATATATACTCAGTAGCAGGAATTTAGTTAGCAGCTTACACCGCTGTATACACTTTGGTGGCTTTGTATCATTAACAGTATAACCCCTTCGACTTTGTAAGTCACAGTGGCTCACTGTTTTGTTCCACTGTCTCCTGGTGTTGCCACATTTTTTATATATATATTTATATTTGTGTTTTGGTGGGTCACTATACCAACCGCTACTTTTATTTTTAGTTATAATTAAAAGCTAAGTTTTATTGTTGGGAATTAACTACCCACTTTTTCCCACTTTAGTTTCCCTCCAGATAAATCATGCAGTTTCCCTCCAGATTGAGGGAAACCCACTCTATCAGGATTATTTCTACCTAATTTTCCTGTCCTTTCTCTCTACGTTCCTTCTATTATTTTGTATTTTTGGTGAATTTATTTCACTAGGGGTTAACCCCCAAGTAGGAGAAATCTCCCTATATATCCCCCCCCCCTTTTTGACATGTAATTGTAACCAGACAAGTTGGACACACAGAAACAGAGGGGTTGAGGGCCCTGCTCAATGAGTTTACATGCTAGAGAGAGTGGGGTAAAGTGGCACAAAAGGTAAGGATAGTATTAGACTAGTGACAGTTGCAAGAGAGGAATCAGTCAGGAGCTATTAACAGTTTAATTGATACACTTTTATGAAGAAGTGGGTTTTTAATTATTTTTTTGAAGGAGTGGAGACTGGGTGAGCATCTAACGGAGGAGGGAAGTAAGTTCCACAGGAATGGTGCAGCCCTCGAGATGTCTTGAATTATTATTAGTACTTATCAGTAGTGATGTCCTGAACAGTTCGCCGGGAACCGTTCGCCGGTGAACATAGCATGTTCGCGGTCGTGAACACGCACGATTTTCGGTCCGCCCCCTATTCGTCATCATTGAGTAAACTTTGACTCTGTACCTCACAGTCAGCAGACACATTCCAGCCAATCAGCAGCAGACCATCCCTCCCAGACCCTCCCACCTCTATGACGAATAGGTTCGCTGGTGAACGGTTCCTGGCGAACGGTTCCTGGCGAACTGTTCGGGACATCACTACTTATCAGTAAACATTATCAGTATACATCCTGGGGCAGTGCTTTCATGGGCTGACAACACACACACACTAAGCACCCACCCACATCGTTCTATAATAATGGAATTATAGATATCTCAAACCATTTTTAAAAGTGTTGGTACATTTGTATACCCTTTGTGAAAAAGGTAGTTTTGGGGATAAAGGAATTCTATAGTGTAAGGAATACAAAGCTTTATTCTGTACACTATAGAGCCCTCTCCCCAGCTCATAAAGTCTTAAAAAGTCCTTTTAACATATACACGATTCCAGAGCAATCCCTCAGCACTGGGTCAGTGCTCTGCCTCCTCCATCATCAACTGACAGGGGGGACTAATGCGCATGTGTGGCGTGTGAAGCAATGCTTTCCTATGTGTATTTTACTGATGCTGGATGTCCTCATTCAAAACGTGAGGATACCCAGCATCAGTAAGGCAACCAGAAGTCAGTTAGCCACCAGGAAGTGCCTCTAGTAGCTTTCTAAATGACAGCCACTAGAGGCAGTCTTAGTCCTGCAATGCAATTATTGCAGTTTCTCAAATACTGCAATGATTTACATTGCAGGACTAAGTAAGACTTTAAAGGGCTGACGTGGCCTGGGTGACTCTAGTGTCCCTTAATGGAAGCTTCTCCATATCCAGGCATACTCAAGTTATGTATCATGTTTAATACATCAACCTCTTGACACTTTTAGGGCCTCATTCAAAAATGAATATCTACCTTCCTTATAGAGTCTCTGATCATTTTTGTTTTTCAAAAGTGTTTTTCCTAATTAAAATACACAATTCTGTCACTGAAGTTTTTTAAATCCTCATCTGCCCATAATCAACATCATAGTTTATATCCTCCAAACGCTAAGCTCTATGAAGCTTTAAAAAGCATTTGTACGAATACTTTATATCTAATATATGTCAAGTGTCTCATAGTAGAAAAATAATCCAACCAGTTAATACAGATTTAAAAATCAAAATATCTATAAATGAAAAGGTCTGTAGAGAATTTGAGAAAATGTTTACATTGTAAATCCTGCTGTTAATGTTGTTTTATTAAAGGAACATTCCATGCTGTGGGATCCCTTTCCTTTTTAATCATATATGCAGATAACATATTTGCAGAAACAAATTAATTCATGTATAATAAAAACTTAAAGATACTTATATTTGAAAGTCTATTATTTGCTGAACATAATTACAGATTCTGCAGCCACCTTTCATCTCAGCACTACAGATCTTATTCCATCAACAGCATTTTGTGGGTGCATCAAAGGTTTCTGGGAGCTGTAGTTTTTTTTTTTTAATTTAAAAAAGGGCATTTTACACACTTTGTCTTAGTATATCACCTACAACAGCTCTACTGCATGTTGACATTGTAGGTTTGATTCCATTTATTCTATTGTTGATAGAATGAGTATTATTCAAATGGCTAATATTAACAATCATACCAAACAGGAATATTTGAAAAAGAATGGTTAACAAATAATACACTATTATATAAATAGTCTATAATTACAACAGAAAATACGTATGGACTAAACCTACACATACATGACTGTATATACAACAAACAGCTGTCAGCAGTTGTTTGTTAGAAGTAAGAATTAATATGTCTAGAAAAATGATGGTTTGTATGAGACATTTTCCATGATTATACTGTATAATTGTCCTATTGAATAAACAAACTAACACTGAGATACTGTCTCACTGCTCCAAGTGAATGATTATACATATTTAATTTCATCTGCTGATGTGAATTACAATAAATCATCTGGATTTACAGGTTTTGTATAAGGAAAACACAGGAAGCTGTTTTTAAATATTCAGCATTCTATTTTTATTATCCTTTTTTTTTTTTTTTTTTTTTAAAGACGCAATAAAATGAACACTTCTATTTCATGGTCATCATTTATGGGAAATGTCAGCCATCTTTATGTCAAACAAATAAAAACTGCATTAAAGTTGCTGAAAGTCAACCAGCAGAGAACATTACGGTATAATAAAATGGCTGTGTTTATTCTATGGCCAGGAATCGAATGCCAACAGATGTACATTTTGGAAGGCTGGTCAAAACACTATATTTCACTGTGTCAGCATATAGATCCATGTATTTTTATACAATTTAAAATGATCATAAACATAGAGTTAATATAGGAGGTAGGAGTAGGCATATAAATACAAAAAAAGCATCTACAGAAAAATAAAACACTCATAGAGTAATAAAATTGGTAATATCAATATACCGGTGTTCAAGGTTATACTCCCAAGAGTATATTGATTGTAGGCATATCGCTAATTTAGAGATGGTATAAAATCCACAACACGAAAGATGGGCATGTGGGAGAGAGTTAAGACATGTAATAAGTGCAGACTTCTAGATTCCATATATGTGCTTAATTAAAGCACACTTATAAGCTTGAAGTAGTGTATAAGCATATCATATCCAAGGGGTATGTTCCCCAATAGTTATTCACAAATGTAAGCAGGGAGGGATGAAGAATGCTCCTTCTTTGTTGTAATGAAATATGTATTGAAAAACAAAAACAAATGCAAAATAAATAGATAAATCTATAGAATCCTCGCAAATAGCCCAACCCTACACGTTTCATCCGTAACAAATTCAGCAATTCAGCGTTTCATCCGTAACAAATGATTCCTTGTTGTCCAGCATTATTTTGAATGTGCAGACGCCACTCCTCCAATTGTCGTTAGCCAATCCGTGTTGAATACTCTCTGCTGTGGCTCATATTCCCGGAGTGAGTTTGAAACCTCACTTTCATTCGCCATCTAACTTTGTATTTATAATTATGTGAAGGATGTGCGTTACAAAAAACAGGAAGTCGGACAAGCGCTTGCATATACCAAGTGCCAAGTAGCTTTCATAATAAAGATAATCTGGATAAGTGTTTTACTGGTTTCCACACCTGTGGAAACTGCAAAGCGCACAGACATTCTTGTTCATCCTATAAGGAGTTTAAGGGTACACAGACCTCTAACGTTTTTAGAATCAAAAGTCGTATTTCATGTTCCTCCACACATGTTGTGTACCTGATCACTTGCGATTGTGGTGCACAATATGTAGGGTGGACTGGAAGGAAAGCGAAAATAAGATGTCTAGACCACTATAACAATATACGCAAGAAAATGATCATGCATTTGGTACCTGCACACTGCAATAAGTGTACATCTTTTGATAACATAAATTTGTATTCTTTAGAACAGGTACAACTTGATGACAGAGGAGGTGATCTATTGTTAAAATTAGGAAAAAGAGAAGGTTTTTGGATACATAAATTACAGACTATGCAACCCCGAGGTCTGAACGTAGATTTTGACCTTGTGTGTTTTTTTAAAATAATTCATTACTACCTCAAAATTACCAACTACATTTTATATATTCTCGATTTTATTTATTACATTTTTTTTAGAATAAGAGAGTTTTATTTGTATATTCTTAGATGTTGGGGGCTCTGTGTGTATATATATATATATATATATATATATATATATATACACACAGAGCTTTCTATATTGTAGACGCATTGGGATCTGCACCCAGGCAAGTTTTTTTTATATATTCCTTCGAAGGAGAGTGCCAAGCCATCACAATTATATATATATATATATATATATATATATATATATAATTGTGATGGCTTGGCACTCTCCTTCGAAGGAATATATAAAAAAAACTTGCCTGGGTGCAGATCCCAATGCCTCTACAATATAGAAAGAAGTGATCCAGGATGCACTCACAGGTCTTCAACTTGAATGATGTGATTTATTATATAGAAATTACATTTAGTAAATTGATCGACATTTCGACCCTACCGGGTCTTTCTCAAAATTTCAAGACATAATATCGTGCAGGTCTCCCTCGTGCTGCCAAAACAGCTCTGATGCATTGAGGCATGGACTCCATAAGACCTCTGACATAGCTGATAATGTCTGGCACCAAGACATTATCAGCAGATCCTTTAAGTCAATGGATTGGATTTGTTGTTCCAGCAGCACTTCCCACAGATGCTCAATGCTTGGATTAAGATCTGGGGAATTTGGAAGCCAAGGCAGCACCTTGAACTCTTTGTCATATTCATGAAACCATTTGTAAACAATTTTTGCAAGGCTTCAGGGTGCATTATACTACTGAACGAGGCCACTGCCATCAGAGAACACAATTATTATCTATAAAATATTTTACCAGGAAAGATACATTGAGATTGCCATGAAGGAGTGTATGCAATCTGCAACAATTGTTGAAACATGTCAAACTAACATATCATAGTGCATCCTGCTGTCGTCCCAAGTAAACGACGCAGTCTCATCCAGCCATCCACCTGATCTAAAAGAAAATGTGATGCATCAGACCAGGCAACATTCTTCAATTGCTCTAGGGTCTATTTCTGATGCTCACATCCCCATTGCTTTCGGCAGTGGACAGGTGTCATCGTGGAAACTCTGACCGGACTGTGGATACTCAGCCCCATATGCAGCAAATTCCAATGCACTGCATGATCTGACACCTTTCTACCATGACCAGCATTATTTTATCTCTTTGGTTTCTCGTGTTTCCTGCTTCAACACATGAAATTCAAGTGCTGACTGTTTACTTGATGCCTAATAATTCCCAACCCTTGACAGGTGCCATTGTAATGATCCAATCAATGTTATTTACTACACTTATCTGTGGTTTTAATGTTGTGGCTGATCAGTGTAAGCAGATGAGTAAATAGCTGCATACATAAACAAACAAATAAAACTGAAGACTTGGTCTCACTTCACAGTAGGTTCAATAAATTGCACTTTATTCTGGGGAGACTAACTTTTAAGAATGTTGAACAATCAATTAATCAATCGATCAGTCAATCAGTCAATGCAGTCCAGAAACATGAACTGGCTTTTGTAATTTTCTATTCATAATATCAAGTTATATCTGTTGCAGTAATTGTCTTCTCGCATATGCCTAAGCCATTACCACCCTCTGTCTTCAATCCAAAAATGCATAATTGGTTCATTTATTACAGCTTATAAACCACTGGGAAACAGGATGTACTAATGGTGCTTTCTTGAAAATGGCTTGAAGAAATATGGATTTTTCAGTCTTTTCAAAGAACTGTCAAAGAAAATGAACTGCAGGAGATGTGCTCATCTCTACAGAGAAAGCCTGTATAGGGTATTGCTAATTTCTCATTGGTGGTGTTTTAATCTGCTGTGCTTTCCAAACCTCACTCAGGATAACCTTTGAGATTTGCTAAGTTGTTGTTTACCAGATATACTCATTTAATTCTGCTCTTAAAACATTAAGTTTTAAATATAACAAAGAACTGCTAAGACATGTGAACCAATAGTATGCATGTACATGTTTATACCATAAGTAACACTGATTAAAATCCCATTTAGTTTATGAATTAGATGTTGACAGATATGAATTAAAGCAATATTTGTATGCCATAACGCACGGAAAGTCAGTTGTACTATATATTAAAAAGAATATATATATAAAGTCATAAATCCATTATTATACATGTTTCAATAATATGCATTATATATATATATATATATATATATATATATATATATATATATATATATATATATATATATATATATATATACCTATCCCATTAAAAATCATCGTCTGCAATATAACTCTGAAGCCCCTCTGAAACTTTAACCCCCCCCAGTACCCTAACCACTTCTAACATTATCATTAAATCTACAAACATTTACACAGATATATAAACTCACTATAAACACAGATTCAAACACTATACAATAGAATCAGAAATATGAACATGCATGCATATATAATATACATATTGCAGTTGTAATATTTGAATATATATTTTTGATATTTTATGCGTGCAATGTCCAGTTAATAAATTCATGAAACCCACTGAAATTCATGAAATCTACCTTTTCTCTTTTATGGAGGGATGGGGTGTATAGGTGCAACTTAAGATTCTAACATGTAAATCCAGTCCTAAAAAGACAGGAGCACCGGCGTACAGCAGTAAATATCTCCCCCTTTCACCCCATCATTGTTTGGCATCTGTCCACTGCTGTAGAGCAAACCCCCACCCCTTCACCCTGTGCAATTTTGCTGCTCATATTATAAACCAACACGGGGTTCCTACTTTGAATTATGGCAAATCCAGACCTATCCATGGATATACACTTTATAGAGCAAATGTAACCTGCACAATGAGGTGAAGAAGGACATTTTCTTCTACTTTTTCAAAGTGGTGGGCTATATCTACATAGACGCAGGAAAAAAAATGAAGACTAACCTGTAATGTTTGTGTAATATATTTAGTCACATTAACCGAGGTATCTGCTTTCTTTGTTGGTACGGTGACAGAGTTCATTTTATTGGTACAGTGACGGAATTCATTTTTTCAGTATATTACAAGCAATTTATGTTTTGCAGTTCATCACAAGAAAAATAAGTATGCTATTAGAAATATGTCCACCTTGACAGAGCTTGGTACAGTTTTGCTTACTGAACAGGATTTTTATGATGGCCAGGTTTGAAGTTCTGCAAACTGCAAAATATATTTTATAGTATGAGCCTGCAGAATAATTATTACACATGCACTGATGATCACAAGCCAAAGTGTTCCATTTGCCTTATTGCTGAACTTTAATTATTAATCCCTTCTAAGTCTTACAGCCTGCAAAGCATGTGTCAAAATAAATCCTTACAAAAAGGATTTGTGTTTTTAATTGCTGTATCCATCTTTGCCATTTAAAAAACCACCCTTTAGCCTAATTAGATGCACACTTTTTTTTTTTTTACGCAATGTCCATAGTTTAATGCATTCATTTTCTATAAAGTTGTGGGGGTTGTAGAACACACACATATTGTTTTAATGGATGTTTGGGCATAGCTTACAATCAAGTTTAGTACTATTTACTTGTTACAATTACTTGTTGATTGTAACTCTTAGCACTCTGTTTTATATTGCTAGATTAAAGTAAGTTCTTATATATATATATATATATATATATATATATATATATATATATATATATATATATATATATATAAGAACTTACTTTAATCTAGCAATATAAAACAGAGTGCTAAGAGTTACAATATATATAAATATACACTTGGTTAGAGTCCTTCTATATAAGTTGATTAAAATCCTTACATATTATTTTATCTCTGCTTCCTTTTCTGAGAGGACACACTAAAGCATAAGCTATCCTCCTTCACGCTAGCTTACTGTGATCTGCATATTTTCTAAAGAAAAGAAGATGACATTGTGATCAAGAACAAGATAACAGAGGGTCATGAAGTTCCACGTACATTTTAAAGGGACTCTAAAAGGATAACTTGCACATGTTATCATACAAGTAAGTCTGCTGTTCACAGCTCCCTGAACACAACTGCAGCAATTTAAAGAAAACAAAAAAAAAACACAAAACACAAACAAATCAACATTTCCAAGCTCAACCCTTCACTGAAAGATGCTACAAGATGAAACTAATGCCCCAGAACCAAATAAAATATTTGTGCAGGGTACATCCACATGACATGTACATGTTACAAACAATGCTCAATGATTGTATGTTGTATTGTAATGCATGCATGTTTTATGACCCCATATCCAACTCTGTGAATAGAGCTTCCAGTAAGCTGATAGCAGCCGTGGTACAACTGCTATCAGCTTTGGCAGAATACGATTTTTTTAATCTGTAAACTATGACTGCAATTTCAACTGTCTCTGCAGACTATTTAATATTTGTAAATCAATAAAGAACATTCTACATTCACATCACAATTGTAGAGTCCCTTATATAATGCAAGTTACTTGTTTCTTATAGATATCTACAAATATTAAGAGCAGAGAATATGACAGTAGCACTGAATATCACAAGTCATTATATGGTTAAGTATTTATACATTTGCACCTTCACAACATGAATCTATGCTTTAGATGACTGTTGTAAATATTTTTGCCTAGCCAGCTTTTACTATACTACATAATACTTTGCTAGCCTTTAGAGAGCTTGTTCAGACATCTATTTTAGGGAAGAGGGAGAGGATTATCAAGGTTAAATGGGTGCTTTTCTGAGGCTTAGTGTTAAAGGGACACTATAGTCACCTGAACAACTTTAGCTTAACGAAGCAGTTTTGGTGTATAGAATATGCCCCTGCAGCCTCACTGCTCAATCATCTGCCATTTAGGAGTTAAATCCCTTTGTTTATGAACCCTAGTCACACCTCCTTGCATGTGACTTGCACAGCCTTCCAGAAACACTTCCTGTAAAGAGAGCCCCATTTAGGCTTTCTTTATTGCAAGTTCTGTTTAAGATTCTGTTTAAGATTTTCTTATCCCCTGCTATGTTAATAGCTTGCTAGACCCTGCAAGAGCCTCCTGTATGTGATTAAAGTTCAATTTAGAGATTGATATACAATTATTTAAGGTAAATTACATCTGTTTGAAAGTGAAACCAGGTTTTTTTTTTTTATGCAGGCTCTGTCAATCATAGCCAGGGGAGGTGTGGCTAGGGCTATATAAACAGAAACAAAGTGATTTAACTCCTAAATGACAGTGAATTGAGCAGTGAAATTGCAGCGGAATGATCTATAAACTAAAACTGCTTTATTTAGCTAAAGTAATTAAGTGACTATAGTGCTCCTTTAAATATCCAAAAACACTAATAGGTTTACATGTGGATTGTTTCTTATGTATCACTTTTACTTAAAATAGCAACTGCTCTTGCATTGGCCATTGCCCATAAAATGTTAAAAACAGATTAGTGTCACACGTCTTAACCAGTTCTACTGATTTGAATGCATGGTTGTTTCTTTAAATCTAAATGATACTAGTCAATTCTTTATCTCAGAAAATCACTACTCAGTATAATTGGAGATTGAATAAATTAGTCTAACAAATATACAAAGTAAACTTGGCTCAAAATGATATTGCTAATTTTGAAATGGACAGCGTGTACTATAATTACAAAGAGAACATAGCTTTGCAGATTGAAGAGTGACATTATAATCCTTTCACTGTGTTGGTTTTTTTTTTCTTCTGATACTAAATGCTTTCATTAAAATAAGCATTACAGTTTAATAGGCCTTAATGCTTTTTGTGTGGCTTTTTTTTTACTTCTTTGTGGACTGTGGGTTCTATGGAATTATTTCTCATCCAGATGGAAAGAGGTTATGCTTGTATTTTCATGCTATCGTCTGTGCTTTAGTTTGCTGCTTTACAGGGAATTACAGTTACAACTTAGTATATACTCTACAAACGTATCAATCATCACATAAAATATTACAGGATGAAACATCTAGATGAAGCTGTTTTTAATTTTCTTTAAAAATAATCATGTTAACATCCACAATTCTTTCCATTTGCACCATCAAACAGAAAAAAAGCAAATGAAAAATAATTTTCTAATGACGAACATTTATAGCCTTATAGTGAGTGAGTAAAATAATTTACAAAATATTTTACTGACCCTTGAGCACTACAGCTCTATTGCACTATTATAGACTTTCTTTCTATTACCTTGACAATGAGAACACATTATTTCTTTAATCATACCATAACCACTGACCATTGAATCAGATTTCATCAAATAGTTTCTACTCATCAACATGTCTGAGTACTAATTTTCCTTGCTGCAATTCTTATTTTTTTTTTTTTGCATCTTTTCTTATTTGTAAGCATTAAGCGTTAAAATGTTTGCACTGTAGTTATTACATTGCAGGATTTGCCCTTTTACTTTTCTCATTCTATATCCTCATCAACATCACACATGCTTAACATTTAATCAAGCCACAACTCATCAAATGATATGCACATATAATTTGTTGTTATTAAATCATGGATCATATATTCTATTATCACTGTCTGTATGATTAATTCATTGCTACTGCTTTTATTTTTCTCATAATTACATTTCATATTGTATTTATGTTCCCTTTCGAAAGCATCATATACCTATATAAAAATGAACCATAACTACTGACCCATTCCAAATAGTGCCGGTTCAAATGAACAAGTTAACAAGCTTTAAAGTTACAAGTTAAATAGTTTGACTCTATACAATTATTATCTACATCGATAAAATGTATTTTATAATGTTTTTACTCTTCAACTAAGGTTGTGTAATGGTACCGTTTCCTGATCTATGTTTAATCAGACTATTTTTAATTTTTTTATTTGATCATTTGTTTGGTTAATGTGTGTGAAATTCAAGAAACCCAACAACAGACTAGCGTTAGTCATACTATGTCTAAAACTGCTGATGTAATAAGAATCTCCACCATTTTAAGTTTTTAACTGTTTCAAGGCCTGTAGGTTCTTGCGAGCAGTAGTGTTTCTTTGGTATATGTTACACTATCTTTGGCAATTTTAATAAGCTAGTGCCACTGCCCTGTTTATATATTCTAGTCTTGTCTTTTGTTTTAGTGGACCCTTTGCTGAGTTTATTGAATCAGCAGTTAAACATTGATCAATACATATGCCAATTCAATTTCCTTAGAGATGCATAAGCACTATTTTGCCTATATTCTTTATATCTTACAACACAAAACCAAATATTTTATTTGACCTTACTATGCACATATTTTCAAAGCATTCCACCTACTCTGTTCAACAAATCGGAAGCTGCAGTAATATAATGTCTGTAAGTCAAGCACCTTAGGCAGCACAATCCATCCTATACTACTGACTTCAAAGTACTTCATGAAATATTAAGTGAAGAAAGATGGAAAACATAATGCACTTAATAGATCATTTAAAGGATCTCTGCTGTCATCCACCGTAGGAGACCCTAAGCTTCAAGGTAATGCTCAATATCATACCGATCTTGGACTATCCAAGGTAGTTTGTATTTTAACTTAATTATTGATGCAAATCCTCAAGTTAAAAACACAGATTCATTCATCAAAGCCTCAGAGCTGAAAAACTGAGCAAAAATTGTACTGAGTGCAATAATCTTTTGCAGCTAATGTCAGAAGAAGTTTCCTGTATAATAAATCTGGTACCTTATTGTCTATGGTAAACTAACTTTAAAAAGTATGACAAATGCAAACACTTTTTGCAGCATAAACCATTATCTTAATTGCACAAATGCTACCTTGAAAGGGGAACTCTCCAAAATATAATATAAATAGTAATTTGTAAAATTCAATATGTTATGCAGTTTTTTTTCCTTATACTTAAAGATTGGTTGTACTAGATATTTAATACAATTACAATAAATGTGTGGGTCCCTAACAATTACAGTAAGCATTGTGTCCTTTGTTGAATATAACTGCAGTGAAATTAAAGGAACACTATAGCGTCATGAATACAAACATGTATTCCTGACACTATAGTACCTGTGTGGCTGTTTAGATCCCTGGTCTCCTTTGATCACTCTCAAAAGGTGATTTTACCCTTACTTTTTGTACCATGCCATGCCAGTCTCGCCGTGGCTGGCATTTCATGCATGGCTCCATTATCAATTTTGATGAGCTCAGTCAATTCAATGCTTTCCCATAAGAAATCTTTAGGAGGCTATTGAGCCTGCAAGGCAAAATGCGTTGCTACACCAATCAGCATCTCCTCATAGAGATGCATGGAATCAATGCATCTCTATGGGGAACGTAAAGTCTCCATGCAGAGTAAACAACTTTAGTGGCTGCCACAAGAGGTGTGTCCAGGCAGCAATGTACACACTGCCTTTTCTTTGAAAAGGCAGCATTTACATTGAAATGAACGCAGGGACAGGCTATAGACACCCAAACCACTATGTTAAGCTGTACTGGTTCTAGTCACTATAGTGTCCCATTTAAGTTTATCCAAAAACCACAGGTGAAGTCACAGGTTGAATAAAGGATCATGGAATTTGTAGTTCAGGATTATATGGTTTGTAGTTGAACAACTAGTTGAGTGATGCATGTTGCCTATCAATGACTTGATGTTATTGACTTTTGCATTTTGAGGTCCTTATTTTCAGTACATAATTAATTGAATTATTTTTATTTTCTTTGTCCAATATAAAGAACAATATTTCTCTCAACTTCAGCTATATGCTGAAGATATAAAAACTGTGAGAATGGGCAAAAACTTGCCCTACGGTTAGTCCACACTAAGGTCTCAAACAAGTTTTAGCTCACATGTGCCTTTACAGACAAAACCTGTAATGTTGCATTTTAGACAAATCCCATTGAAAGATCTGAAATGCCAGCAGGCTCACTCTGCACTAGAGATATAGTAACCCATGATAATCATCTCAGCCTTTGTTAGACCCTGTCTATGAGATGTAGGTGACACCCACCTGGCTAAGTAGACATGTTTAAATCAACCTCTTAGGAAAACCCTATGCCAGGGTGCCCAAACGGTATATCCCCAGGTGTTTTAAAACTACAGCTTCCATGATGCTTTGTCATTCTAAAGCCATTCTAAAGGATTGCAAAACATTGTGGGAATTGTAGTTCTGCAGCATCTGGGGATCAACCTTTCGGGCACCCCTGCCCTAAGCTAATGCATAAAAGCAAATACAAGTTTTATAACAAGTAATTCTCTAAGGAATAGTAAATGCTAAGGAAATTTGAGAATGTCTGAAATGTGTGTAAGACTGATTCAAATTAGTGAAATATGTCTTAGATTTTTTAAAATTGGGAATAACAGATGCTAACTGGTTCTTATCTGCCATCACAGCAAGAAATATGTGTCTACTCGTCATATAACGTGTATAAAGCATAAACATGTATGTCACTGTGTGAATCTGCAGTAGTGACCTTTATTAGGAAAGCAAATTTGTCGTCTTACTTGGGAAAAACATTATTTCTGACAGTGAAATGGAAATAAACGGACCAGTCTATAATCTAATTATTATATATATATATTGACTTATTGGAGAGCTTTGAAGACAGGATTTCAATTTAAAGGAATGTAGCAAGGACTTGACAAGAAATAGGAATATAAATTAAGTGGGAATAGAGAAAAATATTGCTTTCCTTTACACATTAAACATATTGATATGTGTATATATATATATATATATATATATATATTTTTTTTTTTTTTTCACCTCTGCAAGCACTGACATCCTTTTTTCATAGCAAAGATGGCTCATCTTCTTCTTAAATAAGCAGAATGCACTGTATACCACCCTAATTTAAAACACTCTTGAATTAAATAGTTAAAGGGACACTATCGTCACCAGAACAACTACAGCTTCATATAGTTGTTCTGGTAAGTATACTCTGTCCCTGCAGGCATTTGTATGTAAACGCTGCCTTTTCATTACAGCTGGAGGTGCTTTATGGGTCAGGAAGTGTGCAGCACTGACATTCAGCATCTCCACGTTCTGCATGGAGACGTTGAACTTGCCCCATAGAGATGTTGATTGGCCAGCAGAGCATTTGGCTCTTTCCCCCCAACCCGCCTCCTTCAGATTATCAGAATTGACAATTTCAGCCAATCCAACACTTTACAATGATAAAGAATTGTGATTTGCTGAGATCATCATTTCTGATGATGTCAGGCTAATGCCGGCAGACCTGTGCGGGGCTGGATATAAAGTGAATTTTTAGATATTAAAGGGAGGTGAGGGGGATAAACTGCATTTTTATCACTATAGGGTCAGGAATACATGTTTGAGTTACTAACCCTATGATGTTCCTTTAAGTACCTTGGTTCTATAAATAAAGAAAAGGTTTTTGGGTGACTGGTAAATACCATTAACCAATCCATGGTTATTTTAGTTGTGCCTCTGGACCACATATGATGGTATTGTGCTCATGATTTATTTACATACCAGCTATGTGTATTTCTTTCTCATACAAGTCTATTTTAAAGGATTGTATTCCATACACCTGAATGCGGGGAAAACCTATTAGAATATTGTCAATGAACATTCAGCAGCATATAAGGAATAGGTAAAAAAGAAAAAGTTAAGAACATGTACGTGTAACTCTGTAGTACTGATGGTTAAACTGTTATACTGAATAAATCTAAGTATATCACATTTGCTTTTTTTTCTGTGTACCAGGCAAACTAGGAATAGATACCAAAATTGAGAAGCATAAAACCATAACAGATGAAGAATGGGGGTGATCGCATTGGAGCCATAACATTGATGCATGAAAACAAAAAAAAGGGGTTATGTCATTCTGGCATGAAAGACAGATATGTAATACAGCACATCACAGGTGTCTATGCACAGAGCTCTGCCAAAGTTTAATGTGCAGAATTCATGGAATATCATCATTTAAAACCATTTATGTACATTATTGATGTGCTCTGTACACTTCATGTGCAAAATGTACAATATCAGTTATCAAGTTTTTCAGGAAATCTGGTTAGTCAAATCTGTTACTTAATTTAACTTTAAATAATATAAACACCATGCTCTTAATTTGGAACTACATGGTTATCATAATCTAGATTTATATCTAGATTATTGGCTCTTTCAAGCAGGGTCCTCATCAACCTATTGTTCCTATAACATTTTGTACTTGTCTCATCTATCTTTCCATCTATTCATCTATGTGAATCGGCGCTTGAAATGGTATTAAAGTTCTCATCAAACCTTGAGAAGAGCATTTCTGAGAAACTTACATTTAGAATCACTTCCGAAGCACGCTCTGTAAGACACAAAGAAAATAAATATTTTTTTTAGGATAAATAGTTATAGCATCAATTGAACAAGATGACATGTATGAAATAATAATATTATCTTAGTATACTACATATTTACAAATAAGATATTAGAAAAAAAACACAACAATTTACCATGTTATTATTTTATTTTTACAAAGTGTCATCCTATTCAACAGCTCTGTACAATACTTCAATATATATATAATACTGAAACACACGTTAAGCCAAAAAAAATAAAAATACTCTTCAGGATTTTTCTAGCTTTTGATTAAAAATGAAAAAAAAAACATTTTTTTAAAAATATTATTTTTAAATATTATCATTGTTAATGTTGCCATTAAAATATGGATGTAACAATATTTGGTGGCACAGTATATCATGTGCAGTAGGTTTAGCTGTAGCTAAATTAGATTAGAGGTCTTGGACTTAAGACCAGTAGATTAGAGGTCTTGGACTTAAGACCAGTAACCCTCCTAAAAGCTAACCCCTTCTCATTATAGCTTATTATAACTCATTATTAGCCCCAGCCATTATTCCCAGTTGAACCTAAGCCTCCTCGATTTTAACTATAATTGTATCTTCCTCCCTAACTTTAGGCCACCATACTATAACAATCTAGAATGCTAAATACCTAATCTAACAATTTTTTTATCCTTACCCTTACTCTAGCAGTATTGTAAAAACACGGTATCATGTGCTGTGATGTATGTAAGTCAGAGATGCTTCTACAAACTCATTTTGTACCATGTTTACTCATAATTGTTAATGCATTGATCCCTGTCACCTTCAGTTATGACCAGTATGTTTTCTTTACAACTTTACAGAGTGGTTTTGATTTGGCAAATTAGTAATGTCTCTGTATCTATGAAACTTTAAAAAAAAAAAAAAACAATATTGAACTTAAAAAACATCAGTACAAAATCAGTGCAATGCTGCCATTATTATAAAAACAGCAACACTACGGCATTGCTATAGTGTCATCAATATCCAGGCAAAAAGTACTGGACAAGCAACCTGACATTGTGATGGTTTGACAAGAATTGAAAAACGGCAGTGATCTTATACCATGAAGGTGAGATTAGCTAGAAAGGATGTGGAAGGTGAAGGCAGTAGTAGTCTCAGTTGTGATAAGAGCTCTCGAGGATGTTCTGAAAGTTGGGAGAGTGGTTTCTGCAAATTCGAGGTAGGACATCTGAGATCTCTGTGTAGTAGAGTACAGTTCTAGGAACAGAAACAGCATTGTGTCACCTCCCGGCAGACCTATAGTTTCTGCAATAGGGGGCATCCCGGAACCATTATTGGAAATGGATTGATCAATATTTACAGGAACCCATTAAACACATTGATTCTTACCTACATGATAGTGACTCTTTAATTCAAATTTTAAAGCAACTACAATTACCAGATGGGGATATACTTTTGGCAACTTTGGACGTCTCCAGTCTTTATACCGTGATCCCCCATGAGGAGGGGATAGAGGCAGTAAGAGAATTAATATACTCCTCTTCTTACTATCAAAGACCAAATGTAGAATACCTATTGGAAGTACTGAGGTTAACATTAAGTTTGAATTATTTTGTTTTGAGAACAAATACTACATTCAGAAGACTGGCACGGCGATGGGGGCGGCTATGGCGCCCTCATACGCCAATGCTTATATGTACAAGTATGAGGAAACCATCTTAAAATCATTTTTTCAGCAGTCTATTTTTATTATTTAAATGCTATATCAATGGTTGCTTTATCATTTGGTTCGAAAAAAATAATAATTTGAGGTATTAATAAATAAGATCAATACCCATCCTGGTCCTTTTAAAATGACACATGAATATAGTAGGAATACAATCAATATATATATATATATATAAAATAAATAAAAATAATACGGAATATACATATGTCCATATACAAAATTACATAAATAATTATATAAATTTACACGTATACTTCAAATATATAAATATGCATATTCATATATATATTTCAATTCTACGTGCTTATTTATGTAATATTTTTACATAATTAAATATTTTTATTTTATTGATTGCAATTTGAGGGACCTGCCTGACAACCCAGGCTGAAAGTCCAGAGAATTTAATTTGCTAGCACTGTTTTTTACCCTGTAACTTTATATGACACCCTAAAACCTGTACATGGGGGGTACTGTTTTACCCGGGAGACTTTGTTGAACACAAATATTAGTGATTCAAAACAGTAAAACATATCACAGCGATTATATTGTCAGTGAAAGTGACTTTTTTGCATTTTTCACACACAAACAGCACTTTTACTGATGATTTAATTGTTGTGATACGTTTTCCTGTTTTGAAACACTAATATTTGTGTTCAGCAAAGTCTCCCGAGTATAACAGTACCCCCCATGTATAGGTTTTATAGCGTTTTTGAAAGTTACAGGGTCACAAAAATGGGTCAAATATTTTTACATTGAAAATTGCCAGGTTGGTTACGTTGCTTTTGAGAGCGTATGGTAGCACAGGAATGAGAATTACCCTCATGATGGCATACCATTTGCAAAAGAAGACAACCCAAGGTATTGCAAATGGGGTATGTCCGGTCTTTTTTAGTAGCCACTTAGTCACAAACACTGGCCAAAATTAGCGTTCAATTTAGTTTTTTACGTTTTTCACGCACAAACAAATATGAACGCTAACTTTGGACAGTGTTTGTGACTAAGTGGCTACTAAAAAAGGCTGGACATACCCCATATTGAATACCCTGGGTTGTCTACTTTAAAAAAAACGTGTACATGTGGGGTGTGATTCAGAGATTTATGCCAGATAATAGTGTTACAATGTCACTATTGATACATTTTAAAAATGTATGTTTTGAAACTGCAATATCCTACTTGTACTTATAGACCTATAACGTGCCAAAAAAAGCAAAAAAGATCGTAAACACTGGGTGTTTTTAAACTCAGGACACAATTTTGAATCTATTTAGCAGTTTTTTTCATTAGCTTTTGTAGATGAGTAAAAGATTTTTCAAGTAAAAGTCAAAAAACATGTATTTCTTTTTAATTTTTCATCATATTTTTTTAAAATTAAATTACATGAGATTATATAAATAATGGTATGTAAAGAAAGCCCTTTTTGTCCTGAAAAAAAACAATATATAATTTGCATGGGAACAGTAAAGGATAGAGCGAAAAAAAAAAACAACTAAACACAAACACCACAAAAGTGTAAAAAGAGGCCTGGTCGCAAATGTTCAACATTGCAAAAACAGTCCGGTCCTTAAGGGGTTAAACACTGTTTTTTTAACCAAAGCATGGGTTGTGATTTAAAAGGACCAGCAACTACCAACTCATAAAGAATCATAGAATCACCACACTCGAAACCATTCCATTTTAAACTACAATATGAATGAGGAAGGAAATGTGATACCTAGGGGGTGTTAATAAATTGTTTTATAAAAATGAAAATTTCTCTTGAAATCCCACAAACCCTTTATATTAAGCATATCAATTTAGAAAACAATGTCCAAAGTACTCAACTGCATATGGAATCTCAGTTAAAATGTATTGATCATTAAAAATACACATTTATTTTTAATATTAGTAACAAAAGTAATAATAATACATGTACTTGAATGGAATTATATGTAGATATAGAAAAAGTTTTTGTCTGTTTGTTATATTATCAGGGGGATAGAACATTATTTTTAATATTGATGCCTATTATTCCTTATTTTCACATTAGAAAACAGCTTTAGTTGTAATTCTGTGTTACACAGTACTGGTAAGTATCCCAACCCATCAACCATTTGATTAAAATATGTATTTATTAAAGACAGTCTGAGAAACTCAAGTAAATAGAATGTTTGCAGAACATTTAAAGTATACATATATTATACACAGTGATTCTAGAGTTTTAAACTTACTTACGTTTCAAAATTCTCAAGAATCCATTTTTTAGGCTCATTGTTAACATAATGTATTTATTTCTTATGGTATGTATAACATATTTATTTGCAAATTAATCTGTGTTTTCAGTATTCATCAGTACAGAAGATGATTCAAGATACAAGGAGCATCAAGGGCATGGAACCCTGCAAGATATAGCACGTTCTGAAAATAGACTCATCCGGAGGATATCAAATTTTAGTATCAATTTCACACGGGATTGTTGAATTAGAGAAACATACTACAAATCCTCTAATTTGGAAAAGATACATAACCTCAGAACTGCCTATCACCCGGAAAATCCATAAAACATTTTTACTGATTGAATGCCTTGCTGTTCCATACTTTATTTCCAATGGGTTTATTACAAACCATTGCATTTAAATAAAGCCTCCTGTTGTGTTCAGATTAACTTGTGTAAACAATTGGTTTAGATTTCTTTTTTACAGAAAACATAATAGAAAACAATAAATTCAAATTGACTTGTGTTTTCCATTTTATTTCGAGCTGGCCTTGTTCTGTTAATGCAATATTCAAAGCTCATGCAATATAGCAGCATAGGATCATGCTCAGATTCTAAAATCTGGTCAAACTAAATTGCTTGACATGCTTTCTCTTAATCTAAAGCACACTAGTACTATTGGTTATGTAATTGTGAGTGAATATTGTTTTCTCCACTCTAACCCATGAAAACTTATATATTTGAGTGGTGGAGCTCAATTATGTCTCCCTTTCTTTCCAGAAGCAACCGGTTTATTTTAATATGCAAATGCACATAGAAGCCAAGAGATTTATAATGGTTGGTTAGAGCAGCGGTTGCATCATGTGCTTAGAATTTGGAAACATGGGTTTTGAGTCCTGGTTACCAGTGAGTGTCCTTGGCAAGACATTTAACAATATGTATATATCTAATAATAATTTTTAGCGCCGTCTTTTACTTGTTTCTATTCATAAACAATATATATCTGCCTACCATACAGATTGAAGAAAAACAGGGTTGGAAGTAAAGTATATTAAGATCTCAGGAGCAAAACGAGAAGAGCATGAACCCAGGTACGTAGTAAGTTACCATATAGATTGTAAGAAGGTTTGAGCAGGGTCTTCATCTAATTGGAAAGTGCTGCAGAATACAATGGTGCTATAAATGATTGTCTATAGTATTGAATGTTGTTAAAGGAACACTCCATGCACAGATTTCAATATAAATTGTGACTTTTATAAATCAACATTGTTACACCCCCCTGGCTGTCAACACATGCATGTTTTTGGGGGGGATATATATATATAAAAAAAATATTGTTTTATATTTTTTTTTTATATTTTTGCAGTGGAGTGTCCCATTGTGACTCATTGTTCATTAACACAAGAGGTGGAAGGTATACCTATGGTGTAGCACATAGTAGAATGTCAAGTCTATGTAACAGCATGTTACACAACAACATAATGTATTTTTTAGGAGAGTATATGGCGCTTCCTTTAGTAATTATGGAATTGTTCTTATGGCCAAAACTCTCATTAAAACCCCGCAAACCAAGAGCCTAATTCTTAGAAGAAGCTACTAATAATTACATATATTCTCAAGGTAGACCCTGAAATTCAGAAATGTTGGACCTTTAACAGTGGGCATTTATCATACCTCCTTATAATTAATCATAGAACTGTCAGCATAAATTATACAATGATTTAATCCATTGCTAGTGGTTTTGAGAAGCAAGTTTGATATTTTGTTGACAAAACAACACAAACAGCACACATGCAAAAACATTAATAAGCATTGCAGACAATACAGATACACAGACAGAGATAGAGACACAAGGAATCGAAAGATAAGCAGACATAAAAGACAGAGAGATGGATGGATAGATAGACAGACAGAGAGGGAGAGATGAAAAAGTGAAAAATAGACAAACAGACATGAATAGATAGACTAAGCGGCAGGCAGAAAGACAGATATTTAACTTCATACAGTAATATTCCTGTGAATATAATGCTGTCACTGTATTATACTTTGTAATATTTATAGCAGGAACAATAGTAGCAGGCACAGTAAATCTCAAACTCTTTTGTTTCCCAAAACACCGTCAACCAACCATTACACTTTTTGCTTCACCCTTGCATTGTTTATTGAATATATGTGTTTCCTTTTTCTTTGTTCGTCTTGTTTTATCTGGGTAACTGCATTAAATGTATCCTTACCATATGCTGGCTGTTACCAGTGAGCAGCAGACCTGAGCAGAGTAATTGCCTTTCTGTTGCTTTGCAGATCCTCTGCTCTCATGTAAACGGTATATAAGATAAACACATGCAATTGCTGCAGCAAGAATTTGTAACATGCCTCTGGCCAAAACAGCTGCTTAGTATAACCCTTTTGAATCAGGGTGCTTGCAGGTTGAAAATGAATCTTTAGAAGTAGCACTTAAATTGAATTGAGGGTTTTAACCCCTTAAGGACCAAACTTCTGGAATAAAAGGGAATCATGACATGTCACACATGTCATGTGTCCTTAAGGGGTTAAACCTTTAAACTTTTCAAAAGTCCTGTCATCACATAATACACAATACAGCTGCAGAAAAATAATAATTATAAAATAACTTTTTTTTGTAGGACATTGCTTTATATTCCTATTTTTACCCAAGCAGCACACTTTTCTAGGAATGTCTGCAGCAGTTATATACGGTAAGGAGTTGATAGAAAACATCAAAAGCTTCTTTTCAACCTTTTTGGTAAATAGCATTTGCAAACTGGCACGATTAATGAAAGCTGGTGGTTTGTAATGGCTTATAATTACCAACAGGTTCCCAACCTTGTCGGTATTTTTTGTCAGGCAGCCAATAATGTCTGCTTAAAAAAATGGTAGCCAGCGGCAAGTTAGACATTGGCTGGTAAAGCACAGGATCACAAGCTGTGTAAATTGTCACAATAGCAACAATAACACTGGGAAAAAGGTTAGAGCTATGGTTGCTATAACATTAGGGGGTTATGGTATAGGGTTAGCATCAGCTACCAAAAATGTATTTAGATCCTAGACCAGGGGTATACCACCTTTGGCACTCCAGACGTTGTGGACTACATTGCCTATAATGCTCTTTGAGCCATACTGTACAGCAAAGCATTATGGGAGATGTAGTCATAGCATCTGGAGTGTCAAATGTTGCAAATTCCTGCCCTAGACATTTGAGGCACTTAACAATCAGAGCTGTTATGTGCATCCGTTTTAAGTTCTTTTTGAGGTGCACTAGATGTGTAAAAATAATTATAAGCAATAATGTGAAGAGAATACATTTTCCCAATTTTGTTTCCTAATTTTAACATTCTATTCACACTTAATGTTATGCTAGGTATAAATATGAAAAGAAAGCTTTCTCTGTCCTCTAAAATTCCATACATATTATGTATGGGGGCACTTAAAGGAACACTACAGTGTTAGGAATACAAAGCTGTATTCCTAACACTATTGTGTCCCTCTGTCCAACATTCCCTCACTGCCCACCTTCACGGGCAGCAAATAAAAACCCTTTCTATACTTACCTGATTCCAGCACCAAAGTCCATGGATCAGGCTTCTCCAACGTCAGCCGATGGGAGGAACCTAATTTGGATGCATGGAGATCACAGCACGTGTTGCAGCACATTAGGCCTTGCCCATAAGAAAGCACTGGATCAATGCTTTCCTATGGGGGCTTAGAAGATGCTGGATGACCTCATGCACAGCATGAGGATGTCCAGTGTCATTTCACAGAGTCAAACCCCAGGGAGCACCTCTGGTGGCTACCTAGTAGGCATCCACTAGAGGCAGGCTTAACCCTGCAATGTAAACCTTGTTTACAGCTGCAAGGCTAAAATAACAGGGGCATTGCACCCAGACCACTTCAATGAGATGAAGTAGTCTAGGTGCCTATAGTGTCACTTTAAAGAGAAACACTTAAATCAAGGTTGAACAAACAGTTTTATTTTCATTTTTTTTCAATTGCGTCCATCTTTAAATGGACACAATTCCTCTCAAAATAGTAGAATGGTATAGAACGGTAATGTTTTGCCTGGTTTTAGTGTCTTTAGTGGCTGTCCCTCTGAGAGTGACTAGAAGCGCTTCTGCTGAAATAGCTGAGTAAACCTCTGCTATGTCAATCAGATGGTATCATAGAGATCATTTGATTGTCACAGCACAGCGTTTTGACACACATGTGCACTAGCCTTCCCATGGGAACATAATGGATTGGCGGAGATCTTGATGATCTCAGCCAAGGAGTTGGAACATGAACATGGAGACCAGCGTTGAGAGGGAGAAAAGGTAAGAAAAACTGGCCTTTTTTCTCCTTACGGATGGTGGTTGGGAACATAAACAGCTAACAGGGCACTATAGCATTAGAAATACACATTTGTATTCCTAACAATATATTGTTCCCTTAAGAGGTTAAAGGAAAACTATAGGCACTATAACCATTCATCTTATTTATTTGATTTTAGTGACTAGAGTCCCCTGGCACTGTCTCTCCATTCAATGTTAACTCATTTTGAGCAGTTTAGCATTGATAAAGTTCCCTGACCATCCACAGACTCTGTCACTACTGGAGGTATGGCTATACCAGCAATTACACACGTCCTTTAAACCATACCCATTTATACCAGCAATTGGTGCTGTAATGATCTGAAAAAGTTGACTCTGGCTAATTCTTCCTTATTAGTCCACGCGGCACACAAGGCATGGGCTGCTGGGGAATCTTGTTCAGCATTAAAACATTACAAACTGTTTAACACTGAATGGAAAGAAAGCACAAGGGCAAATCAGACACAAAGACAACTTTAAAGAGAAAGCAGTTAGAGTGCCTACAGAAGCCCTGGACTGGCCATCTGGCAAATGCCAGTGCTATCGAAGTGGCTGCCTTGCTGTGTCCCTTCAAGGGTTTGTGGGGTATCACCATCCAAAAGGCACTTTACTACAGGGCATGGAGAGGAGCACCAGGAAGGTTTGAAGCATTTCTGTGGTTACCATGGCAAGGTAATGAGGTGCTCACAATTAGAGTGAACTCTGCCTGCAGCCAGAGGAGATGCAGGCTAGAATTACCATCACCAGAGCACCAGGGCTTGCAGTGTCCCCTCTCCCTGGCAAAAGGTAAGAAAGGAGGGGGAATATATATTATTTTTAAATTACATTAAAAATAATCTATATATTTGCTTCCAGTCCTATCTCCTCTCCCACACAATACCACCCTAGACACTGCACCCAATCAAAGACTGCAACCCTACACACACGACATCCCACACACTGCCTCATGCAGACTGAACCCTTCACACAGACTGCCCCCTACACACACTGCACCCCTCACACTTTGCACTCTTGCATTCAGACTACACTCCTACATACTCTGCACCCTTCAGAGACTGCACCCCTCACAGACTGCACCCCTTACACAGACTGCACCCTTACAAATACTGCATCTTTCACACAGTGTATCCATACACACAGTGCACCCAGCATATAGTGCACTCTTACATACAGTGCATCATTCACACACACTGCACCCTTCACACACTGCACACCTACACATACTAGACCCCCTATAAACACTACATCCCTTATACATACTCTACACAAACTGCACACACATTATATCCCCTACAGACACACCCTCTGCACTATCCCCACCACCCACCACAAAAACACACACTACATTCCCTAAGCACACTCTCTGTACTGCCCATGCAACTCACTATGTCACATTTATATACATACACTACAATCCCTATGCACACACACAACATCCCCTATACACACTCTGGATCTTCTATGCGCACACTTGATTCCCTGTATGCAAACACACACTATATTCCCTAAACACACTCTCTATATCACCCATACAATACATTATGTAATCTTTACACACACACTACAATCCCTATGCACACACTTGCTGCATTCGCTATACACACTATGCCCCCTATAGACACACTACAGAACTTGTAAACATACACTTTCTACAGCCCATAGCCACACATAGTACAGCACAAACACAACACAACTGAAACAGACCTATATATTTAAAGCAACAATTAGGTCACTTTACACACACACACAATCTCAAAAGCAGCTTCCAAACACATGCACAATGAACTTTCCTGGACTTAGGTCCTCTGGTATCCCACTAACAGAGACACCAGAGATAAATACAGGGCTTTGTTCTATGTGCAGTGCTCTGCACATGGGTGTGACACAAAACCCCTACTCTGACCCCTGGCCCTTCCAACTGGCTGCTGTGATTAAAAAATACCTCACATTTCTTTCCAAGTCTGGTCCTGGTCTACAGTGTCCTTTTACGTCAATATCTCCAATAGTCTTGCTTTATAATGGCACTTCAGTAGTATCTTTCTGGAGTACAATGCAAACAGATAGACAAAGAAAAGTAGAAATCCCCATCAATGACTAAAGTAAAGATGTGATGTATGAATGTTATTCTTAGTACAAGATACAGCATACATGCTTAGCGCACAGAGCATGAACAATGAAGAAACCTTGGAAACTAGCTAATTAGCTAATATAATCACCATAATGCTAAAGCCAACTCAGGAGTACATAATTCTAAAAATAATATCATACTGTGAGTCAGGACCCTTCGTGACAAAAAACAACTGCAAACAGTAGTACACTAGATATGCCACTTACAGAGTGAACAGTTCTTGAAAAAATGCATTTATCTCTTATCAAGGAATATTAGACTTTAGTGCATGTAGCCACTAGTCTAATCTTAATACTTAAATTCTGGCAACAGGAATTGCATTGAATCATTGAATGATTAATGATTTCATAAGTCGAGTGAGCTATGAAACATAGCAGTGTGAAATATTGAAAATTATTATAACCTATGATATTGTCAAACTACTGATACATAAGACAGCAATTGTGCCTTGCGATGAGACCATTAATCATTCAAGGCAATTTTTTTTTAACCATTAGAATTGACACAATTTACATATTGACATTAGTGGGTTCAGTACTGCTCTTGTTAGCCTGACTTTGACTGATAAAACTTTATGAGAGCTATTTTGGTCACAGCGTGTTTGTTGCTTCCCACTATTGATAGGGGTAGTTGGTTTTAATGCCCCCCCCCCACCCCCTCCCCCCCCAAAAAAAACAACAACAACAAAAGAAAGGGATGGGTGCTGATTGAAATACTAACTAGTGTAGGCTTTCTGCAGCTTATCGGATCGGAGTGGGGATCAGCAGGCATTTACCATTAAAATTGATTCAATTTACATATTGAAATTAATGAGTTCAGCACTGCTCTTGTTAGTCTGATTTCCACTTTATTATGAGAGCTGTTGTTGCTGGCCACTATTGATAGGTGTACAGTGAGGGGAAAAAAGTATTTGACGCCTTGCTGATTTGAACGTTTGCCCACTGACAAAGAAATGATCATTCTATAATTTTAATGGTATGTGTATTTTAACAGTGAGAGACAGGATAATAAAAAAAAAATTCAGAAAAACGCATGTCAAAAAAGTTATAAATTGATTTGCATGTCAATGAGTGAAATAAGTATTTGACCGGTTAGTACTTGGTGGCAAAATCCTTGTTGGCAATCACAGAGGTCAGACGTTTCTTGTAGTTGGCAATCAGGTTTGCACACATCTCAGGAGGGATTTTGTCCCACTCCTCTTTGCAGATTCTCTCCAAGTCATTAAGGTTTCAAGGCTGACGTTTGGCAACTTGAAACTCCAGCTCCCTCCACAGATTTTCTATGGGCTTAAGGTCTGGAGACTGGCTAGGCCACTCCAGGACCTTAATGTGCTTCTTCTTGAGCCACTCCTTTGTTGCCTTAGCTTTGTGTTTTGGGTCATTGTCATGCTGGAATACCCATCCACGACCCATTTTCAATGCCCTGGCTGAGAGAGGTTCTCACCCAAGATTTGACAGTACATGGCCCTGTCCATCGTCCCTTTGATGCTGTGCAGTTGTCCTGTCACCTCAGCAGAAAAACACCCCAAAATCATAATGTTTCCACCTCCATGTTTGATGGTGGGGATGGTGTTCTTGGGGTCATAGGCAGGATTCCTCTACCTCCAAACATGGAGAGTTGAGTTGATGCCAAAGAGCTTGATTTTGGTCTCATCTTACCACAATATTTTCACCCAGTTCTCTGCCGAATTATTCAGATGTTCATTGGAAAACTTCAGAGGGCCTGTACATGTGCTTTCTTAAGCAGGGGGACATTATAGGCACTGCAGGATTTCAGTCCTTCACGGCGTAGTGTGTTACCAATTGTTTTCTTGGTGACTATGGTCCCAGCTGCCTTGAGATCATTAACAAGATCCTCCTGTGTAGTTCTGGGATGATTCCTCACCGTTCTCATTATCATTTAAACTCCACGAGGTGAGATCTGACAGTTATTTTGTGTTTCTTCCATTTGCGAATAATCGCACCAACTGTTGTCACCTTCTCCCTATATTGCTTGGCGATGGTCTTGTAGCCCATTCCAGCCTTGTGTAAGTCTACAATCTTTTCCCTGACATCCTTGGACAACTCTTTGGTCTTGGCCATTGTGGAAAGTTTGGAATCTGATTGATTGATTGCTTCTGTAGACAGGTGTATTTTATACAGGTAATGAGCTGAGATTAGAAGCACTCCCTTTAAGAGAGTGCTCCTAATCTCAGCTCGTTACCTGTATAAAAGACCCCTGGGAGCCAGAAATCTTGCTGATTGATAGGGGATCAAATACTTATTTCACTCATTGACATGAAAATCAATTTATAACTCTTTTGACATGCGTTTTTCTTGATTTTTGTTTATTTTTGTTCTTTCTCTCGCTGTTAAAATATACCTACCATTAAAGTTATAGACTGATCATTTATTTTTCAATTGACAAACGTTCAAAATCAGCAGTGGATCAAATACTTTTTTCCCTCGCTGTCATTAATTTTAATGCCCCCCCCAAATAAACAAAAGAAGGGGTTGAATGCTGATTAAATTACTAACTAGTGTAGGCTTTCTGAGTAAAAAAGTATAAGGACAGTTAAAACTAGATATGTAATTAGTAGGGTGAAGGATATAAGGGATCAAATTGAGTTAGCACTTGTTATGCTTTCTAAATATGGCCAGAAGAGAGTGATGTTTGTGATTTATTTTGCCTATTCCAGTACACTAGGTGTAAATTCCTGAGCAGAAGGTTCCTAGTAATAGACCCAGTGACCATGTGGACTTGGATTAGAATGCCAAAGGAGAGTAGAAGGTACCAGATTAACATAACTGCCGTTATATGCTTTTATCACTGTGTTCTTTTCATGTTTGCCTGGCTAATGATGACTTCCTGGGGTCGGAGCAGAAGACCCTTAAATCACTGAATTAGAGTTAAGGAACCTCTTAATATTGCAAGACAGCATGTGTCCAGTAATCTAAACACATTTTCCAACACTATAAACATTATTATTTATTTATAAAATATTTTACCAGGAAAGATACATTGAGATTTCTTTTGTTTTCAAGTATGTCCTGGGACAAAAAACATTGCATTGTATATAACAGTGGAGTATGTTTAAATATCCTAATAAGTATATTTGGGTATACAAGTGGAAGCACAGTTCTATAATATTCACTATAATAATCTAGTGACCTCTCAGTCGTGCAGAATAAACAGTGTTTTCTTTATTTATTTGTTGCTCGAATTATGTTTCACAGTTTTGACCAGACTGGAATTCCTCTACCACCCTTCAGATCTGTAAAAGATTGACCTCATTCATTTAGAAGCAGTGAAAAAGAAATAAGAAAAAGGAAAGAGAATAAAACAAAAGAGGAAATCAATAAGTTCATGTTGAAATAGTAAACACTTTCCCAGGAGAATATTGTTAAGTTTCTACTTTTAAAAGCCCAGCAATCTATTTTTAGATAAAACAACTTTTATTATCTCTCTCTAAAGCATTTGTTTAATTGTTCATTTATTTTTAGCTGTCAATTCTAGCAGTGGTACTATTACAACTATTATTATATTCCTAACAGCGATAGATGCTTGAAAAGCTGGATAACATTAAAAATGCAAAGAAAAACATCTAACACTGAAAAACATGCCAAACATTCTTCCAGCCTCCAGCTACACCTGACCCTCATCATTTCCTATAAGATTGGTCAAGAGTGATGCCTCTCAAAGTGACAGTGGAGAACTGACATTTAGGCTTCTCATTGTCCCTCAAGCAATCAGACAACTAACCTGCCACATGGCATTATCTGCATACCAAAGGACCAGTAAAAGCTACCATGCAAAAGCTTTTAACATACAAATTGTAACACCATTTATAATGGTGTAGACTAATGTTTTATATATGGTTCTAAGCATGATATTAAGCCTGCAATTAAAAGATCCATATGGAAAACTGAATTCATCATTCCCAATCCTTCAACTCAGCGTAACTGTTTCCTGCCGGGAAAAATTTGTTGTTAAACTAACCTGCATCAGTAATTCTATTTGTTCTATATATTGCATCTATCAATTAATTGATCTACATTAGCAATACAATTTATATTTATATGAACAATGGTTGTCATCAAACACAGTCTGTGTTATTTGTTATGAGAACTAGAGATAAATTCAGATCATACGTAAGGATTTGTTTTAAAAAACCCTGTCCCGCTTATATTATAACTTAAATAAATGAAAGTTTGGGGGCTTATTGAAAAAAATAAAATAAAAAATAGTGGAACTGGATGAATATGTTTCGATGTTATTGAATAGTGTTGTCGCGAACCCAAAATTTTCGGTTCGCGAACGGCGAACGCGAACTTCCGCAAATGTTCGCGAACCGCCATTGACTTCAATGGGCAGGCGAATTTTAAAAACAACAGGGACTCTTTCTGGCCACAATAGTGATGGAAAAGTTGTTTCAAGGGGACTAACACCTGGACTGTGGCATGCCAGAGGGGGATCCATGGCAAAACTCCCATGGAAAATTGCACAGTTGATGCAGAGTCTGCTTTTAATCCATAAAGGGCAGAAATCACCTAACATTGACACCTGTCCTCAAAGCCCAGCCCTGATACACACTGACACAGAGCAGAATAGAGACTGTTCCCCCTACATAGGGTCACTTGGCAGATATGGATTGAGACCTGTCCTCAAAACCCCTGATACACACTGACACAGAGCAGAATAGGGACTGTTCCCCCTACATAGGGTCACTTGGCAGATATAGATTGACACCTGTCCTCAAAACCCCTGATACACACTGACACAGAGCAGAATAGAGACTGTTCCCTGTCCACGGAGACCATGATACACACTGACACAGAGCAGAATAGGGACTGTTACCCCTACATAGGGTCACTTGGCAGATATGGATTGACACCTGTCCTCAAAATCCCTGATACACACTGACACAGAGCAGAATAGGGACTGTTCCCCCTACATAGGGTCACTTGGCAGATATGGATTGACACCTGTCCTCAAAACCCCTGATACACACTGACACAGAGCAGAATATAGACTGTTCCCTGTCCACAGAGACCATGATACACACTGACATAGAGCAGAATAGGGACTGTTACCCCTACATAGGGTCACTTGGCAGATATGGATTGACACCTGTCCTCAAAACCCCTGATACACACTGACACAGAGCAGAATAGGGACTGTTCCCCCTACATAGGGTCACTTGGCAGATATGGATTGACACCTGTCCTCAAAACCCCTGATACACACTGACACAGAGCAGAATAGAGACTGTTCCCTGTCCACAGAGACCATGATACACACTGACACAGAGCAGAATAGGGACTGTTACCCCTACATAGGGTCACATGGCAGATATGGATTGACACCTGTCCTCAAAACCCCTGATACACACTGACACAGAGCAGAATAGGGACTGTTCCCCCTACATAGGGTCACTTGGCAGATATGGATTGACACCTGTCCTCAAAAGCCCTGATACACACTGACACAGAGCAGAATAGAGACTGTTCCCTGTCCACAGAGACCATGATACACACTGACACAGAGCAGAATAGGGACTGTTACCCCTACATAGGGTCACTTGGCAGATATGGATTGACACCTGTCCTCAAAACCCCTGATACACACTGACACAGAGCAGAATAGGGACTGTTCCCCCTACATAGGGTCACTTGGCAGATATGGATTGACACCTGTCCTCAAAACCCCTGATACACACTGACACAGAGCAGAATAGGGACTGTTACCCCTACATAGGGTCACTTGGCAGATATGGATTGACACCTGTCCTCAAAACCCCTGATACACACTGACACAGAGCGGAATAGGGACTGTTCCCCCTACATAGGGTCACTTGGCAGATATGGATTGACACCTGTCCTCAAAACCCCTGATACACACTGACACAGAGCAGAATAGGGACTGTTCCCTGTCCACAGAGACCGTGATACACACTGACACAGATCCTAATAGAGACTGTTCCCCGTCCACAGAGACCATGATACACACTGACACAGAGCAGAATAGAGACTGTTCCCCGTCCACAGAGACCATGATACACACTGACACAGAGCAGAATAGGGACTGTTCCCTGTCCACAGAGACCATGATACACACTGACACAGAGCAGAATAGGGACTGTTCCCTGTCCACAGAGACCATGATACACACTGACACAGAGCAGAATAGAGACTGTTCCCCGTCCACAGAGACCATGATACACACTGACACAGAGCAGAATAGAGACTGTTCCCCGTCCACAGAGACCATGATACACACTGACACAGAGCAGAATAGAGACTGTTCCCCCTACATAGGGTCACTTGGCAGGTATGGATTGACACCTGTCCTCAAAGCCCATGATACACACTGGGTGGAGCTACTGTCCTCCCCAACCCCTGCGCGGTGGGTGGGGGCCATAAATCACAATGGGGTGACCTACTGTCCTCCCCCCCTCGGCCCCCACCCCTGCGCGGTGGGTGGGGGGCATAAATCACAATGGGGGGCCTAATTTCCTCCCCCCCGGCCCCCATCCCTGCGCGGTGGGTGGGGGGCATAAATCACAATGGGACGGACCTACTGATAGGAGTGGAGTATTGTTCATATCAGTTTAATACCTTCCGCGTCTCCTATCAGTGGACGTGTAAATGGCAGAGATTTTTAATTGTTGAATCACCTCCCCTTTTTAGGCCAAGGTGGGAAGATGCTTAGACCACTGGTATATTGGTGCCATCTTGGAGGATTTTAATTTTTGGTTTGGTTTTTGAAGCCATAGTGCTGCACCAGTGGGCCTAAAAATTAGGCATGTACACATGCCTGAAAAATTTGGTATTGTTGCAGCCGCTGCTGTAGCAGCGGCCAGAAAAATTGATGTTTGTTTCACAGGCAGAAAGTGCCCTAAAACATGGCGGCTTGAACCCTAGTTGGTGGCGGATAAGTCACGCAAGTCAAACGTCATTCAGAGCTAAAATACAGCAGCGTGTGGACCATTTTTAGCCCAAGGCAGCTCATCTCATAAGGCCTTTTTTAATCGAATGTATCGCCCAGTGTCAGTCCCTTCGGGATCCATCCCTCATTCATCTTAATAAAGGTGAGGTAATCTAGACTTTTTTGACCTAGGCGACTTCTCTTCTCAGTGACAATACCTCCTGCTGCACTGAAGGTCCTTTCTGACAGGACACTTGAAGCGGGGCAGGCCAGAAGTTCTATCGCAAATTGGGATAGCTCAGGTCACAGGTCAGGCCTGCACACCCAGTAGTCAAGGGGTTCATCGCTCCTCAGAGTGTCGATATCTGCAGTTAAGGCGAGGTAGTCTGCTACCTGTCGGTCGAGTCACTCTCTGAGGGTGGATCCCGAAGGGCTGTGGCGATGCATAGGACTTAAAAAGGTCCGCATGTCCTCCATCAACAACACGTCTTTAAAGCGTCCTGTCCTTGCCGGCGTGGTCGTGGGAGGAGGAGGAGGAGGATGACTTCCACCTCTCCCCCTGTTAGATTCCCATTGTGCTGTGACATCACCCTTATACGCTGTGTAAAGCATACTTTTTAATTTATTTTGCAAATGCTACATCCTTTCCAACTTGTTGTAATTTGGTAACATTTCCGCCACTTTCTGCTTATACCGGGGGTCTAGTAGCGTGGACACCCAGTACAGGTCGTTCTCCTTCAGCCTTTTTATACGAGGGTCCCTCAACAGGCAGGACAGCATGAAAGACCCCATTTGCACAAGGTTGGATGCCGAGCTACTCATTTCCCGTTCCTCCTCCTCACTGATGTCATTGAAGGTATGTTCTTCCCCCCAGCCACGTACAACACCACGGGTACCAGATAGGTGACAACGAGCACCCTGGGATGCCTGTTGTGTTTGGTCTTGCTCCTCCTCCTCCTCCTCCTCAAAGCTACAATCCTCCTCTGACTCCTCTTCCTCACAATCCTCTTCCAGCGTTGCCGCAGGTCCAGCAAGCGATGCTGATAAGGCTGTTTCTGGTGGTGATGGTGACCACAACTCTTCCTCTTCCTCTTCACGCTCATCTACAGCCTGATCCAGCACTCTTCGCAGGGCACGCTCCATGAAGAAAACAAATGGTATGATGTCGCTGATGGTGCCTTCGTTGCAACTGACTAGGTTTGTCACCTCCTCAAAAGAACGCATGAGCCTACAGGCATTGCGCATGAGCGTCCAGTAACGTGGCAAAAAAATTCCCAGCTCCCCAGAGGCTGTCCTAGCACCCCGGTCATACAAATATTCATTAACAGCTTTTTCTTGTTGGAGCAGGCGGTCGAACATTAGGAGTGTTGAATTCCAACGTGTAGGGCTGTCGCAAATCAAGCGCCTCACTGGCATGTTGTTTCGCCACTGGATATCGGCAAAGTAAGCCATGGCCGTGTAGGAACGCCTGAAATGGCCACACACCTTCCTGGCCTGCTTCAGGATGTCCTGTAAGCCTGTGTACTTATGCACAAAGCGTTGTACGATCAGATTACACACATGTGCCATGCACGGCACATGTGTCAACTTCCCCAACTTCAATGCCGCTATCAAATTTTTTCCGTTGTCACACACCACTTTGCCGATATCCAGTTGCTGCGGAGTCAGCCACTTTTCCACCTGTGCGTTCAGGGCGGACAGGAGTGCTTGTCCGGTGTGACTCTCTGCTTTCAAGCAAGTCAAACCCAAGACGGCGTGACACTGCCGTATCCGGGATGTGGAATAGTACCTGGGGAGCTGGGGGGGTGCCGTTGATGTGGAGCAAGAAGCAGCGGCACAAGAGGACTCAGCCGAGGAGGTTATGGAAAAGGATGGAGTAGGAGGAGTAGAGGAGGTGGCAGCAGGACTGCCTGCAATTCGTGGCGGTGTCACCAACTCCTCTGCAATGCCACGCATTCCTTGCTTGTCAGCCGTCAGCAGGTTTACCCAATGCGCAGTGTAGGTGATATACCTGCCCTGACCATGCTTTGCAGACCAGGTATCAGTGGTCAGATGGACCCTTGCCCCAACACTGTGTGCCAGACATGCCATAACTTCCTTTTGCACAATCGAGTACAAGTTGGGGATTGCCTTTTGTGAAAAGAAATTCTGGCCGGGTACCTTCCACTGCGGTGTCCCAATAGCTACAAATTTTTTGAACGCCTCAGACTCAACCAGAATGTATGGTAAAAGCTGGCGGGCTAATAGTTCGGACAAGCCAGCTGTCAGACGCTGGGCAAGGGGGTGACTTGGTGACATTGGCTTCTTACGCTCAAACATGTCCTTGACAGAAACACAGGACTGTGGGCAGATGAGCGGGAACTGCTCAAGGCGGGAGACGGAGTGGCGGATGGTTGAGAGGGGGCAAGAAGGACAGCAGTGGTTGACGTGGCTGAAGATGCTGGACCAGGAGGAGGATGGCGGCTTAGAGTAGGCATGCTGCTTGTACTCATGTGTTGATCCCATAGGCGTTTGTGATGTGAGATCATGTGCCTACGCAAAGCAGTTGTACCTAGGTGGGTGTTGGACCTCCCACGACTCAGTTTCCTTTGGCACAGGTTGCAAATGGCATCGCTGTTGTCAGAGGCAGACACACAAAAAAAATGCCACACTGCTGAGCTCTGCAATGACGGCATTCTGGTGGTGGACACAGCATGCGTTGATTGGCGTGCTGTCGGGCTGACCCCGGGTGCCGATGCATGCTGTCTGACTGTGCCACTAGCTCCTTGCGACGACCCCCCCCCTGCTTCCAACTCGTCTCCTCCTCCTCTCTGTCTCCCCATCTGAACTTTCGCCCTGTTCTTCTTCTTGCCGAGCGGGCACCCACGTGACATCCATGGACGCATCGTCATCATCAACCGCTTCGCTTGTATCTGACAACTCAGAAAAGGAAGCAGCAGCGGGTACAACATCATCATCATCACACCGTACCTCCATGTGTTTAATGCTGCCTGCCTGAGACATATCCCTGTTATCTACATCCTCTAGCAATAATGGTTGCGCATCACTCATTTCTTCAAACGGGTGTGTGAATAACTCCTCTGACATACCAAGTAAAGCGGCTGTGGTGCTAGTTTTGGTGGTGGCGGCAGGCGGGTGAGTGCTATCTTGAGAGGTGCCTGAAGCTAAGCTGGAGGAGGATGGTGCGTCAAGGTTCCGAGCGGAGGCTGTACAAGATTGGGTGTCCTGTGTTAGCCAGTCAACTAAGTCCTCAGAACTTTTCAAGTTCAGGGTACATGGCTTCTGAAAACTGGGCATTATTCTAGGGCAAAAGGGAATCACAGCACCACGACCACGACGGCCCCTGCGGGGTGGCCTGCCTCTGCCTGTCATTTTTTGGGGGATTAGTGGTACTATGCGTGCAAGCTACTGTGAGACCAGATATGATTGGCAATGTGAACTGTAACAGTTCTGCAGAGCACACACTGTAGGCCTGAGACACCCGCTTGAAGACAAGTAACTGCTATTCAATCTATAACAGTGAAAAATAAATTTTGGTTTTAAAAGCACACTATAGAGACACCAGATATGATTGGCAATGTGCACTGGAACAGTTCTGCAGAGCACACACTGTAGGCCTGAGACACCCGCTTGAAGACAAGTAACTGCTATTCAATCTATAACAGTGAAAAACAAATTTTGGTTTTAAAAGCACGCTATAGAGACACCAGATATGATTGGCAATGTGCACTGGAACAGTTCTGCAGAGCACACACTGTAGGCCTGAGACACCCGCTTGAAGACAAGTAACTGCTATTCAATCTATAACAGTGAAAAACAAATTTTGGTTTTAAAAGCACGCTATAGAGACACCAAATATGATTGGCAACTGTCAAAGCACGCTGGAACAGGTCTACAGAGCACACGCTGAAGTAGGCCTGACACCCAGACGCTTGCAGACAACTAACTGATCTTCTATTACAGTGAAAAAAAATGATTTCTTTAAAATCTAAAGCTTAAGCTATTGTTAAAACAGATATGAGTGGTGGCACTGACTGTGCAAATGGGCAAGGCATCCAACCTGACACAGAAGCTGGCAGGCAGGCAACTGCTCTTCTATTACAGTGAAATTTTTTTATTTATTTTAAATCTAAAGCTTAACCAATTGTTAAAACAGATATGAGTGGTGGCACTGGGCAAGTAGGCACAGTATCCAATGTGAACCTCACACAGAAGCTGGCAGGCAGGACACTGCTCTTCTATTACAGTGGAAACTAAATTTTGGTTGTAAAAGCACGCTATAGAGACACCAGATATGAGTGGCAACTGTCAACGTACGCTGGCAGGGTTGTGCAGGGCACACGCTGAAGGAAGGCTTGACAGAGCCGCTTGAAGGACACTGACTGTCTGCTATTAGCTTACACTGGAAACCTTTTTTCTTTGTAAAAGCACGCTAAAGAGACACCAGATATGATTGGCAACTGTCAAAGCACGCTGGCACAGGTCTGCAGAGCACACGCTGAAGTAGGCCTGACACCCAGACGCTTGCAGACAACTAACTGCTCTTCTATTACAGTGAAAAAAAAATATTTATTTTAAATGTAAAGCTTAACCAATTGTTAAAACAGATATGAGTGGTGGCACTGGGCAAGTAGGCACAGTATCCAATGTGAACCTCACACAGAAGCTGGCAGGCAGGCAACTGCTCTTCTATTACAGTGAAAAAAAATATTTATTTTAAATGTAAAGCTTAACCAATTGTTAAAACATATATGAGTGGTGGCACTGGGCAAGTAGGCACAGTATCCAATGTGAACCTCACACAGAAGCTGGCAGGCAGGCAACTGCTCTTCTATTACAGTGGAAACAAAATTTTGGTTGTAAAAGCACGCTATAGAGACACCAGATATGAGTGGCAACTGTCAAAGCACGCTGGCACAGGTCTGCAGAGCACACGCTGAAGTAGGCCTGACACCCAGACGCTTGCAGACAACTAACTGCTCTTCTATTACAGTGAAAAAAAAATATTTATTTTAAATGTAAAGCTTAACCAATTGTTAAAACAGATATGAGTGGTGGCACTGGGCAAGTAGGCACAGTATCCAATGTGAACCTCACACAGAAGCTGGCAGGCAGGCAACTGCTCTTCTATTACAGTGGAAACAAAATTTTGGTTGTAAAAGCACGCTATAGAGACACCAGATATGAGTGGCAACTGTCAAAGTACGCTGGCAGGGTTGTGCAGGGCACACGCTGAAGGAAGGCCTGACAGAGCCGCTTGAAGGACACTGACTGTCTGCTATTAGCTTACACTGGAAACCTTTTTTCTTTGTAAAAGCACGCTAAAGAGACACCAGATATGATTGGCAACTGTCAAAGCACGCTGGCACAGGTCTGCAGAGCACACGCTGAAGTAGGCCTGACACGCAGACGCTTGCAGACAACTAACTGCTCTTCTATTACAGTGAAAAAAAATATTTATTTTAAATGTAAAGCTTAACCAATTGTTAAAACAGATATGAGTGGTGGCACTGGGCAAGTAGGCACAGTATCCAATGTGAACCTCACACAGAAGCTGGCAGGCAGGCAACTGCTCTTCTATTACAGTGGAAACAAAATTTTGGTTGTAAAAGCACGCTATAGAGACACCAGATATGAGTGGCAACTGTCAAAGCACGCTGGCACAGGTCTGCAGAGCACACGCTGAAGTAGGCCTGACACCCAGACGCTTGCAGACAACTAACTGCTCTTCTATTACAGTGAAAAAAAAATATTTATTTTAAATGCAAAGCTTAACCAATTGTTAAAACAGATATGAGTGGTGGCACTGGGCAAGTAGGCACAGTATCCAATGTGAACCTCACACAGAAGCTGGCAGGCAGGCAACTGCTCTTCTATTACAGTGGAAACAAAATTTTGGTTGTAAAAGCACGCTATAGAGACACCAGATATGAGTGGCAACTGTCAAAGTACGCTGGCAGGGTTGTGCAGGGCACACGCTGAAGGAAGGCCTGACAGAGCCGCTTGAAGGACACTGACTGCCTGCTATTAGCTTACACTGGAAACCTTTTTTCTTTGTAAAAGCACGCTAAAGAGACACCAGATATGATTGGCAACTGTCAAAGCACGCTGGCACAGGTCTGCAGAGCACACGCTGAAGTAGGCCTGACACCCAGACGCTTGCAGACAACTAACTGATCTTCTATTACAGTGAAAAAAAATGATTTATTTAAAATCTAAAGCTTAAGCTATTGTTAAAACAGATATGAGTGGTGGCACTGACTGTGCAAATGGGCAAGGCATCCAACCTGACACAGAAGCTGGCAGGCAGGCAACTGCTCTTCTATTACAGTGAAAAAAAATTATTTATTTTAAATCTAAAGCTTAACCAATTGTTAAAACAGATATGAGTGGTGGCACTGGGCAAGTGGGCACAGTATCCAATGTGAACCTCACACAGAAGCTAGCAGGCAGGCAACTGCTCTTCTATTACAGTGAAAAAAATGATTTATTTAAAATCTAAAGCTTAACCAATTGTTAAAACAGATATGAGTGGTGGCACTGACTGTTCAAATGGGCAAGGCATCCAACCTGACACAGAAGCTGGCAGGCAGGCAACTGCTCTTCTATTACAGTGAAAAAAAAAATATTTATTTTAAATCTAAAGCTTAACCAATTGTTAAAACAGATATGAGTGGTGGCACTGGGCAAGTGGGCACAGTATCCAATGTGAACCTCACACAGAAGCTGGCAAGCAGGCAACTGCTCTTCTATTACAGTGAAAAAAATGATTTATTTAAAATCTAAAGCTTAACCAATTGTTAAAACAGATATGAGTGGTGGCACTGACTGTGCAAATGGGCAAGGCATCCAACCTGACACAGAAGCTGGCAGGCAGGCAACTGCTCTTCTATTACAGTGAAAAAAAATTATTTATTTTAAATCTAAAGCTTAACCAATTGTTAAAACAGATATGAGTGGTGGCACTGGGCAAGTGGGCACAGTATCCAATGTGAACCAAACACAGAAGCTGGCAGGCAGGCAACTGCTCTTCTATTACAGTGAAAAAAAATATTTATTTTAAATGTAAAGCTTAACCTATTGTTAAAACAGATATGAGTGGTGGCACTGGGCAAGTAGGCACAGTATCCAATGTGAACCTCACACAGAAGCTGGCAGGCAGGCACATGCAATTACATTACACAGGAAAAAAAAAAAAGCAGCCTGATGTTATAGCCCTAAAAAGTGCTTTTTGGGGTGCTGTCCTTACAGCAGAGATCAGATGAGTCATTCAGGATTGTAGTGGACACTGAATACCCTAGCCTAGCTATCAATTTCCCTATCTAATCAGCAGCAGCTAAACTTTCCCTCCTCTCACTAAGCATGCATCTTCCGAATGAATCGAAAATGGATGCTGGGAGGGAGGTTGGAGGGTGTGGAAGGGAGGGAGTGCTGCTGATTGGCTGGAATGTGTCTGCTGACCGAGAGGCACAGGGTCAAAGTTTGCCCAATGATGACGAATAGGGGGTGGATCGAACTGCGCATGTGTCCGCCCGCCTCGGCGAACGCGAACACGCTAATTTCGCCGGGAACTGTTCGCCAGCGGACAGTTCGGTACATCACTATTATTGAATGTTATTGGAGCAAACAGCAATCAAATGATGCCTTACATTACACATAGTACACTATAATTTGTCAAAACCTGACCCTTAAGGCAGCCAATAAATAAGAACAGTAGAATGGGAGGCAGTGTATGTAAACATAAGGCAATAAAGGTACTATAGGTTGGGTCTCCAGATGTGAATGCAACAGAGTATATATACTTTCTATGAAGACCTGGTGAATTCTAGGAGAAGGAAATGGGTTAGGAAGCTAACCTGAACAAGGTAACCACTTTATTGCCAAGGCAATGTTGGTGTAGTTGCCTAGGCCTTGTTACTGGTGACTAGTTGTGCATTTGTCATTTATTCATGTACGTATGTATTAATTTGTACTTTTGGACTATATGAAACTGTGGTGTCAATATGGCAAATTGAGATGAACCCAAGAACCGGGACAGAAATCATGAGCACATACCTTAATGCCAGGTGAATGATCATGGTAAGTAACATAGTCCTGACAAAACACAACTAACAACATGGCACACAGGTAGCTGTTCACCCACCAAATAAGTATTCTCTGTTTTTTTACAAGTAGATTACCATAGTCCTCATCAATTTCAGCGCTATCTGTTGGTTTAATGTTACAGCGGCCCTGACAAACACGCCATTTCCTCTAAAACTCAACTCAATGTTTTGTGCATCATTTTAAAAATTGTAACATAAAACTTTAAAAGAAATGACCGATTTCGAACAAGAGTAGGAACACATAAACATTACAATAATTTTGTAAAACTTTAGAATTACTGAAGGCTTGCATGTATCACAGTCTGTATAACTGCAGAGAAAAGCATTTTTTACATTAAAGGAAATTCTAATGATTAGTCTAGTATTTTTTTTTATTTTTGTTAATTTACTAATGTGATGAAATAGATCCCTGTTCTCTGAGCTGTAATTAAGACAATTAACATTTTGGAGAACAACTGAATTAATGTTCACCTTGCAGTTCTCAGCATACAAATCAAACTCCTTTTTTTTTCTGCATGATTATGAGAGGCAATACAATTTAGAACACAAGTAGCTCAATGAAGAGTTTACATCAACGGTTCTTCTATTTACCCCATAAAATACATGTTGTTGCTTTGTTAATAAGTTAATAATAATTAATAGCATATCGACTGCCGGGAATGTTGGGGTTGCTGGCATGCACACATTTTTTATTCTCCTTCTCTTTCCTAGCTATGTTTAATGTCTTTGAACTTTGAAGCCACAGAAATTTCAACCATTTGCTAAAGTGATACATCTCTTCACTGGAAAAGTAAATAACAGACTCTCTCCCTTCTCACATCCTATATCAACTTTTGAAGATAGAACTTAATGACTGCTTTCGAATAACCAGGGTAGGAAAAGTAAGATGTGTGGTCTCTAAGTACACCAATAATGCTATAGAGGTTAATTGCTGAAAGTCCACATGATGGACTGAAACGTCGATCTTTATGGAACTTCATTAAAAGTTATATTTTAACAAGAAAATTTCCGTGAGTGCAGCCATACTATTTGAATTTTGGATATCTTTGGCCCTGGTAATGCACCCGGTTTTTGCAACAAAGGATAGCTTGTGTGCAAGGTACTATATATATTTATACATATATATATATATATAATTTTTTTGAGTAATTGTTCTCATACACCGTGGTTGTTATGCCCACATAAAAAAGCATTTAGTATTCTTTCAAAGTTCCATGCAGGCTTTTTTATTTATCGATTTTTAAAATTAATGGGATAACAATGAGTTTACGTTGGGACCTTTGGGTTCATGAATGGCAACTTGTTTAATTGTTTATGCCATTTGGTGACCGTATGTACATTGTTTTGATTGTTTTGCTTTTATAGTTAAATAGTTACATAGCTGAAAACAGATATGCTTCCATCAAGTTCAGCTATTCTCATATCAGTTTTTGCTGTTGATAAAAATGAAGGCAAAAACTCCAGTTTGAAGTGCTTCGAATCTTGTGACAAACTAGGAAAAAAATCCTTCTTGAGCCCATATAGTAGTCTCCTTGGAAACTATTACCCCAATCATTAAAAATTATATCCCTGAATATTATTGTTTTGCAAGTATTCATCCAGTTTCTGTATAAACATCTCCTAAGACAGAGAATTCCACATCCCTGTTCTGATTGTAAGAACCCTTTCCTTTGCATTACACTAATTCTCCTTTCTTCCAGTCTAAATGCGTGACCTTGTGTCTTATGTATAGTCCCATGAATTAATATATTTTTAGACAATAGTTTGAATCCATTGTGCACATTAGTACAAATTTGTATATATGTAGTGCTCCACCATGAATAAATTGGTTTGGGAGGAGCGAGAATTTGTTCACCAATTATTTAATCATCTATAAAAATCTATTTCAACAGCATAATAGATTCTGGTGCACATATTAAGTTCAAGTTAGACTGTTGATTAAAGACTTACAATACAAAACAGTATATAATTCAGGAAAAAAAACTTCTAAAGATAATTTGTCATTATATACGTCTAGCAGAAAGGGAAATCTCTATTCCGTTATAATATCAGTATATGTCAATATGCATAGGTAGTGGAGGAACTACAGCCGATGGAGACGGTGCAGCTGCATCGGGGTCTGATGGCTCAGGTGGCCCATTGGGTGGATCATGCACTTAGTGCCACCCGATGGGTAATATTGCCTTATTGCTAAACAGGGGCTTAGTCGGGTGCTGGGCCCTTTAAGAGCCTGACTGGGCCCCTTTAATATCTGCCAGCTGGGAGGAAGTGACAGCTGATCACTTCCTCCCAGCCTCTTACTGAGCATGCTGCGTTGCGCAGGAGACAAGGAGGAAGGAGGCACACACTGACAGGCAGCATGATGGGAGAGAGACAGGAACTGCAGCAGACCACTACACTCTTTCGCCTCAGCCAGCAGCAGCAGGTCTCCAAGTAGCCACCCTAATGGAAACGGAAAGTAAGCTAACAGGAGGGTGGCTGCAAATATAAAAAATGGCATTCATGTGATTGTCAGATTGTGTATGTTTATCTGTGTTATTGTGTTTGTGTCTGACTGTGTGTGTGTAGCTGTGTCACAGTGTGTGTGTGTGTGTGTGTAGCTGTGTCACCGTGTGTGTGTGTAGCTGTGTCACAGTGTGTGTGTGAGTGTGTGTGTAGCTGTGTCACTGTGTGTGTGATTGTGTAGCTCTTTCACAGTGTCTGTGTGTCTGAGTGTGTGTGTATACAGCTGTGTCCCAGTGTGTGTTTGAGTGTGTGCCTATCTGTCACAGTTTGTGTCTGTGTGTGCATGTGTCAGTGTGTGTATCTGTGTGTCTTTGTTTGTATGTGTCAGTGTGTTTTTACATGTAACAATGTGTTAGTGTGTATGCATACCTGTGTAGGTATGTAGGTCAGTGTGTGTGTTAAGGTGTGCATCTGTGTATGTGTGTAAATGTCAGTATTTGTGTGAATCTGCTTGTCAGGGTGTGCATCTGCACGTCACTGCATCTGTGTGTGTGTATGTGTGTATACATGTCAGTTTGCGTGTATTTGTGTGTCAGGTTGTTCATCTACGTGTGTGTATATGTCCGTGTGTATCTGTGTGTCAGAGTGTGTGCATGTGTCAAGGTGTGTGTATGTGTCAGAATGTTAATGTGTATGTATATCTATGTAAATATGTATATGGTAGTGTATGTGTGTATGTGCATACATCCATGCAATGAAACACCAACAAAACATGCAAACACAATCCTGCAATCTAACACAAACATTACATACGAATGTAATTTTAACTCCAAAATTATATCACAACACACCTCTTCACTCAAACACCATTGCGACACATAAATGTACTCTGCATTTACAATCCAACATTGCATCTAAACAAGCACCTCTTCAACCCAATCAAAATAAATAACCCTCAGCAATTTGAGGGTAAATTGTGTAGTGGCTGGCCAGTACATACTAGCCAGCATACACATAAAATATATAAAATAAATTAATAAATAGAAAGCTTATCAGTGTCAATAAGACCACCATATCCCCAGCTGGCATAGCATCGTTGGCGTTGTAAGACAGATGAGGCTCTACCTTTTAGCCACTCTTGCACTTGGGTGGGGGAGGGCAAAAAACTTTCTTACAACAGGGCCCTCTCTACATTAATTCTGCCAATACACATAGGGGTTGGTTTACCAAAGTGTTCTGTTCTAAAGAGTGGTCTTTAGTACTCAGTGTGGGGCACATTGCAATGGTGATTCCTTCTTTTACGTTTTGCACCACTTATTAGAAGAGAACACTTTGATAAATCTCAACAATGCGTCTTTAGATATTTTTTACAAAGTAAACATATTTGAACTGCGAGCAAAATGCTGGTCTTAACTTTCTTATTTCACTGCTAAAATTCAAGAAATATAACCAAGTAATCATTCACCATACAAGACACAAAAAAAGAAAATAACAGTTCTCAATACCTGTGACCCACATATGTTATTTTTAGAAATTCTTCAGTAGAATAAATTTTACTACATTGAATACTATACATTTTTGTCATGTTTGTTTATGTCATGTTTGTTTTGTAATTATTCAGCTTTGGCAGTAAAAAAAAAACATTTCTTGTCATGAGTGAAAGATGAAGAATCGATTGACTTTTCAACAGGGACCTTGAATGTTTCTGAAAAAAAGGATGGATTCTATTTCTATAAAAATGTGTTTTACAGTTACAGTATCAAAAACAGTCACTTTATATTTCCTTTCTTTTGGAAACATGCATTAACTTTCAATGATAGATCCTGTGAAGAACAGTCTTAATGTCTGCTAATTATACATCTCAAAAGCCCACCTATTAATTTGTGTGTTGGGGAATGTGTGTGGTGCAGTACTGCAGAGATTGTGTATGTGTGCAGCTATCATACACATCTCTTTAATTGCTCTCTCTAGTTCTTTAATCACTGCATCAATAATAACATTGGGTGATATATATCAAAATGCCACTGACACTTTTACATCTAATGCATTGCTCAATTTATTACATGTATTAAAAAGTATAGGATTTGGAATATGAGCAAAACATCAATGCTTTAACATAGTAGGGAACAATAGGGACCAGTGGCGTTTACTATTTGCCACATGTTAGCAAGGCCCCATTCTGCGTTACATTAAATAGTGGGGGTTGGACAGATCACCTGTGGCTAGTGGGTGTCAGCTATGAGATAAAAATAAAATTGGTGGGATAAATAATGTTACACCCACTGCCCAATCAATGGTCAGCATGTACAGGTTACTTATTAAACCCGTAGACATAGTGTCGCCCAAGCCCCCATCCATAGGAAACATATAGAAGCTATTTATTTAAAAACTGCACTAGCAGCCAGCTGGCAAAAAGTTAAATAACCCTCAGCAATGTGAGAGTAAATTATGTAGCGGATGGTCAGCACTTACTATCCAGCATCCACATAAAATAGTATAAATAGTATAAATAAATTAATAAATAGAAAGCTTATTTGGGTTAATAAGACACCCATATTATAATAAAGGAGGATTAGCACCCCTCTAGGCCCCACCTGCAATATGAAATAATGGAGTTGACATAATCCACCATATCTCAACTCGTGTCCAGCTGGTGGATATATTTAAAAAATAAATGGGGGAGCATCCATATGCCCCCCCCCCACCTGTGGTCAGTGGGCATGAACTATTATAATATTCAGGGGGAGGACCTAGTGCCCTTTCTTCGCCCCATCCATTGCCGGTGGGTGAAGGTCCTAATAATAATATTAAAGATAGGAGAATATTAGGTTCACACCCCCTATAATATTAATATTAGCCCCCCTTCCAATTCAGTGGGGGACAGGGGACATTTTTCTCCAGAGACTTGGCTGTCAGAGAGCTCTGATTGGTTGGCTTACTACCGTAAGAGTTGATATAATTTTCTGAGAAGCAAATAAAATGTTCAACCTTTTAAATACAGACACTACACAAATAATAATGAACACATATATTTTAAACAGAAATATATGAATAAATAATCTGAAACGTGTCTTCCTACAAAACGATTAGAGTAAATATTAGATGAAAATCAATGCAACAATAGCTTATTACCAAAAAAAGACGACATTTTTTTCTGAGCAATATACTAGATGGATACTCTATTTTCAAAGCAGACGTGCACATACTATGCAAATGAAGCAAACCATAAGTCATATTTCCATAATGACTGTGAACTCTGTATTTTATACCTGTACAGTCTAGGAAGCAATCTAAATCTTTAATTGGAAGTCTTCCCTGTAGGTTGCTCTTAGCCAGTATCATGCTGATGAGATCATTTTAGCTACCACAGCAGCTTATTTGATCGTCACAATTAAAAAAAGATGCTTGCAAAGACCAAATTGTGAAATGTGGAGAAATTAACACTAAATTAACCTTTTAGTGAATATTTCCTAAAATAAAAATTGATAGAAGACAGAACATAAAAAGTATTTTCGTAATTAAAGGAACATCACACGTTCAGGAACACAAATGTGTATTTCTGAACCTATAGTTGGCTTGTCCTCTCTTACCTTATTTCCAGCGTTACATGGTAAGGTAAGACTTACCTTATTTCCAGCGTTACATGAATCTGCTGGTGCTGGCTTGTCCCCGATCCACCTCCTTGGCTGACATCATAATAGTTGACATCAGCAAATCCAATACTTTCCTACAGGAAAACCGTTGGATTGGCTGAGATTGTCAATGAGGCAGGGCATTTGAATAAATGCATATCTATCAGGAAAGCTCAGCATGGAGACACTAAACGTCAGTGCTACACAAGGAAGCACCTCTAGTGGCCATCAGAGAAACGGTCACCAGAGGTGGAATGGAAACCCTGCATTATCTCTGAAAAGATAGTGTTTACAGCAAAATGTCTGCGGGGGTTCACTATACTCACCAGAACACCAGAACAACTACAGTAAGATGTAGTTGTTCTGTTGACTATAGTGTCTCTTTAAGACATAATAAGAATAAAACAATAGCTTAGCTAATCCATTTTTTACCAAGTTAATAATATTTTCACAAGTGTTTATTCTGGATAAGCTTACACAAAGCTTCTCTTACATCTCCACCCAAAAGCGAAAGAGAATTTATATTTGCCCTGTCCAATCAGTGTAGAAAATTGTATTCATCACATGAAAGAAGCCATAGAGTTTATCAAGTGGAAAACTACACCAAAAGGTTTTAAATAACATGATGATAAAACTATGTAATGTAGCCCCATGTAGAAAAAGCGCAGCATAGTGGAAAGGGGCCTTGACAGGGGTTAGGAGGTGGGCATAGGAGGAAGCAAGCAGGGATTGGTGGTTTGTGGGTAAGGGGTTTGGCTATATAAATAGGCAGACATGAGGGGCGTGGCCTAACCGAGGAGCGAGCTGGACGTGCTGGAGTAGAGCTCTGCTCCAACATTGCTGCAAATAGCCTATAAAAGCTACTCTAAGAGTGTGACACTCACGACTGGATGGATAAAAAACAGGTCCGGACATATTTGGCAGGAGAAATAACCCGGTCCACCAATGTCCTCCGGGCAGAGATATACGCACTTGGTGATAGGACCGGCCACTTGGAGGAACGCCTGGAGGTGACCACTAAAAAGCTCACAATGAGGTTGTTTCCCAGCTCAACAGGCTCACAGCCCGCATGACAGAAGCAGATCTAGCGGTGGAGGACATTGCTAACCACTCGAGGCGGAGCAACTTCAGAGTCCGCGGTTTACCGGAGAGAGAAGGAGAGGGACCACTACAGGATCTCCTATTAGCCATCTTCAAGCAACTCCTGCCAGAACTCCCAGATGTCATGTGGCACATGGAAAGAGCCCACAGGACCCTGCGCACCATACTGGAAACCAACTCACCGCAGGATGTGGTTATAAAATTCCTGCACTTTACCACCAAAGAAGCCCTTATCCGGAAGAGCAGAGAGAGCCCCATCAAGCACCAGGGCTCAGAACTAGCCCTATACCAGGATTTGGCGCCAAGCACGCTACAGTACTGAAGAGAATGGAGGCCCATCACGGAAGCTCTATGCTGGGCCGGGATCTGCTATGCCTGGGGGCACCCCTTCTGACTGATGGCCTTCCGGTGAGTGAAGGTCTTACCAGTCGGAGGAGCTCCGCAGAAGTTCTTCAGGGATCTGGGCATCTCTCCCCCACTGAACCTAGCAGCAGTGACCACACCGACGGAGGAACTGCCTCTCCTTCCTACAGAATGGCAGTGGAATCGGCCTCGAGACCTCCGTAGGGTATTGTATGTCAGTGTGTGGGTAATCTAATTGATAGTGGCTCCTGCCGGGGGTGGTCCCGGGACTAATGGGGTGTGGTAAGGGAAGTGTGCATTGAAAAGGCAGATCGAGACCGGGGGATAACATGCTTGGATTTGGACTTCGGGTCGGAGCACATGGAAGTGACACTTAGGGAGGAGGGAGCAAGGGGGTATGTGTGAGGAGCCAAGCCATCAAGAAGTCCCTTATGAGGCCAACTAAACAGATCGACAACCTAGTATGTGGACATACACGGCACGGGGTACTGGGAGTGTGCCTCCTAAACCATGGACTGAAGCTGTGGGTGGTCCTGGGCAAGTGGCTAGACCCACGCATGGTTGTTTGTAGGGATGGGGAAAGCGGAGGAGGGAGGGCCTTCCTCAGGAACCCGACAATTCATACTAGCAAAGTAGCTTTTTAATCCCAACGAGCAGAGGAGGGGGAAACGTATGTTTTTTACAAATTCATTAAAATCCCCCCAAAAAAACCAAAAACACAAAAAACAAAAATAATTAATATTAAAAATAAGGGACAAAAACAAAGTATCAAAATGGATGACACATGGCGGTAAATATAACGTAATTGAATGTAAAGGGCCTTAATACCCCACCAAAAGGCGTCTATTGTTCCAAGAATTAAATAGGCAAGGCTCTGACGTAGCCTTTATCCAGGAAACACATTTAACTAGATAAGCTACTCTGAAACTAAAAGACCGCTCATACAGGGTGACCCACGAGGCTAGAGCACTATGCAAAATAAACGGAGTGGCCATACTGATCATAAATAGATGCCCGCTGCAGATATATTCCACTGACGCGGACAATGACGGACGCTACATAATAGTGACAGCCACTTTGTACTCACATACTATCCACCTGATCAATGTGTATGCCCCCAACCAACTGGATCCTGGCTTCTGGGACACCCTATTATCTAAAGTGCAGGCGCTGAAGCACAGCATGATCATAGTGGGTGGAGACTTCAATGCGGCGCCGAGTCCCGCGGTTGACAGAAGTGCACACAGAGGGACACCTAGATCGCAGGAGCGGGGAGGGCAGGATAAACTACTACATGGATTCATAGGGCGTGCAGGCCGGGATTGACATCTGGAGGGCTCAGCACCCGAGCGACATTGATTACACATACTATTCACCCCCACACGGCACATACTCTCGGATAGACCTTTTTTTGGTTAATGATAGCTGCCTCTCGCGGGTCACGCGATCCAAGGTGGGAATCATGATGGGGAACCTATGTGCAGCAACCCCGTGAACTTGGAGGCTCAATGCATCCTTGTTGCAAGACCCTGAGGTCACAGAACAGATTCAAAAGGACATAAGGAAATTCTTTGAGACGAACGCCAATCCAGACAACGCCGGGACTTATGGCAGTAGTGCCCAGATCTCTGATCAAACTGTCGACTATATAGAAAAGAGAGAAAACAAAAAATCTGACCAGACTCCTAAACGACCTTAAAACGCTAGAGTAGCAACATCAAACGTGACCAGTTAGGGAGATGCTGAGAAGGGTGGAAGATGGGAGACCTGCTATAAGGGCTTTGCTACTGGATGACGTGGCCTAAGACATGACTTGGACTAAGAAGACGTTCTATGAGAAAGGGAAAAAAATGGACACCCTACTTGCCAGAACACTGAGGCTCTGACATACCCGCACACACATCACGTCCATAAGACATAAAGACGGAACAGTCAAAACCAATCCCCAGGAAGTAGCCAAGGTCTTTACTGACTTCTACGAAACACTGTATAACCACTCGCCAAGGGATGACGGGACAGACATTAGGGAGGCAGAGATGACACAGACCTTCCTGCGGGCATTGGATTTACCAAGGCTGCTGCAGGAAGCTGTGGCACACCTGGCAACGGCCTGGCAACGGCGATCACTGAGGAGGAGTTAGATAGGGCCATTACCCGCCTACACGGAGCCAAAACGACTTTAGAGGAGGGGGTACACCCGACCTGGATGTGCTACTGCCTAAACCAGACAAAGACCCACTGATGCCAGGGAGTTACAGGCCCATATCACTAATTAACCATGACATGAAAATCCTGGCTAATATTCAGGCAGACAGAATGGCACCATACTTAATGGCTCTTATAGACGCTGACCAGGCAGGCTTTATACCTGGGAGACAGCTATTTGAGAACACCCGCAGGAACATTGATCTGATATGGAAACAGGTGGCCACTGATACAACCTCACTAGTTGTCTCCCTGGACGCAGAAAATGCCTTTGACAGGGTCAGGTGGCTGTATCTCTTCGCACTCCTGACACACCTGGGTTTCCCAGACGAATACATCACGGTAGTAAGGGCAATGTATAGCAACGTGGGTGCACAAATACAGATTATGGGAGCCCCAATTACCCCTTTTTGGTTACATAATGGCACAAGACAGGGCTGCCCGCTGCCCCCTCTCTTGTTTGTCCTCTCCCTGGAACTCCTTTTGCAGGCGATCAAACGGCACCCACTAATTCACGTAGTTAAGTCGGTGTTATAGGTATTTATAACTACTGACTGCATTTTTAGCAGTACAGTGGAACTGTTCTGTGTAGGATCAAAGTTACAGAGTGCCTGCATTTGCCAAGTCACAATGGTAGGGTCAACTTGACCGCCGACCCAAAGACCCTATACTGATACAACTACACGCCCTTACTGCAGATCCTTATCCAAGACATGGAGTAGTGGACTGATCGAGCTATCTCGTAGATCGGACAGCTCCACTCAGTGAAGATGAATGTGCTCCCTAGGCTACTATTCATATTTCAGGCGCTGCCAATACATCTAACTAAGGCCCAATTGACACCTATACAGCGACCGGCGGGGAATTGTATATGGCAGAAAAAGCGACACAGGATATCATGACACATTCTCTACCGCCCCAGAAAGAGAGGGGGTTTGGGACTACCCAATTTTTACCTTTACTATCTAGCGGCGCAGTTGGCACAGATAGTACTGAAGAGTGGAAGTGGGTAGACATTGAGTCGCATATGATGGGAGCGGGCTTTTACCGCAGTTTGCCATGTGGGTGCCCAGGGAACTCAGACCAATGATACGCGTCACTTCCCCGGCAATACTCAACTTGCTTCGAGTTTGGGATGCCTGTGGACAGAAGTATGGCCTGGTGACCTTTCCTTCCCCGCTCACGCCCTTCCTGCGCAATAGGGCATTCCTCCCAGAATGTCCACTAAAAACTTCCGGAACCTAGAATGAGCGGGAATGCAGAGACTTTATCACTTGTATCACGATTCGGAATTTGTCACATTTGACTTTCTCCAATGGGGGTGCCACCTTACGCCAGCCGACTACTTTCGGTACATACAGGTCAGGGACTTCGCAAAGAGACTGAACATTAAAGAGGCAGCAACCAGAGAGTTAACATTCTTTGAACGGATCTGTGCAGCTGACACCACTCCTCAGGGACTCATAGGAAGCCTTTATGCCCACCTATGCACAGAGACAGGAGAGTGGGGCAACCTGACATATACAGAGCAGTGGTAAAGGAACCTGGTGGAGACATTATAGGGGTTAGAATAGCAGGAGATCTGGGAAGCTAGCAATACATCTTCAGTCTGCGTCACCCTACAAGAACAATCAATAAAGACCATGTTCAGGTGGTATACGACCCCAGTAAAGCTTTTTAAAATACACAAGACTAATACAGATAACTGCTGGTGGGGATGCGGAGACAGGGGGACGTACATTCACATGTGGTGGGGCTGCCCGTTCATACACACATACTGGAAACGCATAAAAGACCTATTGGCCCAAAGTGTTCTCTAGAGCGCCGGAACTAGACCCATGGGTGTACTTGCTTAATACTTGCTCCATAGAGGGCTGGACTAGAAGGGAACAAAAATTATTGCATAAAATAATGCTGGCCGCGCAAAGGGCAGTAGCATACACTTGGCTCAAGCAAGAGTTACTGCACATAGTTAGCGTGACTAATAAAATTAAGGAAACACGCTTGATGGATGACCTGACGGCTAGGGTACGAGGAACCACTAAGGGGTTCCAACAGCTATGGGAGCAGTGGGACAACTGCCCACTGAGCGACTAAGGCACTGGGTGGGGGGGCTCGCCAGGGGATGTACCCCCCCGTTGTGCCCCCTCCTTTGCCTTCCTCGGCCTCTCTCTGCCGCCGCTGGTTCCCCCTGGGCCTCCTCCAGAGATCTTCGCCTCAGACTCTCCTCTCTAGTCTCTCTGACACTTTTCCGACTCTCTCTCTTCGACCATCCATTTCATGCCCTATCTCAGACAGGGAAGTTCTCCCAACCAGATACTGATGTACCTGGACACTCCCATTAGTGATGCATAGGGTGATGACCCAAAGAGTTGATTTAGGCGTAGGACATGTAGACTATGATCACCTACTGGATTAGGTTAATGGAGAAGGGGGTAATGGGGCAAAAGGCCCTCCAGGTTCTGGCATCTACAGACAGATCTAATTAGAAAAGTGCAGCGACTTTATCGAGCCACCGCAGGATGAGGATACAATGAAGCACAACAGTACGAGTCACTTTCAGCACCAGGGGACCTGGGCAGTCTTAGACCACAGAGACGTACTCTTGTGTAAGCCTATGTATCTGTAACCGTCATCAAACTTTGTACCTGTTTATTGTTGAATGCTAACGTGACGGCTGTGGCCGGTTGTCTTTATGTATGTATACTCTAGCCTGCACAATACAAATAAAGAAATAAAAATAAATGAATTAATAAATAGGCAGACATCTTGGAAGAGAGTCACATTTAACTTACTTACCTGTCCCACCATCCCTCCCTGGGTTCTGGTTACAGTTGGGTTGTCCCGTTTTGTCACAGCGGCAGAATAGGAAGCTGAAGGAGAGGAAATAGGCTCCCCATTAGGATGGTTGTGGAAATGGTTGAATATGGTTATTGGTAAGTTTGGTGGGTTTCGAGTCCTGTCGGTGGCTCAGAACCTGGTGGGGTAGGGGTGTCCGGATATACCCCTACCATGGTTAATTAGTAATAAAATGTTGGTACTTTAAGTAATGTTCATGTTGGAATACTGTTATATGTTATTTATATATTGGGGTCATTGCCTTTTACATCTAACTGAAGGATACGGATGTGATGGCGGGGTAGGGGGCAATGACCTGTTTTCTATGTTAATTTATTATTATTTAATAAAAACTGTGGACAATTTTGACCCATATACCCTAGTGTCCGTGTTTTTTTGGGATAGGTATGTGGGGGATTTGTCCAGGCTCCGACTGCCCATATGGCGACTATGCACCTGTCATATGTAGACCACAAACAAATTAGCATGTTTCAGATCAACCAGGAAAGGTCATGTAACAAGGAAATTAATACATGCAAATTTGTCACAGATGAAAACACATATATATATATATATATATATATTTTTTTTTTTTTTTTTCAAAAGCTACATGTAATTTGTGTTTAACTGCTTCACAATACTTCTTTGCAAAAATGCTAGCATAACAAAGTTTGGAATGTGCGGTTAGTTATTAAGACATAAAAATATGATAACACAACAATTTTGTTTAAAGATTAATGTTTAGAAAAAACCCAAACGATAAGTGTATTAATTTTCATAAATTGTATTTTTAATTTATTATTTTATCCTCTATAGAAGTTGAAGAATGGAATAATTTAGACAGTGTACAGTAAAATGCCTTAAATGTGAATATTGTACACACAATATGAAATATTAATGTAAATGCAATTATACAATTTTCTGACATACAGTTGATAAAATAATAAATAGCAATATTCAAATGTTATAGGTATTTATAACTACTGATTGCATTTTTAGCAGTACAGTGGAACTGTTCAAAGTTACAGAGTGCCTGCATTTGCCAAGTCACATGACCCAGTCATTGAATGGTAGGGTTGAGATTAGACAACTTCCATTAGTCAGCTCATACATTTTAAATAGAGCCTCAAATGACATTTGGGGAGCAAGAAGCTGGTCCATAGGGGCAGGCGGGGAGGTGCATCTGACAGTTTTTTTATGCAACAATAGACAATCAGGTATTGAAGGGACATTGACTAATATTAGGCATGAGTAAGAATTATATGTTGTTTTTTTCATGCTTAGTTCTACAGTTCCTCTCCTTCCCCTTACTAATAGCTGGAAGTACTGTTAAAATACTCAGCAACTATTCAAGCCAAAAAGAATTAGATTCTGGAAACCCTAAAACATAACCTTGCATATTGTCCTGTCTTCTAGGCCTGTCATTGACTAACAGCATCAAAGGATGAAGAGTGCGTCTTTAAAGTAGATACAAGTGTATATTGTTCCTCAATGAAGTGTATCTATAGGTTTATTGGATCAAGGGCTAAATGGCCAGAGCCCAACAAAAGTCAAATATCATGGGTAGAGTCTAGTGTCATCTATAAACATAACCCATTCCCAACGCATTTACCTGCTGTGCACCTTGTAACTCAAATTAGTGGCATGGTAACTAAGAGAGCAAAAGAGAGAAAGTGAGAGAGAGCGAGAGCGAGAAAGACATAAACCAGGGAAAATTATCTGTATACTTATAATTAGGATGAAAAAGAAATATGATGTAGCTTCTTAATAATCTCCTTTAACACTTTCCCTCAGGCTATTGTCTTTTCTAGCACTCAAATAGTTAATCAAATATGTAACAGACACACTATACTGAAAGGCTAATTTTAACCAATTATATTAATCATGTAGAAAATCTCCAGGGTATTTTTGTTTATGTTCTATTGATAAGAGCAGTTTTAACCTGATGACTGAAACCCTCTGAACATTTTTAGATCATATCACTCTATGCTTATGTAACATGAAATAAAGAGACATGTCAGTATATACTTGACTACTCTCCCCAATCCTTCTGATTCTACTATAAAGACATACTTTTTATACCTTTCAACATTTTTCAATGAACAAAGAAGGACAGTTTAGCTTTACAGATGTTAGTGAGTTGGTTAGAGGCCAGTAAGAGTATTTACCACCTAATGTAAGTGTCGGTACAAAATATTGAAACATTTTAAATAATCATGTTTAAATAATTATGCTATTTGAAACTTAGCTTGATTGATTTGGACATATTTTGTCTATGTGCTAGTTTATATGTATAAAGATGTCTATATCGGCTTTATATATAAGAACAAAATGGAGAAAATTACCGCTTTTTAATTCTCATCACAATTTTTTACTGTCACATTATTACTTTTCACACTGCACATATAATTGCGGGTAGTCAATGGAAAATAATCAAAGCACAATAATGTGATCAAAAATGCTGCTATTTTAATATATCCTCATTGTAAATCCCTTAATGACGGAGGTTTCCAGTTTCCATGCATTCATTTTGGTATTTCTTTTGCTATGCATTTGTTTCGCAATAATGTCATGCTTTCTCATTAAGTGCACTTATCATATAATATATATTTTTTCTGAACATGAGAATACGTATAAATAATGTATTCAACATCTGAAAACACTTTTGTTCCCCTTTATCTATCTATAATTCCATTCTATATTTATCTGTCTATCTGTTTAGGTCAAGTAGCACAAGGCAGGTGCTATTGTTCTTAAGTTAAAACTTTAATATGCTGGAGTTTAATAAGTTGTCAAAGCAAAATTCTCATAGAAAAGTGTACATTTGTAGGAGCTAGTCATCAATATGTATTTTCTTTTTTTACCCATCTTTCCAAACCTCCTAGTAAATATTATTTTATTTTTCGCATGCACAAATGTCCCACTGTAATTTCACCATGAGCGATGTAATTCTGGGCTAGTACAGAAAATACCAGCAATATTCCTCATTGTTTTTTAAATCTAACACTTGTTTGATTTTAAGCTCACGGACTGTGTTTTGCCTTCTTTTGAGCAATTTGTCCGATTTTATATTGTACCTTCTTTAACCCTATACCTTCAATTAATTAAACTGCTTTAGCTTTGGTGAAAATGGTATTCTTCATTTTACATTAAGCTAATAAATTGGATTTTTACATTTTATTTTGGATAAATCCACAGTCAGATTATAGTGAAAAGGAAAAGTAACACAAAAAAGGTAATTCAACCTAATAGCATTGTTAAAATGGCTGCAGTTGAATGACACAGTCTACAAGAGCATGGTCTAATTGGAACTTTTTAAGCATGCTCCCTGTCAGCCTTTTCAGAAAAAGCCATGTTTTTCCATGAACCTTTGCCTTGCTTCCAATGAACCATGGAGCATTTAATCATTGGTCCATGTTTCTGTGCAATTCTGTCAGTAGTATTTTCTGCAGAAGGACCCAGTGTATAACAGTACTGAACTACTGCCCCACAAACTTTGTGAATTCCCTTAACCATATGCAATCTGAATGTATATATAATATATATATATGATAATTATGAGCAGCAAGCTAAATAAAGAATTGCATTTTTTTCTTCATTTCATGTATTTTTATTTTTACTACAAATTGACAGTGGGAAATAAATGTTATGTTTAATTTCTATTTTCTAACTCAGCCTTCAATGTAAGGGTTGACATGTGCATTTCTATTTTATAGTCATTTAATAGTCTAAATTGAGCGTTGGCTTGTTTTATAAGTTATAAACACAATACAATATTAAACACAGCATTATATATTTTATTACCATCATCAGTTTGCACAAAAATCTATATTTATAACTGTTGTATTCTAGAAAATGTGCCACGTTGCAAACTCCTGTCTCATTGGCGTCTCATCGTCAATAAAACATTTAACTATGCCTGTAGTAAGTTTACTAAGTAGAAACATTTACACAATTTACTCAGTACTGGTTCATGCTAGAATATTGTAATGCACATGCTATACTTATTTTAATGGGACTTACAGCTTTTGTGGCACTATATTATTAATCTCCTCAGTGGAGCACTCAAGTAGTTAAATAGCCTGTTGTCATAAAGATTTAAGTGCCAAACCAATGGTAAAGCAAACTTCATAGTATATAGAAATATATATTCATATATGCACAGAAGCAAATGAATTAAGCAGCGTGCAGTTGTAATGTGCCAAACAGAAAGTGTAATAGCTTCCATATAAAACATTGAGAGAGGGTGATAATTCCTCCTACTCATTCCAAGTGTCACTCTTTATTTTTTAAATTTTTGTAAGTTTTGCTTTTCTTTTTATTTAAATTGGTATTCCTCAAAGTGAAATGACACAAGATCCAAGCAATACAATTGAAACCAATAAAAAAAAAACACTTTTCAGTCACAATATGTTTATACAAGAGAAACAAAAGAAAGAAATGAAAAATACATATAGGATGATTGTTGGAAGAGGAAAAAGAGGAAATGAACAACGAAGAGGATAACTTCCTCAAAACCAAAATCACTAGTTTGTTCCTTCAGACTAAATATTACCACAGTGTGTATCTCCATAATGGAGGGTGCTATCCATCCACAGAAATACACTTTTCTAAAACAGCACATCAATCCACTTACCCATGAGACAAAGGTTTCTTATTTTTTTAGTCCCCACTGACCAGGGTGGGGAATCAGAGGTTCTCCAGGCTCTGCCACGGCACTCCTCACTGCCAGAACCAGTTTGATAGCAAGATTGTTTCTGTACATTACAATAATGTCTGTTGGCTTACATATGAGGAGGGACAAATGAACAGATCTTTTGGCTTTAGTGTTACTAAGAAAACACTTTTTCTTGCCCTACACAAGCTGTGCGACATATGGAGAATTTAACAGGAGTCATAGGGGCCAGGCGTGATCAGACATTTAAACCAACATTAAAACCACCTGCATAATATTGTTTGGGCCCCCATCATGATGCCAACACAGCTCTGCTGCATAATGGCATGGACTCCATAAAACCTCTAAATGTGCCCTGTGTTATTTGGCACAAATACATTAGCATCATATCCTTTAATTCTTGCAAATTATGAGGTGGGGTCTCAATGGAACGGATTTGTTGTTCCAGTGCATCTCACAAATGCTTAATCAGATTGAGAACTGGGGAATTTGGAGGTCAAGACAAAACATTGAACTCTTTGTCATGTTCCTCCAATCATTTCTGAAAACATTTTGCAGTGTGCCAGAGTGTATTATTCTGCTGAAAGGGGCCATTGCGATCAGTGAAATCCATTGCCATGAAGGTGGTCTGCAACAAAATCTATGTAGGTGATAAGTGTCAAGGTAACATCCACATGAATGCCATGAGATTTCCAAGTACAACAACGCCTCTGTCAGCCTACCTTCTTTCCATAGTTAATCCTGCTGCCATCTCTACATCAAGTAAATGACACACATGAACCCAGCCATCCATCTGATCTAAATAAAAAAGTGATTCATCAGACCAGACAAACTTTTTCCATTGCTCCATTGCCAAGTTTGATGCTCAGGTCCCCAGTGAAGGCACATTCAACAGTGTACATGGTGTCATCATGGCCACTTGTAATGGTCTGCTTCTACACAGCCCAACATGCAGCAAACTGTGATGAACTTTGTGTTCTGATATCTTTTATCATAGCCAGTATTAACCTTTCTAGAAATTTCAGCTACAGGAGAGTTTCTAAGGAGAGCTACAGGAGAGTTTCTAAGCCTCATCAATGAGCCTTAGAGACCATGACCCTGACAACGCTTTACAGGTTGTCCTTTCTTGCACCACTTTTGGTGGGTACTAACCACTATATACTGGTAACATAAGACTTACCATTTTAGAGCTGTTCTGACCCAGCCATCTAACAGTCACTCAGATCTTTCCACTGCTTAATACTTCCAACACATGAAATTCAAGAAATGACTGTATATATTCCACCCCTAATTTAGATTCATAGTCCCCCTAAATGAAATGAAATTATGAAAAAGGGCTTTACTTACCCCTTTTACAATGGTGAAAATCATGCAGTCCAATCACCTATTCCAGCTGTGGTGACGTCGTACCACAGGCTGTCTCATCTTCTCGGCAAGTGCAGTGCGCTCATATGCAGTTAACACTACACTTGTCCACTCAAATGGTTCTCATAGTAAATAATTGAATCCAATGTTTCCATATGATCACCATTTGATGACATGGCAACTGAACCTAGAGCATTTAATTGGGATGAAGTGGGCAAGGTGCCTGTGGTGGTCCTTTAATTTAAATATTTTAATACTTAAGAAAACTTTGGACTCCGTTTGAAAACCGTATTCAAAGCATGAGAAATGATCACATGGGATAAACATATAGTCATTTAGTAACTGGAAACCAAAGAGTATTACTCTAATATTTTTAAGAGATGTGGAAGAGATCTAAGTGGATCAGCCAATGACAGCATCACAACATTTGCATGGACAGCCACTATATATTGAAGGACCTTCCCTGTAATTTACTATAGAGAATGGAGTTTACCTGGGCACTAGTACATTAACCCCTTAAGACCGGAGGGCGTACTATTACGTCCTTTTAAAAGCGGCTCTAAACGCCGCCGGACGTAATAGTACGCCCTCCGGTTTTTAGTAACTTACCCGGTCGCTGGCGGTCCCACGCCGGCGATCGCGGTTCGGGGGACTCCCAGGGAGCCCCCCGCGGCACGTCCGCCCTCCAGGAGCCCTCCCGGCCATGTGAGAGTGAGGTCCTTGCGAGGACCTCACAATCACATGGCCAGTATAGCTGCCTGCTGCATTGCCAGCAGGGGGACCAACTGTAATGACAGTTGGTCCCCCTGCTGGCTGAAAATCAAATAATAAAATGTTAAAACAGTGTAAAAAAAAAAAAATTATATACTTAGATCATATATATATATTATATATATATGATCTAAGTATATATATACACATATACACACATACACATACACCGTCTAGGTGTATTTTAATATTAATATATATATAATTATATATATATATTAATATCAAATTACACGTAGACTGATACTGATTAAATATATATATAATTATTGTTATATATATATTTATAAATAATATAAAAAAAATTAATATGTAAATACGTAAAAAAATTAAATAAAAAAAATAATTAAAAATAAAATATTAAAAAATATATAGATGTGTTTTATTTCGTTCTAACTGTATTCTGATATTAATATATATATATTTATATCAAAATACACTTATAACGAAATAATATATATATCTATATACATAAATATATACGTATATATCACTATATATATACCTATATATAAATAAAAATATTAAAAAAAATATATATATATATATACGTATATATACACATATGTATATATATACATATATTAATTCTACACATATATTTATGTAATAATTTTACATAATTAGGTATCCTAATTAATTACAATTAGCGGGACCTGCCTGACCACCCATGCCGAAAGTATAGGGAATTTAATTTGCTAGCACTATATTTAACCCTATAACTTTCCAAGACACCATAAAACCTGTACATGGGGGGTACTGTTTTACTCGGGAGACATCGCTGAACACAAATATTTGTGTTTCAAAACCGTAAAATGTATTACAACCATGATATCGCCAGTAAAAGTGAAGTTTTTTGCATTTTTCACGCACAAACAGCACTTACAGGGACGATATTATTGCTGCAATACTTTTTACTGTTTTGAAACACAAATATTTGTGTTCAGCGAAGTCTCCTGAGTACAACAGTACCCCTCATGTACAGGTTTTATGGTGTTTTCAAAAATTACAGCGTCAAATATAAGGCTTGTGTTTCATTTTTTTCACATTAAAATTCGCCAGATTGCTTACGTTGCCTTTATGACCCTATGGTAGCCCAAGAATGAAAATTACCCCTATGATGGCATACCATTTGCAATAGTAGACAACCAAAGGTATTGCAAATGGGGTATGTCCAGTCTTTTTTAGTAGCCACTTAGTCACAAACACTGGCCAAAATTGGCGTTTTTTGCATTTTTCACACACAAACAAATACAAACGCTAACTTTGGCCAGTGTTTGTGACCAAATGGCTACTAAAAAAGACTGGACATCGCTTATTTGCAATACCTTGGGTCGTCTACTATTGCAAATGGTATGCCATTATGGGTGTAAATTTATTTCCTGGGCTACTATACAGTCTCAAAGGCAACGTAACCAATCTGTCGAATTTCAATTTCAAATGTAACACGCTATATTTGACCCTGTAACTTCCCAAAACACCATAAAACCTGTACATAGGGGGTACTGTTTTACACGTGAGACTTTGCTGAATACAAATATGTGTATTTTATTGCAGTAAAAGCAAACAGTATTATGACATTGACAGTTAAAATGTCATGAAGAACAAAAAAAATAAAAAAAAATCTTATTTTCTCCCATTTTTTTCATATTAAATTATGTTTCATAGCTAAATATTTGATATTAAATGAAAGCCCTGTTTCCCCTGAATAAAATGATATATAATAAGGGGGGGTGCATTTAATATGAAAGAGGTGAATTACGGTTGGACAGACATATAGCGCAAATGCCAGGTTTTGTTTACGTTTTGTTTCGTTCACAACTTGTACATTTGGCTGCGGTGTTAAGGGGTTAATCTGAACCTAAATATGAATATACAAGACATCACTGGTTCAAATAAAGGGAGAAGTAAAGCCCCAAAAGCCAGTAGTGTCTGCAAAAATGCTCTCTCCACCCTATCAATCCTATAAAAGAACCATAGAAGTCATTTGTCTGTAAGAGTCAAAGCTGATCAGGTCAACACGTAACTCACAGAGCCCAGGGAATAATTGTAATTTAGAGGAACCTCAGGTTTGGGTAGAAGCTGCATAGTAGCTCTCTTTTGGGAACTGCAATTTGGAATAGTTAGACTGCCTATGCTTTAGGTCTAAGGGAGATATGTAAGGGATAGATGTATGTCTGCTGGGTGATCCCCAGAGAGTGGAGGAAGCCCCACCCTCTATGCCTCCAGATGTGTAGACATTTGCTTTGTTGTGACAGATACGGGTATATTAGTTGCCAACTAGGCACCAGCAACACTTTAGATAGACAGTCTGTGCCTTTTGGAAGCTACCGAGGAATATTACTGTACCTCAAAAATTGTGGAGAAGGCTAATGAGGATTTAAATTTGCCATTAAGTCATGCATAGTGCGAATACAGTGCAAATATTTTTGGATTCATTTTCCTACCTTTAAAGCTTTTTGTTACCGGTTTTATATTTATCAATGTTTTTGTGACTGTTGTTCACAGATTTTTTTAACTACTCCATTGTGTTTATTCCTGTAGCATTCTACGGATGTGTGAATATATAATGGTATCGTTGATTTTTGTAGCAGTTGTGTAATCTTTATATGTTTGTGAATCCTATAACTGTTATTGTTGTCAGTTATGAGTAGTTTGCCATATTTTCACCCTAATCCAGCACAAATGTTTCACCTTTTCTTTTACAGAGGGCAGACATCTTGTTTCATCCTTCATTGCTGGTACCATCTTGTGTGCCAGTCTGTTCTAAATCCTGCAAGATACCCTACTTCTCTCGTTAGCTCTTATATCAGATGGAAAATTGCTGAAAAGAGTGCAACTGTCATAATCTTTCTAGCAGAAAGTGCTTATATTATCAAACAGCTTATAATTAGCTTATCTTCATTATCTCATGCATTCATTCGCAATGCAGTCAGAATCAATTTAATCGTGTTTTTTTCACACATAAAATATTTATGTTTTTTTTATCTCAGTCCAATACATATTTTAATGCACTAATTTTGTCTCAGTTTAACCCTTTGCGTTAATTTAAAATATATCATATTTTTTTGTGATTATTATATGAGATTACTCAGTAAGTCATACCACCACCTCTTTGTATGTGCCACTTGACTTTTTAAGACATGGCAAAGGTCTTAGATGGAACTGCTAATTTAATTTTCTAAAGAGAGTATTTGCAAGGTAAAGCTACATTTTGTGCCTTGTACTTTAGCAAACCCAGGGATAGGATGGGCTCGGGGCAGGGGGGCAATTGCTCCCCATTACACCCAAAATTCTAGCCATACTAGTTGGGTTACCACTAAGACAGTATTTTAGTGACATGGCTGGTAACCCAGCACTAGCTGTCATTAGGAATAAAGCAGGAGGCTTGTTAGTATATTGTGCAGCTGGCAGCCAGCCACCTATGTAGGAAGGGAAGGCAGGCTGTGTGGTGCCTGTGCACAGTGTATGTATACAGATATCCCATCTGTCTGCCTCTCGTACTCCCAGTATATTTCGGGAAGTCAGAGGTCTTGAGTCATGTGACAGATAGGAGTTCTGTGCATATGCACAGGGTAAAGGCACCATGCTTTCTCCCACTATACATCAAGTGGGTCCTGAGGATACCATCCTGGGGTAAGTGCTGGGAATTATATCTGGGGTAAGTGCTGGGGATGCCATCTAAGTCCTGGGGTAAGTGCAGGATATGCCAGGCATCTGGTTGAGAGCAAGTGCAGGGGAAGCAATCAGTGTGCCGGAGCAAGCTGCCAGGGGCTGAGAGAGAGGGGGCAACTGCTCCGGGAAGAATGATGCCACAGAAACATTGAGAGCAAAATTGTGGCACAGAGATGCAAAGGGCAGAGAGATGGCGCAGAGAGACTGGAGGCAGAAAGATAGCCCAGAAAGAATGGGGGCATAAATATGTCACAGAGAGGCGAGGGCAGGGAGATATCAAAGAGAGACTGGTGGCAGAGAGGTGGTACTGGCAGGTTGTTTGGGGGCATAGATGGCACTGACAGGCTTTTTGGCGAAACATATGGCTCATGGGCATGATATACAAATTTTATGAATTTACTGCTCTTTGACATGATATACAGGGTTTATTCACTTACTGCTCATTGGCATAATTTAACAAGTTTATGTACTTAATGCTCATTGACATGATCTACAAATGTTATGCATTTACTGCTCATTGGCTTGATACACAAGGCTTATGTATATAATGCATTAATAGCATTCCCTTGCTGGAAAATCCTTTTTACTAAATGCTTGCGTGGTTGTGGAGATCTCCCTTATTGATTAGACGTATCCAAATGTTAAGTGGGCAGGGCAATTGTTCCCCGGGCTGCTCTCTAACCATATATCTATCAACTAATCTATTTTATTTGGTTACTTTGTCTATTGCTGATCTTAATGGGTGGGTTGGTATAATTGCGCTTTGGGCTATTAAATAGTTTTTCTCCTCCCCAGGCCACAAATTGCTAGCCTTCCTCTGAGCATACCTGTAGCTATTGTCTTATTTTGCATAAACCTAAATTTATTCTATTTGTTTACTCATCTGCCTGAACCACTTTTAATGCTTTATTTTAAATATAAACTACTCATATGAGTTCCTTCTGGACTACTTCAGTGGTTCTGGTTAGTCATGAACACAGTGTTAATAATGAATTTTGTTACTAAGAACTGTGTTGATGTCTGCCCTTCTGCTTTGATATGCTTTTGTAATACTTCTCAACAATAAAAATAGAAATAAAAACAAAATCTGTATTTAGTTCAGCTGAAAAATATGCCACTTTATAATGTAAGGCAAATCAATAGAATCGTGTATAATCCTGCTGCCATCTCTTCCCCAGATAAACTACACACAAGCAACAAGCCATCCACCCAGAATAAAAAAAAAAACATGATTCATCAGACCAGCAAACCTTCTTCCATTGCTCCATGGTCCAATTCTGATGTCCCCATTGCACTTTCGGCGGTGGACAAGGGTCAAAATAGGCACTCTGAATGATATGTGGCTAGGCAGCCCAATACACAGCAATCTGAACTGCACTGTGTATACTGACACCTTTCTATCATGGCCAGTATTAAATTTTTCAGTAGTTTTTGCTAATTTGAGCTTTGTGTGACTGGACCTGATGGGCTAGCCATCAGTAAAGCGCTATGGAATCTGTTGGCGCTATATAAATGGCAATAATAATAATAATAATAATGAGCCTTGGCTGTTGGCTCTTGATGCTGGCCCTTTTCACAGTCATTCAGATCTTTTCACTTGCCCCTTTTTCCTGCTTCCAACACATGAAATGGAAGAACTGACTGTTCACTTGCTGCCTTAGGTATCCCACCCCTTTACAAATGCCATTGTTACAATATAATCAATGTTATTCACATCACCTGTCAGTGGTTTTAATGTCGTGGCTGTTCAGTAAATATATATATATATATATATATATATATATATATATAATTACACGTTATTCGTGTTACTTCACTTTAATGCTATATATATTACATATAATATTAATAATATCTAAACAGAGCAGCACAGAGCTGTAAAGCAGCAATTTCAGAGTAAATAATGGGGAACTCTGGGATTAGCAAAAGTCCATGGGGACCTCACACATCATTGGATGTGACAGTGCATCAAAACGTGAGATAAAAATGCAATTCTTGTTAACAATCCTATCAAAATGAATAAATCATCATTATCTAAATTAGCGTTGCCGTCAATAGTGACTTTGGAGCTGGCAGTAGATGAGGCAAGGCATGGAGTGCACCTGGAGTTAAGGCTGTGGGTGCCCATCCTTCTGTTGCAGAAAGCAGATTGGCAGCAGTGGAAGGTAGAATGTCTTCTGCCAGTTCTGGATCAGTTAACAGGAACGATTAATAGATATTTTTTTCCCACAGATTCAAATGATTTTTATCAATAGTCAGCTTCTATTATGGCCAAAATATACTTAATCAAAACTGAATTACATTCAAGATGAAGAAAATAGCTAGACAGTAAATAGTTTCAGTTTTCAAAGTAGACTACCAGGAAATACTGAATCCATTATTCATTTTTAATTTTAGCAAATATTACTGAATAAACAAATCATGGGAAATAATATACAATTTTGTCATGAAATGTTTAATGAATTTATTTTTTTTATACACAAATATTTTAGACACAAATGCAAACTTAAATATCACGTTTCAGTCACTTTTCAGGTGTCTTCAATAGCAAGTAATACAGTCATGTTTGAGAAAATGTTGAAAAAGATGAATGCAAACCGGGTGTCCTGCTAATTTATCACACATTAGTGCATTTGGGAAGAAAAGAGATAAAAAAAAATCAGCATATTCGGGTTATCTCTTAGAATAAACTGTTTTGTCAGAACACTCTATAGATGATAAACTGAATAAACATATTTTAGAGTAGGGTAGGTTCACCAAGCAGTCTGACAAAAGAGTCTGACAAAAGTGTCACAATCCTACAGTTATCTATAAGCATTCACTTTACATTGTTCTACATGCTGATCACAAACTCACCATTTAAAAAGAGCTATCTTGGACAAAAAATTGTCCAAGTTTGGAAGTTAGCGAATGTACCCATTCACAAGAAAGGTAGTAGGGAGGAGTCGGGCAACTATAGGGGAAAGCAGTGGGGGAAGTAATGGAAACCATGTTAAAGGATAGGATTGTTGAACATCTAAAAACACATGGATTTCAAGATCAGAGACAACATGGGTTTACTTCAGGGAGATCATGCCAAACTAATCCTATTGATTTTTTGAACCTGGTAACTAAAATATGGATCAGGGTGGTGCAGTAGACTTTGCTAACCTAGATTTCAGTAAGGCGTTTGACACTGTTGCACATAAAGGCTTATGAATAAATAGCAATCTTTACGTTTGGATTCCAATATTGTTGAATGGGTAAGGCAGTGGCTGAGTGACAGACAACAGAGGGTTGTAGTCAGTGGAGTATATTTAAATCATGGTCTTGTCACCAGTGGGGTACCTCAAGAATCTGTACTTGGACCCATTCTCTTTAATATTTTAGGGTAGGCAAACAATGTAATAGAGCAGCAGTAAATGCTAGCAGAATGCTTTGTTGTATAGGGAGCGATATTAGCAGTAGAAAGAGAGAAGTGCTCGTGTCATTGTACAGAACACTGGTGAGGTCTCACTTGGATTATTGTACTCAGCAGGGCCGGACTGGAAGAAAATTTTGGCCCGGGCATTTTTTTATCACAGCGGCCCACTAAGAAGGGGGCAGGGCAGAGAGGGTGTGTTTCATCATCACCAATGACAAACACGCCCCCTCTCAAAGTGAGCATGTTGGTTCAATGCTCTTCCAGGGCAGACCATGTGCAGAACTCTCCTAAAGAGCTCTAGCATGAAAAAAAGCCCTGTATTTGTTCTGCACAGTGCAAGCAAATTTAATAACATGCTTGCACTGTGTTTCCTTGCAACGTGTCTCTGGTGTCTCTATAAATGGATACCAGGAGACAAAAGGGCCTGGAAAGAGTATTGTGCATGTGTTTGGCGCCTGCTTGTGGGATTGCGTGTGTGTAGAGTGGTGTGGTATTGTGTAATAAGGTCGGTTTTAGTCGTGTTGTGTTTTTGGTGTAATGTAATGCATATGTTGCTAGGAGCTGTAGAGAATGTGTGTATAGGGGATGTAGTAAGTGTGTGCATACAGGCTATAGTGTCTGTGTGTGTGTGTGTGTATATATAGGTGATGTAATGTTTGTAGGGGTTGTAGTATGTGTTTGTTTACAATGAATCTAGTGTGTTTATAAGGGATCCAGAGTGTGCATTTTAGGAATGTAGTGTGTGTGTGTAGGTGGTGCAGTGTGTGTGTGTATACAGGAGTCTAGTGTGTGTTTGAAGTACCCAGAATGTGTAGGAGATCTAGTGAGTGTGTGTATATAATGGATTCAGAGTGTATAAAGGGATCTAGTGTGTGTATATGATCCAGAGTTGGGTAAGGGATCTAGTGTGTGTCTGGAACATAATGTGTTTAGGAGTGCAGTATGTGTGTGAAGGGTGCTGTAGTGTATATATATATATATATATATATATATATATATATATATATATATATATATATATATATATATAATATGTTCGGAAGTATTGTGTGTGTGTGTTTGGTGCAGTGTGTATGTGTGAGGGGTGCAATGGGTGTCTGTGAGGGATGTAGTGTGTATGTGAAGGGTGCAGTATGTGTGTGTGATGGATGCTGTGTTTGATGGGTGCTGTGTGTGATGTGTGGAGGCTGTGTGTGATGTGTGTGTGCTGTGTGTGAGGGTGCTGTTTATGATGTGTGTGAGGGTGCTGTGTGTTAGGGTGCTGTATGTGATGTGTGTAAGGGTGCTGTGTGTGATGGGTGTAAGAGTGCTAGGTGTGAATGGTGTGAGGGTGATGTGTGTGATGGATGTGAGAGTGCTGTGTGTGATGTGTGTGAGAATGTTATGTGTGAGAGTGCGATGTGTGAGAGTGCTGTGTGTGATGTGTCAGACAGTGCTGTGTGTGATGGGTGTGAGAGTGCGGTGTGTGAATGTTAGAAGGGATTGTGTGTTTGGGGGGAGAATAAAAATAAAATAAGTAGGCATTATATCCCCCCCTCCCTTCTTACCTTAAGCCTGGGAGGGGGGGACCGGCACAGTGGTACCTGGGAGAGAGGAGGGGGAGACCGACACTCTCACATCATCCCTGGTGAACTCTAGCCTGTGCTCCGGATCTCGCGAGAGGAACCTGGCGGAGCTGCAAGATAGAGCTCGGCCAGGTCCTCTCCCTCCTGAGCCGCATGTCTATTTAAGTGGGCCGGTGAGGGTGATATTTGATCTCCTCACCGGCCCATCATGGAAAACAGCGGGGCCGGAGCTCAGCGGGCCTGGTACGCAGTACTGGAGACTGTATCTCCAGAAGGATATTGATTAGAGATGTCCCGAACAGTTCGCTGGCGAATAGTTCCTGGTGAACATAGCTTGTTCGCGTCCGCCACGGACGGCGAACATATGCGATGTTCGGTCCGCCCGCTATTCGTCATCATTGAGTAAACTTTGACCCTGTACCTCACAGTCAGCAGACACATTCCAGCCAATCAGCAGCAGACCCTCCCTCCCAGACCCTCCCACCTCCTGGACAGCATCCATTTTAGATTCATTCGGAAGCTGCATTCTTTTTTTTTTGTATTTTTTTTTTTTTTTAGACAGAAGTGTGTTATATTTGAGCATGCTAGGCTGAACGTGCGTATATCATGGCTAGTTGCACTGAGGGTATGAGTATATAGCAGTACATTGTTGTGAAAGATGGCTGTCATGTTTAGGGTGTAGCTTGCACGTTATCAACTGTGTATTTATATCAGAAGCTCCACCACTAGTTATAAATCAAGTGTGAGTCGCCCCATGAGATGAGACTAGTGAAAAACATAATACATGAACGGTTAAGGTAAAGGCATGTAAGGAACTACGACAATAAACTCTTTAGGAGGTGAAATAATGACATGTTTAAACGCTTGCTACTTTACAATTAGTTAATTTGCAGAGAGCAGTTCATGTGCTCAAAGGCATGGTGTGGAGGATCGGCTATAGTGGGACATGCTTGGCAGGCTGCTGTTTACTGCTTGTGCTCATCCGATCCCTTCTGGGCACCAGGTGCAGACCCTGGGAGTCCCTGATACCTGGAACAACAAAGGCAAGTCTCTGGCTGAGTGCCGGGTTCGCGGCTTGAGGTGGTGGAAGCTTGTTTTGTCGGGTGGTCGGATCTGTCCCGGTGCTGCTTCACGTCCGGTGCGGGATTGTGGTGGCTTAAGGTGGAGGCGAGTGCTTGACGTGGAGCAGGCTCTGCATTTCTGTTTGTGCCTCCGGTCCCGTCTTCGACGCCTTTTGCGTTGGTGGATTTTAATGGGTAATGCTTCGCTTAGCTGTGGTGGAGCTTGTTGGCGCTGTGGTGGAGCTTGTTGGGGCTTCCTGCTTGTTATTTGCTTCCGAAATTGATTAAAGAGTCTGTCCAGCTTAGACTCAATATCCTGCCATGCTTTGCTGGTACCAGGAGGACAAGCGGCTGCCGCCATATTGGGAGAGTCGCAGATGAGTATGTCCGCCTGGGCGGCTGTGCTCTGTGCGTCCATTAGCTCCAGACAGCCTCTCAGGGGTGGACCGGGATAACACTTACCGGTCCGAGGGGGGGGGGGGGGTAACGGAGCTCCTGCGGCGAAGTAGCTGCCTCTCCCGCCCGGTGAGCACCAGGCCACACTTGTCACGCGGAGGTAAGTAAGACTCTGTCGAGTTGCTGACCGCTATTAAGCATGTCGGGTCGGTCAGGTAGGAGCAACATTGCTGGGTCATCCCCTTCTGAGGTGAAATTCGCTTGTTGATAGCTGCTTAAAGTGAGATATTGAGGTAGCGCACACGAAGTGCGTCTTTCCTCCATGACAGCTAGGCCCCGCCCCCCCGAAGCTGCATTCTTAGTGAGAGGAGGGAAAGTATAGCTGCTGCTGATTTAATAGGGAAATCGATAGCTAAGCTAGTGTATTCAGTGTCCACTACAGTCCTGAAGGACTCATCTGATCTCTGCTGTAAGGACAGCACCCCAAAAAGCCCTTTTTAGGGCTAGAACATCAGTCTGCTTTTTTCTCCCCCTGTGTAATCTAATTACAGTTGCCTGCCAGCGTATGTGTCAGGCTCACAGCGTATACTGTGCCCACTTGCCCAGTGCCACCACTCATATCTGGTGTCACAAAAGCTTGCATTTAAAAAAAACAAACACTTTTTTGACTGTAATATAATAGCAGTCAGTTGCCTTCACACGTGTGCGTTTCAGGGCCTGCCAGGGCACAGTGTCACACCAGTGCAACTCATATCTGGTGTAAAAGTAGTGTACATTAAAAAAAAAAAAAACTAGAAATTTGACTGTGAAATAATAGCAGTCAGTTTCCTTCACACGTGTGCATTTCAGGGCCTGCCAGGGCACAGTGTCACACCAGTGCAACTCATATGTGGTGTAACAGTAGTGTACATTTTAAAAAAAAAATTGACTGTAATAGATTGAATAGCAGTTAGTTGTCTGCAAGCGTGTGTGTCAGGCCTACAGCGTCTACTTTGCCAACTTCTGCCAGTGCACAGTGCCACTCATATCTGTTGTCACAGTAGCTTGCACGCATAATACCACTAATCGAAAAAAAAAAAGCAGGGGCCGTCGTGGTCATGGTGCTGTAATTCCCTTTGGCCCTAGAATAATGCCCAGTGTTCAGAGGCCACGTACCCTGAACTCGAAAAGTTCTGAGGACATAGTTGACTGGCTAACACAGGACACCCAATATTCTACAGATTCCGCTCGGAACCTTGACGCACCATCCTCCTCCAGCTTAGCTTCGGGCACCTCTCAAGTTACCACTCGCCCGCCTGCCACCACCACCAACACTAGCACCACAGCCGCTTCACTTGATCTGTTAGAGGAGTTATTTACACATCAGTTGGAAGAAATGAGTGATGCGCAACCATTATTGTCAGAGGATGTAGATAACAGGGATATGTCTCAGTCAGGCAGCATTACACACATGGACGTACGGTGTGATGATGATGATGTTGTACCCGCTGCTGCTTCCTTTGCTGAGTTGCCTAGGTCAAAAAAGTCTAGATTACCTCACCTTTATTAAGATGAATGAGGGATGGATCTCGAAGGGACTGACAGTGGGCGATACATTCGACTAAAAATGGCCTGATGAGGGGGACGTAACAGGTATTAAACTGATAAGAATAATACTACTTAACACACCACTCCTATCTGGTGGCACATTAGATTGCACGCGCAGTGCCCCAAATTTGAAGTAGGAGGACGGACCAAGCATCTTTTTCCTTCTCCCGGTTCCTAAAATCGATGCCATATACATGTCCCCTGATAGGGGACGTAACAGGGATTAAACTGATAGGAATAGTACTACTTAACACACCTTATAATAACGCAGAGAGCGGCAATGCAGAGAGAGGAGTCTGAAGAAGAGGAGTCAGAGGAGGAAGGTGGCTTTGAGGAGGTGGAAGACCAAACACAGCAGGCGTCCAAGGGGGCTTGTTGTCACCTTTCGGGGACCCTTGGTGTTGTACGTGGCTGGGTGGAGGAAGAGACCTTCAATGACATCAGTGAGGACAAGGAACGGGACATGGCTAGCTTGGTATCCAACCTTGTGCAAATGGGGAGTTTGCGGTTTTGCAAATGGACTGTTTGCGGTTGTTTGCGGTGCGTTAAACGGGGAGTTTGGTCTGTCACTGTGAAGAGGGCGTAACCCTTACACTACCTGATCGATACAACATCATACCTGATGTTTTAAAGCACGTTATTCCAAACAATTTAGGAATGTTAGGTGATTTATCCCTTTATGGATTAAAACCAGACTCTGCATCAACTATGTAATTTTCCATGGGAGTTTTGCCATGGATCCCCCTCCGGCATGCCACAGTCCAAGTGTTAGTCCCCTTGAAACAACTTTTTCATCACTATTGTGGCCAGAAAGAGTCCCTGTGGGTTTTAAAATTCGCCTGCCTATTGAAGTCTATGGCGGTTCGCCCGTTCGCGAACATTTGCGGAAGTTCGCGTTCGCCGTTCGCGAACGGAAAATTATATGTTCGCGACATCTCTAATATTGATACTTTAGAGAGAGTTCATAGAAGGGCTACTAACTGATTCATGGATTGCAGGATAAAGCTTACAAGGAAATGTTAAAGGATCTTAATATGTATTGCTTGGAGGAAAGAGAAGACGGGGGGGATATGATAGAAACATTTAAATACATAAAGGGAATCAACACAGTAAAGGAGTAGACTATATTTTAAAGAAGAACAACACCACAACAAGAAGACATAGTCTTAAATTAGAGGGGCAAAGGTTTAAAAATAATATCAGGAAATATTACTTTACTGAGATGGTAGTTGATGCAGGAATAGCCTTCCAGCTGAAGTGGTGGAGGTTAAGACAGTGAAGGAATTTAAGCATTCGTGGGATAGGCATAAGGCTATCCTAGCTATAAGATAAGGCTAATGAAAGTATTTCGAAAATTGGGCGGACTAGATGGGCCGAAGGGTTCTTATCTGCCGTCACATGTTTCTATGTTTCTATGTACCCAGCCCTTTTAGAACTAATAGTGTCCGTAACTTACCCAACACACCCACACATTTCCAACTAAACACCCTGTACTATTGACACAAAGCTTTAAATACAGAGTGACTAGATATACCATGTTTACAGGGAGATATATACGTTTCACATATTTATGAAAACACCTGAAAGGGGCTGCCGTGTAATGTGTGTAGAATGCATATTCTGCATTATTGCCTACTGCATAATTGCTTAGTTGAAGCACTCTTCATTGCCTAATTGCTTAATATAATAAACCTTCTTCTGAATTCTACATACTACAGGGCTACCCTTTTCATGGGCTCACCATCAATATGTATATGTGATATCCATCCCAGAAAACATGGTGGTTTAAATAATTAACTCCCATTTTCCACAGGCAAAGGGATTCTAGAAAAAGGTTACATCCATGTGAACCCACACTCTCAAGTATAACTATTCAACTGTTCTTTGACTAGATGAAATCTCCGGTCACATTTAATGTTTCTATGTTTCTGCTCATTCAACAGTTTGGAGGCAGACTGACAGACTACATGCCCTCATTGATACACATACACTTACATAAACTTACTGACAGACAGTCATTGTCTCACACACTGTTTAACCAACACACTGACACAAACATACTGTAAGATACACATGCACTCATTGACATACATACTTGCTGACACTGACAGACAAACATTGGAACATACACACTGACAGTGATGCACACATTCAATGACAAACACGCAGACATCACTGACAGACACAGTCTCACTGATTTGACACACACACATTCACTGACAGACACACATACATACTCTTTTACTGACAGGTACTCAAACACTCAATGACAATCACAGACTATCACTGATTTGACAGATACTCACAGACAGACACACACATACAAATTAACTGACATACACAAACACATTCACTGACAGACACACACATTCACTGACACACACTCACTCACTCATACATTCACTGACAGGCACTCACACACTTAATTACAGACACTCACACATTCACATTCACTTATTACTTTAATTTGCCCACCCAGCCTTCCTACCTGCAAAGTTGGGGTGGATCTGTCCCTTAGATCCAGTGGGGTTGCTGTGAGGCAGGTAGTTGGAAGTGCACTCTAGGTGGCAAAGGAGCAAGGGAGCTGAAATCCATCTCCTCTACTCCCTCGCGGGCCATCTACTGATTCATGGAGCCGGAATATGACGTCATATTCTGGCTCCCGGCATCAGTAGATTGCGCGCGAGGGAGCAAAAAGATTACAGTTCCCTTGCTCCCTCGCCACCTAGAATGCACGTACAGCTGCCTGCCTCACAGCAACTCCACTGGACCCCAGGGATGGGGAGCATTGGCTGCATATATATAGATATGCGCTATATACAGTCGGGTCCATAAATATTGGGACATCGACACAATTCTAGTCTTTTTGGCTCTATACACCAACACAATGGGTTTGAAATGAAATGAACAAGATGTGCTTTAACTGCAGACTTTCAGCTTTAATTTGAGGGTATTTACATCCAAATCGGATGAACAGTGTAGGAATTACAACAGTTTGTAAATGTACCTCCCACTTTTTAAGGGACCAAAAGTATGGGACAGATTATCAGTCATAAATCAAACTTTCACTTTTAATACATGGTTGCAAATCCTTTGCAGTCAATTACAGCCTGTAGTCTGGAACACATAGACATCACCAGACGCTGGGTTTCATCCCTGGTAATGCTTTGCCAGGCCTCTACTGCAACTGTCTTCAGTTCCTGCTTGTTCTTGGGGCATTTTCCCTTCAGTCATGTCTTCATCAAGTGAAATGCATGCTCAATCGGATTCAGGTCAGGTGATTGACTTGGCCATTGCATAACATTCCACTTATTTCCCTTAAAAAACTCTTTGGTTGCTTTTGCAGTATGCTTTGGGTCATTGTCCATCTGCACTGTGAAACGCCGTCCAATGAGTTCTGAAACATTTGGCTGAATATGAGCAGATAATGTTGCCCGAAACACTTCAGAATTCATCCTGCTGCTTTTGTCAGCAGTCACATCATCAATAAATTCAAGAGAACCAGTTCCATTGGCAGCCATACATGCCCACGCCATGACACTACCACCATCATGCTTTACTGATGAGGTGGCATGCTTTGGATCATGAGCAGTTCCTTTCCTCCTCCATACTCTTCTCTTCCCATCACTCTGGTATAAGTTGATCTTGGTCTCATCTGTCCATAGGATGTTGTTCCAGAACTGTGAAGGCTTTTTTAGATGTTGTTTGGCAAACTCTAATCTGGCCTTCCTGTTTTGGAGGTTCACCAATGGTTTACATATTGTGGTGAACCCTCTGTATTCACTCTGGTGAAGTCTTCTCTTGATTGTTGACTTTGACACACATACACCTACCTCCTGGAGAGTGTTCTTGATCTGGCCAACTGTTGTGAAGGGTGTTTTCTTCACCAGGGAAATAATTCTTCGGTCATCCACCACAGTTGTTTTCCATGGTCTTCCGGGTCTTTTGGTGTTGCAGAGATCACCGGTGCATTCTTTCTATTTAAGGATGTTCCCAACAGTTGATTTGACCACACCTTATGTTGGATCTCATATTGAGAGTTGACAGCAACAGATTCAAAATGCAAATAGCATTCTCTGGACCTTTTATCTGCTCCTTGTAAATGGGATAATGAGGGAATAACACACACCTGGCCATGGAACAGCTGAGCAGCCAATTGTCCCATTACTTTTGGTCCCTTGAAAAGTGGGAGGCACATATACAAATATACAAAAAAAGTGGGAGACACATACACATCTTGTTCATTTAATTTAAAATCCATTGTGGTGGTGTATGGAGCCAAAAAGATTAGAATTGTGTCGATGTCCCAATATTTATGGACCTGACTGTATATGCAGATAGCAAGATCGGACCCCTTACTGCAGACACAGGGGCGGTAAAATACCACCCCAGTTAAAGTTCCGTCTGAGGCCATCACTCCACTGGGGACTATGGACGGGCCGGCCGGCCCTGTATATATATATTATAATCTGATCAATGCTACAGGCAGACTATTTTTATGTTTTTATTCATCCACTTGGTCCTTACAAGGTGCTCAATAGTCAATTGTTAAGTCAACAGTTAGTTAATAAATCCAACAAATACAAGTGAGCATTGTTTTGTTTTTTTTCAGGGAAACAGGAGACCTTAATTGAAGCAGTAGCTCTCAAGTAACCTGTGGGATAAACGTGCTATCTTAATTTTATGCATTTTCGAATCTAAATTCAATTCAGGAATTAGCATGCCTTCAAAACACTGATTGCATTAATGTTTGAGTTGTACCTGCAAAATATACCTTGAGCTTATTTTTACACTACTTGCAAATATCTCGAGGTAACTCATTGGGAGTTCTTCCCTTGATCAAATTATTTATTCCACTTATACTTTGAAGTGTGTATAGTGCTTAATCTATTTTAAAATGTACATTTTCCAGCGATTATTTAGTCTCAGGCAAGAGTCACTTGTTAAAATGCACAGCTTGTATCTAATCTCTATAACTAGCATTGTACTAAAACAAATTTCTTCTTTATGATAGGAGATGTGCAGATGCAAGGGATTAACTGTTCATTTGGAATAAAGTAAGTGCATGAAATACTAAATGTCAAATAAAACAATAGTTTTATTAATTAAATGCTTAATATCTGTGGAAGGTACATCGCAATAAGGAGGTACTTAGTTACCAAGGGCAAAGCAGATGCCAAGGTTATATTTGACTTGTTATTCAGCACTTTTGGCATTTGGCTTAGTTGCAGGCTGTCTACTCATAAGCAGAAGGTGGATTTTTATTATTAAAGCACTAACATGCTCTGCAGCTCTGTACAACCAAGGGAGAACAGAAAGTACAAGATAAGCATACCAAGAAAAAAAGAAAAAAAAGGAACCAGAGACTGAACTAGAATCTAGCATTTACTCCACTTTCTTAAGGTTCTTAGCAAGCCAGCTCTCGAGGTTATAAAAGGGTGTTGAGACAAGACGTTGCAGGAGATTTAAAAGTTTGATAGCTGTAGAATTTTAAAAATGTTAGTGAACTACTGTAAAATATGTAATGGGCTCATTATGAACACTGCATCAACAACACTGCAAACATTGTTGTATTCTTCAATAAATAAATGAACAATAAGTATGTATTCTTAGAGTTTTACCTTGTAAACAAGCTTTGTAAATCAAGTGTTCAATATTAAATAATGTACTGACACCCTAAAACAAGGCGCATGCCTCATACAGCTGATATTTGACACGGTCAGAACTCTAAACAGGCATAATTATTGCTATTTACAATGTAATATGATAACAGATTACCATTAAAGGACCACTCTAGGCACCCAGACCACTTCAGCTTAATGAAGTGGTCTGGGTGCCAGGTCCAGCTAGGGTTAACCCATTTTTTCATAAACATAGCAGTTTCAGAGAAACTGCTATGTTTATGAATGGGTTAAGCCTTCCCCCTATGTCCTCTAGTGGCTGTCTCATTGACAGCCGCTAGAGGCGCTTGCGTGATTCTCACTGTGAAAATCACAGTGAGAGCACGCAAGCGTCCATAGGAAAGCATTATGAATGCTTTCCTATGTGACCGGCTGAATGCGCGCGCAGCTCTTGCCGCGCGTGCGCATTCAGCCGACGGGGAGGAGAAGAGGCGGATCGGAGGAGGAGAGCAGGAGGAGAGCAGGAGGAGCAGCGCTGGAAAAAGGTAAGATTTAACCCCTTTCCCCTTTCCAGAGCCAGGCGGGAGGGGGTCCCTGAGGGTGGGGGCACCCTCAGGGCACTCTAGTGCCAGGAAAACGAATATGTTTTCCTGGCACTAGAGTGGTCCTTTAACACTCAAGTCCAGCACCTATTATTGTCGGCAGGGGGACAAACAAGGGGGCCTTAGTGGGTTCCTTTTAGATCCCACAAGTTGTCCCTTGAAAGCTTGGAATCATCTAGGCTCTGAACTAATCTTCAATACAGAGCATGATCACCACGCAGTCCTTAATAACCTGACTATTTTTTTTATTGTGCTACAGAGCGGTAAACAAAAAAATGATGATCCTTAGTTTGAGCATACTTGGGAACCATATATTAGTAAGTACGTGGAAAATGTCCAGCTTATGTGAGACACTCGTCTTTATGCATGTAAACATCTTTTAAGGGCTATCAGAAACAATCTTATTTATGTGTGTTCATGTATGAAAATATTAACCGTGCCAAGTAAGATCAAAGAAATAACTAATGGCAGACTTTCACTTTAAGTTAAACTGAAATAAATTAGAATTATGTGAGATATTAAAAAGAACTAAATAAATACATTTATCAATTGCTCTGCTTTGAAACATCAGCTTATTGCAAATAGAAGGGTATTTCATAAAACACTAATCAAAAGATGAAACCATTGCTAAAGAAAGCACTTTATGTGCAACCTTTTTAAAATTCTGTTTGTAGCATATTTATAAATATTGCAACTTTTCTGTAGTATAGTAACATGAAATAGCCTACGGCACCTGTCAATAGCATAGCAAATGTAGCCCATGATAATAATATAGAGTTGTGCACGGTACCATGTGTGCAATCACATCGACAGATATACAAGCATAATATTATGTACTACATTTATCCAGTAAAAAAAAGAGAACAATTTATATTCCTGTGCTCTTGTTTGTCACTGCATGGGAACGTATGCGTCTCTTTGTTATTGACTCAAGGGGCAATAGAGCAGCGAACAAAAACAAAAGTGGGATCAGGGCCTAGCTGAAAAATTGCAGGTGGGCCGGATTATACAAAGACAAAACACATAAATAATTTTATTATTTATATATATTATATATACACTGTGTGTGTTTTTTATTCTCTAAACATCAATTGCAATAACTAAATAAAAAATTTGGAAATTTGAACTAAAATACCACACAGAAAAAAAGTTTTTATCAATGCAACTTAATGTTTATTTAGACTGATTATGTTTGCTTTAATGGGTTATTTGAGCATTTCTATTGATTTTTTTCAGTGTTATACTTACTGTATTATGTAAACATCATCATCCTTCATCCTAGATTGCAAGACAAAAGGTACTATATAATCATGGCCATGGATGATACATGGAAATGGGGACAGATAATTTTAAGGTCAATGCAGTTGCTCCTTAGACCCCTTACTGCTATCACTGTTATTGACAAAGCCAACACCCACGCTATGATGAAAGACAGTGTATATTATGTACTGCTTTTAATCCTTCCCTCTCTCCGTGAATCTGTATCTAGTAGTCATTACCTCATGAGTCAGTATCCAGGAGTCATTACCTCAGGAGTCAGTATCCAGGAGTCAACATTCCATAAGTCAGTATCCAGGAGTCAGCACTCCATAAGACAGTATCCTGGAGTCATCACTCTACGAGTCAATATCCAGGAGTCATCATTTCATGAGCAGTGGTGAAACTACAGCGTTCACAGTGGTTGCAGTTCACTCCAGGTGGTCTGACTGCCCTGTCGACCCCTGCAGCCGCAGTGCCCACCAACATTGTGGTAAGGCACCGGTTGCATGGAACAAGCTCCGGGGCCACATTGAAGAGGCCCATCGGGTGGCCCATACTCTTAGAGCCACCCGATGGCAATTAATTTCCTAGGGCCTGGTCAGCGCTGTGGCAGTTAAAGAGTGCGACCAGGCCCCTGGTGATGTTGTCAGAGTGCTGGAAGGAAGCTATCATTTCCTCCCAGCTTACACAGAGCCGCGAGGGAGGAGGGCACCAGAGAAGGAGAGGAGGGAGTAAGAGTGGGAGCTCTGACTCCCATCAGCCTGAGCCAGCCACTGGAATGCAGGGAAGTCACCCTCCTGCACCTAAAAGGTAGGAAACATGGGGAAGACTAAAAATTTTAACAGTTTGCATGTGTGTGTGTGTGTGTCTGTATTTGAATGTCTGCATCTGTATATCTGTACGTATGTATGTGTGTGTGTATCGGATTGTGTGCCTGTATGTATGTATGTGTATGTGTCTGTATGTGTGTGTGTAGCAAGGTTGGTGGCAAGAACCGCACTCAATCCCAGCGGCCACGGTTGCTCCGGAGCAGGACCAGCAATCCCAATACGACAAGGCAAACAAAAAAACTCACAGGCACTCCAAGTGTAAAGCTGCAGGCAGATTTATTGCAACAAAATGCACAGCAACGTTTTGACCTGACTAGAGGTCTTTGTCAAGCTAACACCACACAGTGAATAAAGTGCATATATAGCAAAAAGTGTCAGAAAGGAAGTCAATCACTAATTCACTTAATTGATTAACAAGAGATATTAATTAGTGCAAACAAATTCACAAATGCTCTAAAATACATATCAAAATTATACAGCATCAATATTACAAAGGCAATCAAACAGTAATACATTAGATAAAAAAACATAAATGAATGCAAAAGTATGCAGTTACTATAGAACACCTATAATATGTATATGTAGATATAATCATATAACATGAGTATTATTTTTATTATTATTATTATTGCCATTTATATAGCGCCAACAGATTCCGTAGCGCTTTAGAATATTATGAGTGGGGGTTTTAACTTAAAATAGGACAATTACAAAAAATTTACGGGAACAATAGGTTGAAGAGGACCCTGCTCAATCGAGCTTACATTCTATAGGAGGTGGGGTGTAAAACACATTAGGACAGGAGTTTGCTGTCAAATAAGGTGGGCTGCCCTTTAGAGGTAGAGCTTAGTCTTGGAGGCCATAAGCTTTCCTAAAGAGATGGGTTTTAAGGCACTTCTTAAAAGATGTAAGACTAGAAGAGAGTCTGATGGTGGTAGGCAGGCTATTCCATAGGAAGGGAGCCACCCGCGAGAAGTTCTGCAAGCATGAGTTGGCTGTACGGGTGCGGACAACGGACAGGAGGTGGTCACGGGCAGAGCGGAGAGACCGAGAAGGGACATACCTATGGATCTGTGAGGAGATATAAGAGGGGCTAGAGTTGTTCAGTGCTTTATAGGTGTGAATTAGTACCTTGAATTGACTCCTATAGCATACAGGAAGCAAATGTAAGGACTGGCAGAGGGGTGAGGTGTGAGAGAACCGACTAGAGAGGAAAATCAGTCTGGCAGCAGCGTTCATTATGGACTCTAGTGGTGCAGTACGGCTTTTGGGAAGACCGATCAGGAGAGAGTTACAATAATCCATGAGGGAAATTACTAGAGCATGGACAAGCTCCTTAGTAGCATCTTGTGTAAGAAACGGGCGGATGCGGGCTATGTTTTTAAGATGGAATCTACAGGATTTGGCAACATGCTGGATGTGAGGCTCAAAGGTGAGGCCAGAATCAAGTATGACGCCAAGACAGCATGCTCGCAAGGATGGACTGATGTGGGTACCACAAACTTGAAGGGAGATCGAAAGAGGAGGATCAGTATTAGGAGGAGGAAAGACAAGGAGCTCAGTTTTAGAGAGATTGATTTTCAGAAAGTGGGAGGACATCCAGTCAGAGATGGAAGAAAGTCAAGCAATTACATGTTGCAGGACGGCAGGGGAGAGGTCCGGGGAGGAGAGATATATCTGGGTGTCATCTGCGTACAGGTGGTAGTGGAATCCAAAAGCGGTAATAAGTTTGCCAAGAGAGGCAGTATAAAGAGAAAATAGAAGGGGACCAAGGACAGAGCCTTGGGGGACTCCAACCGAGACAGGACGAGGGGAGGAGGTATCATTAGAAAAGGAGACACTGAATGAGCGTTGGGAGAGATAAGAGGAAAACCTCAAGAGGACAGAGTTACAGAGACCAAGCGATTGAAGAGTTTGAAGAAGGAGAGCATGATCAACGGTGTCACAGGCTGCAGAGAGGTCAAGAAGAATTAGTATGGAGTAGTGGCCTTTGGATTTAGCTGCGATTAGGTCGTTAGTAACTTTGATAAGCGCAGTCTCAGTAGAGTGGAGAGGGCGGAAGCCAGATTGAAGAGGGTCAAGGAGAGAGTTGGAATTGAGGAAATGAGACACACGGGTAAAGACAAGTCTTTCCAGAAGCTTTGAGGAAAAAGGGAGCAGGGATATGGGACAATAGTTAGAGGGGGTGGACGGGTCAAGGGATGTTTTTTTCAGTATAGGTACTACAGTGGCATGTTTAAGGTCAGCAGGGACAATGCCAGAGAGAGAGAGAGAGCAGTTGAAGATGTGCGTTAAGGAAGGCACGAGACAAGTGAAAAGAGATCTAATAAGGTGAGATGGGACAGGATCGAGCAGGCAAGTGGTGGGGCGAGAGGAAAAGAGAAGAGCAGCCACCTCTTGGTCAGTAGCCGGGGAGAATGAGTGAAAGGTAGGAAAGGCATGATCTATGTGTGGTTGAGAAACAGAATGGCAAGGAGGGGAGAATTCTTTCCTTAGCTGTTCGAACAGTAGATAGGTAAGCTGACAATTTGATTATTACTCATGTTATATAAATATATCTACATATACATATTATAGGTGTTCTATAGTAACTGCATACTTTTGCATTAATTTCTGTTTTTTTATCTAATGTATTACTGTTTGATTGCCTTTGTAATATTGATGCTGTATAATTTTGATATGTATTTGTGAATTTTGCACTAATTAATATCTCTTGTTAATCAATTAAGTGAATAAGCAATTGACTTCCTCTCTAACACTTTTTGCTATATATGCACTTTATTCACTGTGTGGTGTTGGCTTGACAAAGACCTCTAGTCAGGTCGAAACGTTGCTGTGCATTTTGTTGCAATAAATCTGCCTGCGGCTTTACACTTGGAGTGCCTGTGAGTTTTTTTGTTTGCCCTGTATGTGTGTGTGTGTGTGTCTGAATGTCTATCTGTTTGTCTGTATGTGTGTCTGTATGTGTATCTGTCTGCATGTGGGTTTGTATGCGTATCTGTTTGTCTGTATGGGTTTATGTATGTCTGTATGTATATCTGTTTGCATATGTGTCAGGGTGTGCCCCTATGTATCTGTTTGTGTGTCACTGTTTATATCACTGTTTGTAAGCATGTTATTGTGTGTATCTGAATGTTTGTCATTAAGTGTGTCTGTGTATCTGCATGCGTGTCTATATGTGTATCTGTCTGTATGTGTTTGTGTGTTCTGTATGTGTCTGTGTGTTCTGTATGTCTGTATGTGTATATGGTTATCTGCATGTGTGTCTGTATTTGTATCTGTCTGTGTATCTGCATGTGTGTCAGTGTGTGTCTGTGTATTTGTATGTTACAAAGATGATTGTAGGAACCACAATCAATCCCAGCAGTCACTGGTGCTCTGGAGCAGGACCAACACATCAAGGCAAAAAAAGCAACGTTTCGACCTTCACCTAATTTTGAAGCTTACGTCAAGCTGGCTTGAAAAAAACCTCTGTGAAGGTTGCTGCTCTTTTTGTCCCATTAAAATCTGCCTGTAGCTTTAACACTTTGAGTGCCTGGAAATGTCTTATTTGCCTTGATGTGTATCTGTATGTGTCTCAGTGTTTGTATTTTAAAAGTGTCATTATATGTATCTGAATGTGGGTCATTTTGTGTGACTGTGCATTAGCATGTGTTTCTGTTTATTTATCTGTATGTATTATATTATACAAATGGAGGAGTGATGGGGAAGATGCTTGGGGGGGACGGGGGACAGGGCAATTTTCGCACTAGGGCCCTGTGGTTTCTAGTTACTCCTTTGTCCATGAGTCAGTATCCTGGAGTCATCACTCCATGAGTCAGTATCTAGGAGGTGGGAAGGGTAGCATGGCAGAGACTGACATTGCTTATGTATAGTTATTAACCAAGCATGCATGCTCATACACTATATAGAGCACAAACCCATGAATATGAATACAAACTGGTCACAATGATCCAGAGGTCAGGGGCATATATGAGCAGGTGGTGTCACAGCAATCTGTATAAATTATAAAGGGGGGAGTTGTGAAGCTGGAAACCAACAGCAAGTAATGCTACAGCAATCAATAGAAGACAGAATGAGGGCACACCGTAATGGCTTTGTGGGTGAGGATGCTGAGAAGCTGTTTTCAATTTCTTATCTGTAATCTTTTTTTGCTATTGTGTAAAGAAAGAAACAGCATGATATGGATGAGTGTAGGAGAGTGACATATGTGTAAGACTTGCTTCATAATCAAATTACCCATTGAACTGAAGCATACATTAGAAATATGTTTGACAAACTCACTGCTACTATCTAAAGATTAATGCTAGCTTACTAACGATGCTAATTTGAATTGTGTGTAAAAAATTGTCAAGAAAAAGCCTGGAGGTATACAAACTGAACAATGAGGTGTATTGTAAAGGTTATATGAAAATCGGTCTAGAAATTACAATCTATCCCCATTCTCACCGTATTAGACAATAACATTAAGTACACTAAAGGAGATTCAGGGGTGTTATTATCACAGCAAAAAAAAAAAAAAAGATTCAAGGGTGTTAGATTACAAAGCTTGAGCCTAAATCAATTATGTGCTCCACAGACGTTCACCGACAGGACCATCAGGAGTCTCTGCCTTTTCAGACACTCCCTGTCTCCTTTCACAGACACTTTCTTCTCTCTCGCTGTAACAGTACCTGTTAATGCTGGCATGACTCTGCTTCTTTACACTTATTCTAGATGCACAGATGCTAGACACAACATGCTACAAACAAATGTGTTTTATTGACAATTTTTTCTGCCAGCGCCTATGTCTTTGCCAATTTGAGCATTCAACGTACATCTACAAATTCAAAATAGATTGTTGCAGATTGAGTATTATAGGTATTGCATATGTAATGCTCTTCTTCCACTAGTTCAATGCTCTGTTTTGTGGTTCTCAGACTCTTGTATACCATCCTAAGGTCCGTTAAAAAGCATTTTTATCTTTCCTACTGTTTTCTTTAGTAAGGAAATTACATATGTTGTTGAAGAGTTCAAGCAGTCGTGACACATACATGTACATAAACAACAACAACTCCAATTACACTTATACCAATCATACACTGATGTACACATATTAGTTTAGCCATGTATTCTCACACATATAACTGGCAACTTTCTGAAATACAATATGTATAGTGCCGCAGATCATCCCTCTCCTCTCCCTCCTCACCAACAGGGGCAAGCAACAGGGTTGAGCAGAGGGAGAATAATTAACTTGGCACATGCTCCATCTTTTTTTAGAACATTCTTAGTTCACTATGTTTGGCAACTAGCTATACACTTTCAGAGAGATTTCAAACTCCAGGCCACAACATGCACCATGCTGATGAAACCCAAAAAGTTAAAACTGTGCAGTCCTTGACTGGTTTGGATCATAACCTGTGCTGTGCTTTGGTTTCAAACAAGAAAACAAAAAACAAACTGTGTTTAAAGATATGCCCATTGCTAAGCCAGTGAATAAATGGATCATTAGGTGGTAGCATACATCTTACCATTTATGTTGATGAAAGAAGGAATGAAAGCAGAGAGCAACCCACAAACACACACCTCTCATCACTAGTTTTCATATTACATATACAGTCAACATCCCCATAATTAACATTACACACATTTGCCTTCCTGCCTCACATTGTCTACCATATAACATTTAAATGGTAAGTCTCTGGGGAAAACATACTATCTCTTACATAAAATTCCATAAAAAGACACCTAGAACTCAAATGATCTTACAAATCTATCAACAGATGTAATAAACATAACAATAAACATAACAATAAATATAAAACATGACAACAAATGAAAAAAAACTATAATATATATATATATATATATATATATATATATATATATATATATATATATATATATATATATATATATATATATATATATCTTGCCTTCTGGTATACTTGGGTTTTAGACACCAGTTGCAATTTTGTACCAGACATTCCAGGTACAAATGTCTGAGCTAATAAGGACTTAGAATTAGTAAGCGAAAGAAAACATGTCATAAACTGATTTTGGTCTTTTGTTCATGTCTTACTGCATTTGTCAGCGTAGAGTTCATCTGCCAAGTAAAGTATAATTTGTTCAATTTTAGAACTCATCATTTCTTATTTTTTGTTTGTGTGTTTTTTGTAATCTTTTTACTAGACATGTGTACAATGATAAGCATTGGTTCAGCTGAAACATTTGTTTACCAAAAATCTGAGGATGCCCAAATTTTCGCCAAACATAGTTTTGGCTCGACAGTATTTTGGTACTGAAAACCCAATTCAGAAACTGAATCAGATGAACCAAAGATTTAATATAATATATAATATAATATTATGTACTGTATATATTTTGCACTACCCTTATAGGAGCATTTTTATGCCATTTATTTCACAGATCAAGTGAGAATAGTATCCAACAATTGAAAAAGGAGGGGCAGTGAAAAGGTAAATATTTATATATCATATTTATTAAACATATAAATATAGTTACTTACATATTCTCTATTGCTCACTTCTCACTTGATCTGGGAATAAAACCAACATTTGATGACTGTCCATGAGCCATCAATCATCTTTTTTCCCGTCCATCATCTATTTTTTTGTCACAATGGGTGGAATGCAGAATTTCAAAAAGAATCGAACATGCCTGTTAATTGTGCATTTTAGTTGCTCAGTGAATCGTCTACATTTCTGGTCGGTGTTCGGTAATTTGACCGATCACCTGATTGGCCCAAATTCAGATGAATTACAGTTTTGACCTAAATATATCTCCAAGTCTACTATTTAGTGTTTCATTAGTATGTGATAGCTTTTTGTAATGTAATGTTTTTACAGTGATATTTTGACCATGCCTGGATAGAAGGGCATAGAAGCAGAGTTTTTTTATTTTGATTACATCCTTATAAAAACAATGATGTTCTTGACAAGCCTTCATAATCTGGAGGGATATTTTTAGCTGTCTTGCACAACTATAGTGACAAATAGGTTATTTATTTGTCTATTATAATATTTCAGGTACAAAAAGAGAAGTCCTGCGCTTAAGCAGCAAGGACTACGACACACATCAGCCCCAATATATAGTAAAAACCAAAGAAAAGAAAAACGTTACCTGCGCTTTCTCCTTAATCCCTATGTATATTTAGACAAATGGAGGTCATTTAGTTGCTCCAATGGCCATTGGAGGAATGCCCGCCTGCCAACGTCAAGGCAGACCCCCCTAAGCGGGTCCTAACACTGACCCTTCAGCCTGCTTCCTTGAGCTTCTGGCAAAGATATCTCTAATGAGACAGAAAGGGGTATTTTTTATATACACCCCTATACTTATTAACCCTTAATAGGGAACACATGGGATGGATAGCAGCATTGTAATCAGGCTGTGTGATGCAAAGTAAATACAAATACAAATACAAAAAGAGAAGTCCTGCGCTTAAGCAGCAAGGACTACAACACACATCAGCCCCAATATATAGTAAAAACCAAAGAAAAGAAAAGCGTTACCTGCGCTTTCTCCTTAATCCCTATGTATATTTAGACAAATGGAGGTCATTTAGTTGCTCCAATGGCCATTGGAGGAATGCCCGCCTGCCAACGTCAAGGCAGACCCCCCTAAGCGGGTCCTAACACTGACCCTTCAGCCTGCTTCCTTGAGCTTCTGGCAAAGATATCTCTAATGAGACAGAAAGGGGTATTTTTTATATACACCCCTATACTTATTAACCCTTAATAGGGAACACATGGGATGGATAGCAGCATTGTAACCAGGCTGTGTGATGCAAAGTAAATACAAATACAAATACAAAAAGAGAAGTCCTGCACTTAAGCAGCAAGGACTACAACAAACATCAGCCCCAATATATAGCAATATACAAAAAGAGAAGTCCTGCGTGTGTTGTAGTCCTTGCTGCTTAAGCGCAGGACTTCTCTTTTTGTATTTGTATTTGTATTTACTTTGCATCACACAGCCTGGTTACAATGCTGCTATCCATCCCATGTGTTCCCTATTAAGGGTTAATAAGTATAGGGGTGTATATAAAAAAATACCCCTTTCTGTCTCATTAGAGATATCTTTGCCAGAAGCTCAAGGAAGCAGGCTGAAGGGTCAGTGTTAGGACCCGCTTAGGGGGGTCTGCCTTGACGTTGGCAGGCGGGCATTCCTCCAATGGCCATTGGAGCAACTAAATGACCTCCATTTGTCTAAATATACATAGGGATTAAGGAGAAAGCGCAGGTAACGTTTTTCTTTTCTTTGGTTTTTACTATATATTGGGGCTGATGTGTGTTGTAGTCCTTGCTGCTTTTTCTTTGTTTTTTACTATATATTGGGGCTGATGTGTGTTGTAGTCCTTGCTGCTTAAGCGCAGGACTTCTCTTTTTGTATTTGTATTTGTATTTACTTTGCATCACACAGCCTGGTTACAATGCTGCTATCCATCCCATGTGTTCCCTATTAAGGGTTAATAAGTATAGGGGTGTATATAAAAAATACCCCTTTCTGTCTCATTAGAGATATCTTTGCCAGAAGCTCAAGGAAGCAGGCTGAAGGGTCAGTGTTAGGACCCGCTTAGGGGGGTCTGCCTTGACGTTGGCAGGCGGGCATTCCTCCAATGGCCATTGGAGCAACTAAATGACCTCCATTTGTCTAAATATACATAGGGATTAAGGAGAAAGCGCAGGTAACGTTTTTCTTTTCTTTGGTTTTTACTATATATTGGGGCTGATGTGTGTTGTAGTCCTTGCTGCTTAAGCGCAGGACTTCTCTTTTTGTATTTGTATTTGTATTTACTTTGCATCACACAGCCTGGTTACAATGCTGCTATCCATCCCATGTGTTCCCTATTAAGGGTTAATAAGTATAGGGGTGTATATAAAAAATACCCCTTTCTGTCTCATTAGAGATATCTTTGCCAGAAGCTCAAGGAAGCAGGCTGAAGGGTCAGTGTTAGGACCCGCTTAGGGGGGTCTGCCTTGACGTTGGCAGGCGGCATTCCTCCAATGGCCATTGGAGCAACTAAATGACCTCCATTTGTCTAAATATACATAGGGATTAAGGAGAAAGCGCAGGTAACGTTTTTCTTTTCTTTGGTTTTTATAATATTTCAGGCCCTGTAGAAATATTACAAAATATGTAGTATAATATAATCTCTGAAACCCATAGCTACCACCAATATTTATTTAAAGGATCCATAGGTAAAATAGTGAAATGAAACATAAATACATTTGTTTAAAAAGTCCTAAACAGACATCTGTACATTAAAGGTACACTCTTCTTTTTATTTTGTTTTATCAGTTTTCTAGATATGACCCCAACGAATATATGTATGCATTTGTTTTCTTTGGAGGCATATGAAAAAAAAAATAGCATGCATAAGCTGCAGACCTACTGGCTTCAGCCTTTTCAAATCCCTTTATTCCAGACACAGACTTTCAGTCAATCAGAGACTGATGATTGATCCACAAGTGTGTACAAGCATGTGCGTACAAGAGGTAATTGAGAAAGGGGAAAGGCAAGCACCCACCTAGCATGCACTTACCACTTATGTTAGCTCTGCGGAGCTAATTGAAGTGGACTAAAACATCCCTAGCTGTTTGGTTGAAAGCTGGTTGGTGGTTTGGCTAAGCTTTATAAAAGTACTAATATTTATTGAATTTAACACTTGTATAAACTATCACAAATATGGCAGACCCCAGCTAAGATGTTAAATCATTATACAATGGTTTGACTAGTTACATTGGGTGAGGGGGTTGCCTGTGTATGCCTTGCATGTTTACTACAGAGCACTGTTTTATATTATTATTGCATTGTCTTAGTTTTAAATATTAATTAAATATTTAGCAGTAACATATGTTTATATGTATATATACAAAATGTGACGAGACCAATCTTGCCACTGTGGAGGAGCCTGGTTGCCTGCCTACTGCCTTTTGACTATGAACCGGCATTTAAATACTTTATTTTCCTATGCAGAAAGGTCTATTCATGTATTTCTGCCCGGGCGTTCGGTAGATTCTATCTACCGAACAAACAGCCGTCTATTGGCATCCCAGGAGCCGTGGTTAGCTGGCAGGTGCCGTTAATTGGCTGCCCAGAAGCCGGCGAGCGCCACCAATTGACCGCCCAGAAGCCGCGGTTAGCCACGGCTTAACGAGCATGTGCCATCAATTGACCACCCAGTAGCTGCGGTTAACCGCAGCTTAATTGACTATACCGGGTGGCCGCGGCTATGCATACTGAGCACTGGATGGCAGCAGTCTGCAGTTCACACGCGGCCAGTTCATTCATGGATTTACTGAATGAACTCATTTAACCCAGATCGCTATGCCATGGAGCCTATTTGTGTAATAAAAGACTTTGGCTCCATGGCAATTGAACTGTTTGTAGTCTGAGCGCCATTCAGTAATAATGTGCGCTCACACCTAAGCTATCTGGGGATATGTTGCATGTCTGTATTTTATGTAATAAATGTAACCTTGTGTATTTTATTGTATGTTACTGTCTTTTTACTGCAATGTGCTTAATGGAGTTTTGCCTCTGTCCTTGGAGATAATTGGATTACTTCCCAATTATCTCCAGGATAGAGAGGAGGGATTGTGATGTCATTGTGGGAGTGTTTGACTGTGTATGTATGTGATTGGCTACTGTATCCTTTTGGTCACAGTCTTCCATCTGGTCCCCTAGGGGAGTGTTCACCAGGTGGGAGACCTGCATAAATACTGGGCAGGTAGCCCTGAATAAAGGTCGATCACTGCTTGACCCCCAACACGGAGCCTTGTCTCGTTCTTGGGGAGGATTTACTGTATGCTGTTAGAGACTGATTGCCAGGAGTGTAAGCCGCTTGGGTGCTGTATCCCCAATATTATGTGTATTGTTGCTAGTTTATATGTATATATTATCAGAAAAATGATAATGTGAAAATAGATGAGGTTTCATTTTTTAAGCTGTCCTCTATAGGGCAAAACGAATTAGATACAATTTGAAAAGGCTCAATTTAAAAACTTACATTTGGGCCTAATGTTTTAACTTAAAGGAAATATTATTTGCTTTTGTAAGGTATCTTGAATTGTCATTTATGTATGCTAAACCTATACATTAATCCATTTTGATATAATGAGTAAGTGGTTAATGTAACCAATTAAAGCTGAAAAAAATATTTTTGTTTTTTGTTTTTGTTAAAGTAATCTTCATTAGTTTCAGCATGCTTTCAATTTAAATAGGATTATATAATGTAAATGGATTTTCCTTTGGAGATTTAGTCTTGGACATTCTTGTGTTCAATCTTGGACCTCCTTGTATTTAACATAGAAAAGTCGCCTGGGCAGGTTTCCAATTAACTCCCACTGGCAGTAGCATGGGATTAGGAAAGTTTCACAAGACAAGCCAAAACCGTGTTTTTTTTTCTTCAGATTATGGTTATTTGTTCAAAGACACAAAATAAAAGACTTTTGGAAAAGAAGTGGCTTTCCTTAATCTACAATTATCTAGAGGATTGTTTGTATTTAAAATGTTTTTGCAGTCTATAACTGCCATAAAACATTGTTCTTTTAATAATACTCCTGACACTTTTTAAAAGGTGATGTCTTCTTCCATGGCGTAATGACAATCCCAAATTAAATATATATAAACCTAGGTATGAAGGAAATATTATGAAAATGTTGTATCCCTTTGAATAAAAATGTATCTGTATACTATACAAATATTACTTCCAAAGAACAACCCATAATTTAAATTCATAAAAATTGTGTTCTAAGAAAAGTAATATTACATTCCGACATTATTGGTCAGGAAGGAAATAGATAAATTAACATTCATAGATGTATATTGCAATGGATACAAATTCTCTTTTGTAATTCATTATTTTTGCGGTAAATTTGCATCACTGCCAGAAACACATACCAATTACCTCTATTAAATCAATCCCATTATTTTTTCAAGCACATCAAACACCTACTTATTTGGCAAGATGAAGAGTAATTGTGCTTTATTGTTGTAGATCATACTCTAATATTAATTAATTTCCATAGAAATAACATGATCAAGTTATTTGCAATGGGAATTGTCAGAAAAATGTGCTTTCCCCAACTAATACTAGAAAACTAGTAGTAAATGTATAACGTGTTGTACTTGCTAAAGGTACCAATATATTTCACTTTCCTGTTTATACTAATCAAAATTACCAAAAGCAGCTGTAAGTCTGTTTTACATAGTTGTTGTTACATTGGGAGATACACATTTATATGATCAAAGACGTGTCCTTTAATTCTTCTAAAAATGGCCTAAAAGTGTTAGCTTTTCTCTACCTAAATTCTGCCATTTTTGTTATATATCTAAGAAGAAATCATCAGGTTTTTTTTTTCAATCCATAACCAATTTAAAGGCAAATCAATAGTGTAAGCGCATTGTACAAGGTGATTTTACAACTTGTTTTTAATTAAAACATTTTTCATTTTTGAAAAATGCATATTTTACCAAAGTATGATGAATTTAGGTTGCAACTCACCCACTAGTGGATAGATTGAACCAAAAGTCTTTGACAATGTTTCCTCCATGCGACATTATAAAGTTCTCTACAGTATGTTTACTTCAATTACATTGTTCTTTATACAATATAATTATTTTTAAAGTGAACCTAAATAAAGGTTTTAACTTTAGATGAAAGTGGGTGATGTATGAATTTCCCAGTATGGAAAGGGATGGCAATATTGATAAAATAATTGTTGACTGAAATTCAATTAAACGTTTTGGCAAGATTTTATTTAAAATGCTAAGTAAACATTGTTTATGAAAATGTTTTATTTAATTTTAAGAATCTTTTTAATGCACCATCTCAGAGGGGGGATGACTAAAACACAGAGGTTGAAAACTATTCTCTTTTAATCAGTGCATCTCAGAAATTTGAGTATTTTATACTTATTTGCCCTAAAATAAAAAATGATAGCAATCTCATGCTTTTCTAGTCTGCCAGTTTCCAGTATTGACTGACATACATGATACCACATAACTCGGAATGGACATTAATACAGAGCAGTGCAAGAGGCCTCTGGAACTCAATCGTGACATGTGCCATGATGTTACTAGAATATTGCATACAACTCTTTAGAAATGCCCTACCTTAACTGCAAAATATGGCCATCCTGAATTTTTTTTTATTTTTGGAAAAAAAATGTTTGGCTGAACCAAATGTTGTCATCGTGCACAAGTCTACTTCCCATATGTATGAACCTGAGTCTCTCCACTCATTATCTTGTTTGAACCTCTCTCAATATGTCAAACACATTTATTGCATTTTAAACAGAATATATATTTTGTATCTTATTAGTGTACATAAATGAGATACAGTGGTTGTCAGGTTAGAGATGCACGGAAACAATGTGGCTAAAAGGCCCATAGAGGAACAGTAACAGTCTAAATATATGAACAGAAGTAAAGTGTGAGTGTAATGCACATATTTTCTTTCTTTTAATTTGCATCCATGTCCCTTTTGACCATCAATTAAACTACTATAGTCTGTGATTGGGTTTATCTTCCGATGGGGTGTGTGCAAATCAACCTGTCCACAATTTGTTAGAGTAGAACATTGTATGTGCACTAGCCTGCACACACTGCTGTCAACCATTGAATGGGAGTAGAACGCAAATAGTGGAAATTGTATAAATAATATGTGTTAATTTAATTAAACTATACTGGTATATTTGTGAATGAATATTTATAAATTGTTGATATTATTGTGTTGGTATCTATGTCGTACCTGGTTGTGTATTATCTAATCAATACAATATATCCATCCATGCAAAAAAAAAAGAAATGCCCTACCTTAGGCTGACCCTGACTTTTGATAACTTTATCGCCACAAACAGTAGATGGCCTCAGCCCATATGAGGTATTACAGAAGTACTCATCAATGTGCTCCTCTGCACCATGTTTGCTGTTTCGGCCCATTATAGAGACTATTTACTTTAACTGAGAGCTAAAACATGTGATCACTCTCATTGCTATGCACGCTAATTAAACAGCCCTGATGATACTTTAGAGTTACATGTTATTCAGTGTTATATGATGCACCATGGTGACTCAGGAATACATGTAGTGCTTCTACAGCTCATATAACATAATACTGTATTTACATAAATCTAATGCGCCTTAAAATCTAACACTTTCACTGGCAAATGTAATGTGCATTTATAGAAGAAGATACTACCATACAACAAATAGGTCGATATGCGAGGACTGCCCTCTAACTCGCTCAAAATGTATCCATGACTAGTGTGCTGGGGCGGAATTCACATTCGTATTACGGCAAAGATGCAAGGCACAGCATTTCTGTATACAGAAACCAAGTCTTGCGTCCCTGTCGCAGCGATGCCAATGCAACTTCGCAACATATGTCCGTTGTTTCTAATGCGCCGTTCGTACTCCAATCTAATGCACCATTGACATTTTTGAGACTTTAATTTGCCAATAAAGGCATGCAATTGATTTGAGTAAATATGGTAATAACTATACAAAAAAACAAAAACATATTCAGTTTTCTCAAAATCATGAATTGTCTAGAATTGATCAATAAATCGCAAAGTTTAGGCCAAAGTACTGAACTAGAGAAATTGTACAACTCAGCTACTTTTAAATCCACATCAATTTATAGTTTACTGAATAGTTCTCACAGGGTTATTTACTGATTTATTAATTATAGTGAATGAGATCTGATTAGCAACAGTAGCTTATGTAGAAGAAATATCCAACTCAACTATTTTAATGTAAGGTTTGCCATTCAGAACTGTTCAATTCACAGTTTAGTGAAAACCCTGTAGATGTGAATCAAGTACTCACATATAAGTTTTTTTTCTTTTCAATTTCCAATTCTCAAGCTGGCAGTTTTGTTACTTTGGGGATCTAGAATTACATTTTACATCACATGTGCCCATTGTACAGCGCTACGGAATCTGATGGCACTATATAAATAATAAAATAATAAAATAATAATAATACATAAATCTCTCCAGGGCCTGATGTACGAATGGGCTTTTGGAGGTTACATTTAGATTATAAAAAATGAAGTAACTGTAATGTTCATGTTTTTCAATAATTGACCCACTGTTTTCTATATGGGTCACTTGTGATTTTAAGAAACTAACTGTTCCGGCATATATCCTCAAACATTTGTCAATCTATGTACACGTATCTCAGTTGGTTATAATAACAATAGTACAGGGACTTAAAATAAATTAATTAAAGAGAAGATTTGAGTTTTAATTATTAAATATATCCATAGCAGAAAACTAATTGGAATTTGTCAGAAAGCCCCATGTTAATAAAAAGGATTACCTCTTCCCTTTAACATTTTAAATTTGGACTGTATAAACATATCTATGGTTTTACTCAGTTTTACCAGCTGTTCTGTTATCTGCTTTATAACTTTAACGTGTATGTGTATGTTTTAGAATTATATATAATAGATGAACAGAATTTTTTAGAGCTGTTAACATGTTTGTGTTTTATAGCACCTCTTTGAGATTTCTGATAAACGCTGATTACCCTCTGAAAATGTATGTTTTGTGTTGTGTATATGTTGCTTTAATGCTTTAATGCTTTCTTTAGTAGACATAACTGGAAGATGGGAACAAAATGTTCAAAAATGAACTGCAATCTACAAAAAAAACAGTTTGTAATTTTCTATAATTTTATAGAACATTGTGTTTTTATTTCAAATGAAGACTGATGTTCCTCAAACTAAGCTTTACATTGCAAGTGTTTCATAAATAAAGTGCTTTTATTGATAAGAAGAGAATTGATTTGCAACCAGTTATGAGGATTAGCATCTAATCAGCAACCAATAATCTTGCTTTTTTCTATTAATCTTCTACAATTATTTCTTTCCATTTGTGTTATTTTATTTCAAACAAGAGTCTGTCTTTCCATCTATTTTATTGCATTTCCTCCAAGTTAAATAATGAAACCAAATTTATTTTAAATTTACAGTATAGATTCATTAAGATCTAGCACCAGTTGGCAGTGTTTCTTTGAATATTATGCAAACGTTGTGTTTTGTGCATGATTTGTATATTTACTGCTGAAAAATATGAAAGGAAAAACAACGGTCTGGAGAGCAATTTTTCATGTTGTTTTCTACACCATTAATTGTAAACTCCTGCTTGTCCCATTGTTTTACTAGATTGCCTGTATATCTTTCAGATACCCAAATGGCCTCTCAAGCCAGCCTAAGTATAATCATTATTGGTTACATATTTCTATGGTTCACATCATACAAGCAACATATATGTTATATTTGCCATTAATGATGATGGAAAGACACAGAACACTGCATACTACCAACAGGAAGAAAGATGATAATTGAGTACGTATTACTAAGGTTTGAAGCATTTATAATGAGTGATAGGTGCCTACAATATGGTATGTAGAACATGTTTAGGTCAGCCCTTCTATTGTGTAAAGAGGTGGGGGGCAATCCAGATCAGTGTAGTCCCACCTTCCTTGTTTAGGTGCCAGAAACCATTTGTGATCATCAGTCTAGATCCCATCATGGCAAGTATAGTTCCCCTTTGAATTTTCATGTTTTTTGTTACCTCTGTCTTTCTGTAAACTGATATACTCTTCCTGATGTTAAACTTGCATTTTGTAATAAGGAAACCACTAGTGCCATTAAATGGAATTGAATTAAGAATAAAATTAAATGAAAATTATTGTATTGTTTATTGTAAAATTTTCCACTTTTTCTAATATTGTAAAATGCTGCAGAATAAGTTGGCGCTATATAAATGCCAAAATAATACTATTACTACTACTGATAATAATACAATAATGTGGGAGAAATAAAGATCACAGACTAGGCAACAGTATACAATGGCAGTCTGTCATTGTAAAAGCTAGTAAAGCGCTTTTGTGTATAAATAGGGGTATTGATTCATGTGATCAAAATAATGTTATCTTATTATAAATTCATGGTAAGACCCCACCTTCAATATGCAATGACATTTTGGGCACCTGTTTTAAAGAAAGATATTGCATAACTAGAAAAAGTGCAGAGGCAAGCTACAAAATTAGTAAGGGGGATGAAAAACATTAGTTATCAGTAAAGACTAGAAAAAAATGGATTTGTTTTCTTTAGAAAAAAAGATGCCTCAGAGGAGATAGGCTAGAACTATATATATATATATATATATATATATATATATATATATATATATATATATATAGTCAGTACAAACTGCTATTTACAAACCTGTTTATTAGTAGGAATGTTTAAAAGACAAGACATTGAGACTTGAAGAACGTAATTTTCACTTACAGCAGAGGAAAGGTTCTTTAAGGTGAGAATAAAAATGATCTACTAAATGGCAATGTGTTAGGTTGCAGGGTTAAAACTAAGGGGCCACTACACCCACACCACTTCCATTAAACTTCATTGGTATGGGTGCATTTATTGTTTTTTAAAGGTATACTCTAAGCAACAAATCAACTTAAACTTAATAAGGTTTTAGTGAATAGTTCATACCCATGCATTCTTACTGCGCCATTATCAGTTATTGAGAGTTTGAATCACTTTTGTATATGTTTATGCAGACTTAGCCATACCTCACATGCCTGTGACCCACAAAGCCAACATGAAAAAGTGACAACATGTCACTCCCATTCTATCTTATGTTTAACTGTCACCGAGAGGCCAACACCCCGCCACAACGTTCAGTGGCCATGTTATCCCCTCGCGCCAACGCATAGATAGAGCCTCTCACGCCGCTTGGCATCTAGCAGGGCCTCACCTGTCACCAAACCTAATTTTAATTGTTTCGCCTTTTGGCATTAGCTAGTGTGCCAGCTCACACACGCGCGCACACACACACACTTTGGGTCACTTATGCGCTGTTTCTTTGTCTCTTTTCTAGCAGGTCACCGCTGCCTGGCACTGGCGTGGTACCTTTTCCGCCCCGGCTCTTTGGTTGGGTCTGGTACTCATCACGCTGTGGAGTTTCGGCTACTCCTACCTTCTTTTCATGTCCTGGTCTCTTCCTCGCTTTGCTGCAGTTCTCGTGAGTCAACTTATTCCCTCCCCAGCAGCCTTTCAGACAGCTGAACTATTAGTGTCTGTCTGCCTCCGTGGGTAACGCTGTTGCTGTGGGGCCCCCCGAGTTTGCTCTTACTTCTCTGCTACTGTGGTCTATGGGGCGGTTTCGGATGGCAACTTGGGTAATTGTCGTCTGCCGCTCTGGCTGGATCCAAACCAGACTCCCTGCTTCTTTTTCATACAATCTCTCCTGTGCCTCCTCCACGCATTCCACATGGCTCTGCCTTCGGCCTCTTCTGTAGCCGCTGCCGTTCCCTGCATTTCGCGGTTTGCTCGCGGACTACCAGCCTTGTAAGCTTGTGGTCGTCATCTTTCTCGTCTGGATCTTTCTATTAACACTTGTGGTACATGTGTTAGGGCCTTCTTCTCCTTTGAGGCTCCTTTTCGCATATTCTGTTACTGTCTCTTTTTGCTATGTTTGTCTGAGATTGGTTTTCGCTTCTTTTGCCACCTCTAACTTACATTAACTCTACCTATCCGGATAACAACTTCACATGCTGTACAGGTTTACCATTCATACGCAGTTTCATGTCCTCATACCAGATTAGTAACATACTCAAGACATTTCCGGCTCACGGGAAATTTCAAATCTTACAGATTTCCCATCAGCATCCAATTAGTTCAATCACTATCAGACCTATTAGATGCCTGTCCTTACGAACAGGCACCAACCTTCACTGTAGGGTAATAACTGCTTTATCCAAGGTTAAATCTGACTGCCATTCTAGCGTCAAAAAGGAATTTTTTCCCTAGCTTGCTGCAAAATTGGCAGTGCTTCAAACTGGGTTTTTTGCCTTCTTTTGGATCAACCGCAAGAAGATGGGCACCTATTTACTCTCTCTTTCTAATCAAGCCTCACTATCACATACATCACTACTTGGGCCAGTCCTCACACTACGACATACTTACTATTCTTTGGTTAATTGATTTTGAGGCCAGATTTAATCCGTCCTACTATTCTGGTCACCCCTCTAGGATAGGGTGGCATTCATGGCTTCAATCTAGTTCATTTTGGTCGATATTTTTTAATCTCTAGGTCAATGGAAGTTCTCAGCATATTCCCCATATGTACCACAGACCGCCAAGATCTTAGACAGGCATTTACCATATAGCTAGGCAAGTTTTTCTTATCAGTTGTTGATTGTTCTACGTTTCTGGCATGTATCAATTTTTTGCCCTCTTTTATTACAGGCCTGCCGCGACGTCGGTTCCGGCACACCTCAACCGACTTATTTCCCCCTTTACTATGCTACTCTTGGTATGCTTCCTATACGGCCTTATTTGCCCCTCACACAAATGATGTATATGATCATGACTGCTGCTCTTGCTTCATTTGTGTAAGTTACTTGTTTTTCATTAATTAAAAAAATATATAAAGGTCATATATAAAGGTCATATAAAGGTCATATATATATATATATATATATATATATATATATATATGCATGCACATGTCACTTTGTTCGACCATCACATATTGCAGTTTTTGATTGCTTGTGAAACACTAACATTGCACTTTGGTTTGTTACACGTGTGCATTCTGCAAATCATAAGCTATAGTGGATAAGGTTTTTCCATCTCAGATACTGATAAGGAGTGTTTTTAATGCATTGCGCACCAGCATATATATTTTGGTCTTGGATGTGTGTCTATGTGTTTTAATTATAGCATATGTATATGTGTATGTATATTGGCTATTCTACTTTAAATTTTATAGATGCCTAACACTAAAGTTTCTAGTTTACTATTTTAATGTCTTCCCCCCCATTTGAGCATTAGAAGGGTGAGTTTTACTTACCATTTAGTCCTCACCCTGACAGTCTCTGTGGGGAAGCACTAACTCCTCAGCAGAGTTCATCAAGATCAGTGATCTCACACTTTCCCTTGCTTTCCAGTGGGGCATAAAGTGGCTAGTGCGCAAGCGTGGCAAAACTCAGCTATATTCACGGGCGGGCTGGGACAGGGAGGCAATTGCCCCCAGGCTGCCCTAAATCCAGGCCCATCCTCATCCAGTAAAAAAAGGAAAAATCCGAGTTTGTCGTTTCATATGTATCGTTATTAAGAGTTGTGACATACAAGACTGGATGTTGACTTTGGTAATGCAAATTGGTTTTCTAGCAGCAATTTTATTATTCAAGGGACAGTATACGCACCTAGGCCACCACATCTCAATGAAGTGGTTTGGGTGCCATGTTCTTTAGTTTTAATCTTGCCAGTGAAAACATTGCTGTTCTACATTATTACTGTTTTAAAAAAATGATAAAAAATGTTGTACCCAAATGTCCGAATTCCCCGAAATTAATCCGAATTCACATTCGGACCAAAACGAATTGCACATGTCTAATAGTAAGAAATACTAAAAAATGTTGGATGAGAATGGTGACAAAGTGGTTATTAGCTATGGGTGTCTGTATTTCAGAAAGATATACTTTTTTTGCTACTAAACTAATATTTGCAGAAAACCTTATTAAAACAGTCCTCTAAAGTGTCTAATGTCTTCTTTTAATTCAAGGTATAGGTGTACTTAGATAAAATGTGTAGGTGTAGTTAGGAATATGATTGAAAGTAAAAGTCAACTACTCTCCTGTTAGCACACCATTCAAAACTGTTGCAGCAGCTATAGATTGAATGTCTAAATTGTGCTAGTAAAATCCTGTGCCCAAGAAAATAGCATAATAGATATACTTCTCCATAATATTTTTCCCCACTCAACTGTTTATGTATACATTTTGCAAGTCAGTTGTCACTGCACTCCATCTGACAATATACTGAAAAAGCTCCCTAGATTTAAATAGAGAAAAGTCTGTGCAACAACGAGCACCAATAATAATATATTTGCGCTAAGAGCTGAAAATGCCAGCCCTCCTCAGCAAGATGCTACAAATAGAAGGACATGAAAAATACATAAATTAGAATCAAAATGTGACCTAGATATTCTGAACGCTCTGCTTTCTCCCAGAGAGTGCATGACTTTTTTTATTTTTTTATTTCAAACTTTGCAATTTTCTTATTTTCTACTAAATAGAAGCAGTTTCCATTATGCCTCTAGTACAATTATAAATTATTTACAGGCTTATATCAAATAGTTTTTTTTAAATAAAAGCTTTTTTTTTTTTTACAAATAGCTCTACATACTTTATATTTTGATTATATAGATTATAATACTAAAGGGAAATCATTCAATAATAAAATAATGTATAATAAGTCCTCAAAATGTAACCGCTACTTGGGGGCATGGTTTAGCTGCTCACAAAGATGGATGCATGACTCTCTCATTCTTCAGAGTCACAACCTGTCACAGCAATTTGAAGAGCATAATCTACCTAATACTCCGAGCAAGAAAAGAGAGATTGCACTCTAAAGAGTGATGATCAACCGTTCCAGCACGAAACTGAAGAAGAAATACGCTAACTTGCAATTCTCAGCTCTAACGTCGCTGCATGTTCAGGCTCAAGATGATGATGACTAGCAGACTTAACCAGGATCGTGCTTAGATAAAAAGGATATTACCTCCATTTCAGTACTTACCCCAGCTCCGGTGACTGATTTATCGATCCAGAGGATGCTGCGACCCTATTTAGAGGTGGAGTTCGCCAAATTTCCTCTTGATGTCAGGGCTGATATGCAGGCAATAGGCGACCAAACTGCTCATCTTGAAGAGAAGACAAAAGAAATAATAGATGCCCATAATTATCTGGCTGATGCATACTCCATGTTGGAAATTAACCTCAACCAGCTAGTGGACAAGTTGGCTGACCACAAGTAAAGAGATTGCCGCAATAATGTTTGCATTCTCAATATAGCTGAAGATATAAACCACAAGAGCTCAATGATTTTGTCATCTCTTTCTTCTGTTTTTTTTTTTTCTGCAGCCTTTTTGATGTACTCAACCAGCTCATGTCCAAACAGAATGTCACCCTTAAAAGGTAATAAATAGAGACTGTTCTTGAATGTGGTGTCTCCATCCCAGGTCTTAAGCCAGAGTGCTCTATAGCCATACACATTCAGGGCCATACAAATGGAATGCACTAGATCCACAGGTGCATCAGAGCAAGGGTCTGCAGCTTGACTGTTGATTTCAACTGCTCTGAGATTTACTTACTTCATCCTTTAATAAGCTTCTAAAAATTATGTTTAGGCAGTTGCCTGGTGCAGACTTCCCCCTGCTTCTACGTAGGCCTTGGACAGATTCATGTAAATTCTCCTCTCTATAGGCTCTCTCTGACCTTCTCGGCCAGTATAACTACTGCAGCATCCTCCTTGAGAGACGAGATCCAAGAGGCATAGTTAGAAGAAAGTTTTAACCTGGCCCACTTACCCAGAAAAATTACCTTTTCTTGGACTTACCTCATTTTCCATGAATAAGAGTCCACATGGTCTCATGAAGGGGAAAAGCAGTTTATTTTCTCATAAGGCTGGCAAAATGTTTGCTCTTCCTCACCTCAATGAGAGATTCAGTCTTCTTTTCATTAAAACCCCCAGCATGTATATACTCATCTTCTTCAGATGACTCTGGATATTCTCTGAGAAAATAGCTTTTCTCATCTCACTGTAGGTTTAGAACACCTGTTTGACTGAGTGGCTTCTCTTCTCTTTGCCACAATTTGTTTGATAAAAGCAATGACATCCACTGGATTGGCAGTTGTAGAATGAGCTACTGGTGGGATTGCAATCAGCTTGATGCATGCCATGCATAACTATATTCCTTCTATCATCACATCATCACATGCATTGCATCATATAGGCCTTAGTCTCCTGTCCACAATTGAAACCGGATTCACCTTGGAGACCTGACATAATGACAGAAGGCCCTCTTTTAATTCCAATATTTGAAGTAATTAAAAATGGAAAAACATATTTAAACATACCTTGTACCTCTAGATTGTGATCTATTTCTTTTCTTAGCTGGGGAGGCCTTGAAGAAAAAATACATGAGCAGCTGGAAAAACAACCGCCAACTAGGGACTAAAATGCAGACAGAAAAAAAAAACATTTTCCAGCTCCATAAATGCCAGCTATAAGAATATATCGTAGGGACCTCCCCCCAAAAAAACATTAGTACCTTGCACAAAAAGGGAGAACCAAAGAGATCTGCAGAGTCCAGAGCACTGTAAAGCTTGCAGAAGAGATTTGCATCAACTCGCCACCAAAATCAACCCTTTTTTATTGTTAAAAACAGGGTTAGAAATTCCTGAATTTACCCAGATTTTCACCCAAACTCTGATCAAATTTGGACAGAATTAAGAAAAAACTTCAACCAAATTTCGACTGAATTTTAAACAATTTTGACCAGAATTCAGAGTCCAAATAAAGGCACATCTGCTATCCTAACATGACAGTACTCATTGTGCAAGCATGAGGCACCAATGAACGCTAGCAGCGACTAAAAATCACCCCAGCTTTCAAGAAGTTTGGAACTTGTTCCCTACAGTAGAAATACGTAACCCTTTAAGGATTTATCCGAATAGCAAGATTTCTAGTTTCTACCCAAGGGTCACTGCAGCATGTACCCCTGATAACATAGGCAGTTCTTCTAGAAGTCAGAAAAAAGTACTCAAAAAGCTGGAGTAATCCAGACTGGCTGAGTATAGTACTGGAAAAAATAAATAAATGAATAAATAAATAAATAACCATACAATATGGGTACTGAGTAATCTGAACTAAGTAGATAAATAGATATTAACCAAATCTAGTGAAATCCAGCCTTAATGGCTCACCTCCATATAGATCCAGTAATACCTTAGTCCCTATTCGCTCAAGAAATCACCGCTGGGTACTGACTTTATTAGACAATTAGACACGGTCAAGTCCAGTGGCTAGAGCGTGTGGAATAGGTGACTGTCAGGCGGCTGACATAGGTATCTGGAATAGGTCACTAAAAAAGTCTGAGTAATGGTGAGCGCCGAATGGCTACTGATTAACACTACTGTACACCAAACCTATGGTAGTATGGTTGTAGGTGACTGGTTAAATCAGAGGCCTGTGTCGGCGTTAGGGGTAGCATGCAGCCTTACCACTGTAGACTGACCATTAGCATCTAGGTATTCATATAACCCTAGAAATAGCTGCTAAGTACCTGTAACGTTACTCTCGTAGTAGTTACAAAATCTACAGGGATGTGTACTGCATGCTTATCAAGATTCCCCCATAGTAACTTGAGGAAAAATCCTCTACAGACTACAATATATAAAACTGTGACCCCGCAAAAGTAGGTGAAATAAATAGTTTAGAGTGACTCTATGTGCAGAACCATACTTAGAATGTTGGTTGCCTGCACATAGTGATAGATAGCCCTAGTGAGAAAAAATAGTGAGTGAAAATGAGCCCATAGAGCCCGACGCGCGTTTCGGTGCTTGCTTAGATGCACCTTCGTCAGGGGCTGACTGGAGACTGGTCCCTCGTCTCCTTTTATATGTAGTCAGATAACTGTGTCTCTGAGAATTGTCCAATCGTTAAGCCGGTATTCTGAGTATTCCGGCACCAAACTCCCCCACGTGGTGGTATGCTAATGAGCAGGTTCAGCCATCCAATCATGTGTGTTATACTCCGTATGGTTATCACAACATATTAACCACCTCAGTGCCGAAAAATTCCACAGGCATCTAGGTGTATACGAGGAGCAGTATCAATTTAGCCGTTGAACTGTGCTACAGTGTATTGCGAAGTTGCGGATCACATCACATGGACCCAAAACAGCTTGATTATCACTGTATGTGCCGATCAGGGCTAACGTTGCAAATTATGTTATTTGGCAGTTATGGGACGATACTGCTACATGTTTGCATTTGACTAGAGCTGATTCTTTATGTTTCCTTGTTGTATAATAGAAAGAAACCAGGCTAACAGTCTATATACATCGAAGAGTTAGACATCTCTCCTATTGGACGAGCCCTGTTCAAAGTCTCTCTATCTCAAAATGTACCATGCAACCAGAACGGCATTACACTGCACAGTCCTCACAGCGTATTAACCACCTCAGTGCGTTCATCTTAACGCACAACTATTTCCTATTTGAAGGTACCCACTACCACCAGGTGAGAGGGACCGCTATGGGGACGACTTGTGCCCCCTCATATGCAAACCTCCACCTGGGGTGGTGGGGAAAAAAAACATCGTATTTAGCCAGCAGTTCATGGAATATCATGAATGTATAAAACTTTGGAAACGCTACATAGATGATGTGCTGATTGTGTGGACAGGTTCAACAGAACGTTTTGAGGAGTTTGTAAAAGCACTAAATATCAACAATTTGAACCTCAGACTGACTTATGAAGTGGGTGGCAATCAAATTAATTTTCTGGATCTGACCTTGAAAACCTCAGAAGATAGACACCACATTTCTACCACCCTCTTCAAGAAGCCTACAGCTACTAATAACTTTCTGAACTGGCAAAGCCATCGCCCTGGGCCTCTAAAGTATGGGATACCAGTAGGCCAATATCTCCGTGTTAGACGTAATTGCTCCACTCTGGACGAGTTCAAAACCAAAGCCAAGCTACTAAGATCACAGTTCAAGGCGAAGGGCTACTCGAATAGATGCCTAAAAACCGCCTATAAAAGAGCACTGATGACTGAGAGAACAACCCTCCTAGAGGACAATCCTAGGAAAGACACGTCACAAAACTTGATCAGATGTATTGGCACTTTTGACGCTGGATGGGACCCTGTGAAACAGATATTAGAAAGATATTGGCCTCTAATATATCAAGACCAACACCTCAAAGAGGTCCTAACTTCACACGTGTCACTTACAGCCAGAAGAGGTCGCAACTTAAAAGACCTACTGGTACCAAGCCATCTTTCACTACCAAAACCAGAGAATACGTGGCTGAGGACCCCAACAACTGGTACCTTTCAATGTGGCAGGTGTAAAGCATGCAAATACATCCGGAAAAAATCCAAAGATTTCTCGGATTCAACTAACACACAACCATATACGACTAATACCTTCTTCAACTGCCAAACAGCAGGATTAATCTATCTGTTAACCTGCAGCTGCAATCTGAAATATGTAGGTAAGACCTTCAGACCTTTTAAAAAACGAATTCTAGAGCATGTAAACTCTGTGAACCCCTCTAGACAACTCGATACGGTCATCTCTCGACACCTAAAATTGAGACACGATGGCTCAGCACAGGGCCTACGGTTCAATGGTATCGAAAAAATCTAATTAGGTCCTAGAAAGGGTGATATAGACATAAAATTACTTCAGCGGGAAAGCTATTGGATCTTCACACTGAAAACTTTATCCCCAAACGGACTAAATGAAGGCTTTTCTTATACTCCTTTTATTTGATATATACATTTAACCTGGAGCGGAGTAGCCTCTCCGGGCGACATGTTGAAAGTGCCTTTCATTCCAATTCTTGTCTATGTACCCCCTCTCTATGGTAGTACAGAACCTATCTCTTACTTCCATTTCGAGCACGCTTTACTACTAATATAGATTAGTACTAAAGAGTAATCTGTATATATTGTAAATTTGTAAATATATTAGTTATATGCTCTATCATAACCGCTGTGTCTCTAGGACCTATGTGTCCCTATACAGTACCACAATAACTCTCCATTTCCCTACAAATAGCTTTCTTCCATGACCATCCAATTCTATATATGCTCTTAGCAGCACTCCAAACCATTATCAGCATGAATATGTCAGCGATTATGAGGAATGCACTGTTATAACAGAGCAGTCTAAGTGTATGTACGTATATGCTCAAACTCGGTTCAAAACAACACACTGAACAACATGGTAAGCCATTAGAGGTTAAGATCGATATCACCTCTGATAAGTATTTTTATGGCCATGGGTTCAAAAATAAAGAGCATTTTTAAAACCTAAGAATACAGTATGCAGCAATCCCTTATTGAGTAGGACTGCATCAACAGTATATTCCTAACAGTATAGCAATTAAAAGATTGGTAATCGTATAGACAGTGTCTAAGTTCGAGTAAGACGTCCCTAGGAAGACTCCTATCTGTACTTAAGAGTCTGAGGCATCAGGTGACGATTCAGGAGACTTAAGACACCGACATAAATATGCAAGGATAACCAGAATGCATACCCTCACCCTAGAGGACTGCGTAGTGTAATGCCATTCTGGTTGCATGTTACATCTTGAGATAGAGGGACTTTGAACAGTGTCCGTCCATTAGGAGAGATGTTTAATTCTCTAACGTATATGGACTGTTAGCCTGGTTTCTTCTTCTTTTTGCTATACGACAAAGAAACATAACGAATCAGCTCTATTCAAGTGTAAAAATGTAGCAGTATCGCCCCATAACTGCCAGTAACATAATTTGCAACGTTAGCCTCGATCAACACATTATCACCATAAACGGCATAGACAGTGATAATCATGCCATTTTGGGTCCATGTGATGCAATCTGCAACTTTGTAATACACTGTAGCGCAGTCCAACGGCTACAGTGATACTGCTCCTCGTATACACCTAGACGCCTGTGAAATTCCCCGGCACTGAGGTGGTTAATACGCTGTGAGGACTGTGCAGTGTAATGCCGTTCTGGTTGCATGGTACATTTTGAGATAGAGAGACTTTGAACAGGGCTCGTCCAATAGGAGAGATGTCTAACTCTTCGATGTATATAGACTGTTAGCCTGGTTTCTTTCTATTATACAACAAGGAAACATAAAGAATCAGCTCTAGTCAAATGCAAACATGTAGCAGTATCGTCCCATAACTGCCAAATAACATAATTTGCAACGTTAGCCCTGATCGGCACATACAGTGATAATCAAGCCGTTTTGGGTCCATGTGATGTGATCCGCAACTTCGCAATACACTGTAGCACAGTTCAACGGCTAAATTGATACTGCTCCTCGTATACACCTAGATGCCTGTGGAATTTTTCGGCACTGAGGTGGTTAATATGTTGTGATAACCATACGGAGTATAACACACATGATTGGATGGCTGAACCTGCTCATCAGCATACCACCACGTGGGGGAGTTTGGCGCCGGAATACTCAGAATACCGGCTTAACGATTGGACAACTCTCAGAGACACAGTTATCTGACTACATATAAAAGGAGACGAGGGACCAGTCTCCAGTCAACCCCTGACGAAGGTGCATCTAAGCAAGCACCGAAACGCGCGTCGGGCTCTATGGGCTCATTTTCACTCACTATTTTTTCTCACTAGGGCTATCTATCACTATGTGCAGGCAACCAACATTCTAAGTATGGTTCTGCACATAGAGTCACTCTAAACTATTTCTTTCACCTCCTTTTGCTGGGTCACAGTTTTATATATTGTAGTCTGTAGAGGATTTTTCCTCAAGTTACTATGGGGGAATCTTGATAAGCATGCAGTACACATCCCTGTAGATTTTGTAACTACTACGAGAGTAACGTTACAGGTACTTAGCAGCTATTTCTAGGGTTATATGAATACCTAGATGCTAATGGTCAGTCTACAGTGGTGAGGCTGCATGCTACCCCTAACGCCGACACAGGCCTCTGATTTAACCAGTCACCTACAACCATACTACCATAGGTTTGGTGTACAGTAGTGTTAATCAGTAGCCATTCGGCGCTCACCATTACTCAGACTTTTTTAGTGACCTATTCCAGATGCCTATGTCAGCCGCCTGACAGTCACCTATTCCACACGCTCTAGCCACTGGACTTGACCGTGTCTAATTGTCTAATAAAGTCAGTACCCAGCGGTGATTTCTTGAGCGAATAGGGACTAAGGTATTACTGGATCTATATGGAGGTGAGCCATTAAGGCTGGATTTCACTAGATTTGGTTAATATCTATTTATCTACTTAGTTCAGATTACTCAGTACCCATATTGTATGGTTATTTATTTATTTATTCATGTATTTATTTTTTCCAGTACTATACTCAGCCAGTCTGGATTACTCCAGCTTTTTGAGTACTTTTTTCTGTCTCTATCACTAGGGGTCAGGCCCCAGGACACCCCTGGAGTGTCCACCAAGGTGTTGTTCCACCAGTGGAGTGGTTCCAATTTTTTGGACCCATCCTCACAAGTGGAACCTTCTTAGTTCTTCTAGAAGTCACCCTTGGTGAGGCACCGTATGGTGCAGATTTTAGGAGACGAGAGGCTGGACTAATCCTAGGATAAGGAACCAAGTCCCCTCCCCCCCCCCCCCCCCCCCCCCAAAAAAAAGGATTTTATGAAATGAGAGAGTCCGGTGGAGTATAGACAGAAAAATAACCAGGAAATACATGTATAAAATATAGTTATATACATCTGTATTATTTATTCCAAGTAGAAAAGTGCTATTTATACATGCTGACATGAAATATATACTTGCTTTCCAGCAAATTCAAAAGAAACCCTTGCCATTTTATGCAAACCATGTGGTATGGAGGGGGTTAAAGTGGAAGCAAGAAGCTATCTGACCCTATGTGCCAGTCTGGTTCTTTCCTTCCACTTGACTTTGTCTTTTGCTTTAAATAAATTCATGTCTGTTTACTGGGCTTCAAATGAACAGATTGGCTAGACAGTGTTTTACAACTATTATTTCAAATGGCTTTTTAACATTTCTGCTGAAATTTATTTTACCAAAACCAATAAAACAAATGTCTGGGACATTTCTAAATTGACAGATAACTTGACATATAAAGTGCATTTTCAGATATGCATATTTCTTCTGTATCCACTGATCTAACCATCATGCATAACATTTTATTCAGCCATATATCATAATAAGCTAACATGGGAATTTCCAGGTCATCAGATCATATAAAGTAACCATAACAAAAACACATCCTTAGTCAACACTGCAATACTGTTGAATATTTGCCTCTGTAAAATGCTGTAGGGTATGTCCATGTTTAAAGCTAATTTAACCATCTACATTTAAACCATCTACACTTAAAACTGCCACTTTATTATAACTTTGTCCTGATAAGTGTTTTTGATGGTTTGAATCTTTAGGTTTAGGTTGAGCGTCTGTTGGTTTTACAAGGGTGGATTCAGTCCCCAAACTGTTACATTTATAAAAGGTGGAAACATACATCCACAGATATGGATACATAAACTTAAAAATATGATTACAGTGACCAATACCTACAAACATGTAGGCACACAGCTTTTACAGTGACACCCTATACTGATGCCCATTTTCTGCTCAACAAATAAATTACATGTCCATTTTCCCTTTATGGTGGCCGACCAAAAAAAGTTTAAAAACAAACTATGATGCAGATGATTTCCCAGTTAGCCCCTGCTGCCGTGTAGACATAGATTTCCCTGGTTTTAATGACAAGCATTTGCCCCGGTACTTCCCTTCACTCTGTTAAGTGCCTAATCATAAAAAATAAAATATTCAGAAGTGTTATCATTAAAACTCTGGTAGAATACAAATGATTTTAAGGTATTTTAATGCACAAAAAAAATTATATAAAAATTTTAATTAAGGTTGTGTATAAATATACAGCTTAAGAGACTTCTTTCTGAATTGAAGGACTGTGTGTCATAAATTTGCAATTTAACGAGATTATCCATGTTAAAAGTGAGTTCCTTTAACCTTTAAGTCAATCCAATTCATAAATATGTGTTTTTTAAATTACTTTTTTATATGATGCTGGATATGTTCTTTCATTAAAGCAGCTTCATAAGTAGCCTATTACAATGTCCAGTGCAAACATAGAGGAAAGCCGTCAACTTTGAATAATATATTAGACATCTGTTATAAAATAGCAAAGCAAATCAAAATTCGCAATATTGCTTAGACACATTGCTTAGACACAATGTTGACACATTGATAAATGAAGCCTAAGGAATGTTGATTTTAATACACTTGCAAACCTGACTCTCTATATCTCCCAAAGTCCCTTCACATTGAAAACTGCATGCACTAGAATACAGTCAATTGACCATATAACTTAAATTTTCTCAATTATCAAAAGAATAGTTCTCTCACTTGGAATAGAATAATCAATACAAAAATGTTCAACTACTTAAACTTAATACATTGTCATTGTGACTGTTTTACAGCCTGAACTACTATATATGATAATGTCATATAGGTAAACGTTACTACAAAAGGGCATGACAGTTAACACAAATACAATTTTAATGTAATTCATTTCTATAAGATTCTTCTGCCGGCTCTGTAGAGAAACATATGAACCCTTTAAAGTAGGCACATGTTAGAAACCAATTTTGGTGATATGAGCCATTTTTCGAATCTGTAATAAAACAATTTCATTGTTTATTTTTTTTATTTTATACATTCCAACTTGAAATCTTTTTGTGTTTTTCATTATTTAGAATATACCTAAATGCATTATGTAAAACTTAGACAGTATAATATCTACACTGTATAAAACACTATATCCAGACTATAGAAAACAATATTTTAATAAAAAGGTAATTCAATCTAAAAAAAAAAACCTAAATGTACTAATTGTATGAATTCCAATGAATAAATTATGTTAAATTACGCATCTTATTCTACCTATAATCTGTGTTGCACATTCTATATAAATGCCTATAGTTAGTAATCTGTCTTTCTGCTCATCTATCAATTGTTAAAGGAACACTCTAAGTACCACAAGACTAAAGTCTATTACATAGGGTCTGATAGGGTTCACTTCTCACCTCTCATATTCCGTTCTAAGAACAGAAAGCTCCTTGGAACAGCTTCTGTTAAAGGAACACTGTAGGCAGTTTAACAGCTTCATCGTATTGAAGTTGTACCAGTGCCTTCAGTGCTGGCCACCCTATCCTACTCCTCAAAAAACGATATTAAACTTAAAGGGACACTATAGTCACCTGAACAACTTCAGCTTAATGAGGTTGTTCAGGTGAGTGCTACAGCTACCCGGAGCCTTTTTCTTGTAAGCACTGTATTTTCTGAGAAAATGCAGTGTTTACATTGGAAGCTTGGAACACCTCTTGTTGCAGTCAATCAGACGGCCACCAGAGGGACTTCCGAGTTCAGAGGCCCTAAAAAGGCCTCCCGTCCGATGCATTCTGGGTGAATGCATCAGACGGGCTATCAGCACACAAAGCACTGTGAACGCGCTTTGTGTGCTGACAGCCTGTCAGCACTGCTGTGGGCGTGGCTTCAGCTGACAGCTTCAGCTTCAGCTGACAGCTGAAGCCCGAACCCACAGGGACGATTACTGTCCACAATAGTGGTTGAAGGGGGGGGGAGACCTACTCTCCTTCCCCCCCCCGGCCCCCACCGCTGTGCGGCGGGTGGGGGCCCTAAAATTATCAATAAGGGGGGGGACCTACTGTCCCCCCCCCGGCCCCCACCCCTGTGCGGCGGGTGGGGGCCCTAAAATTATCAATAAGGGGGGGGACCTACTGTCCCCCCCCTGGCCCCCACCCCTGTGCGGCGGGTGGGGGCCCTAAAATTATCCCCGGCCCCCACCCCTGAGCGGTGGGTGGGGGCCCTAAAATTATCGATAAGGGGGGGACCTACTGTCCCCCCCCGGCCCCCACCCCTGTGCGGCGGGTGGGGGCCCTAAAATTATCAATAAGGGGGGGACCTACTGTCCCCCCCCGGCCCCCACCCCTGTGCGGCGGGTGGGGGCCCTAAAATTATCAATAAGGGGGGGACCTACTGTCCCCCCCCGGCCCCCACCCCTGTGCGGCAAGTGGGGGCCCTAAAATGATCAATAAGGGGGGGACCTACTGTCCCCCCCCGGCCCCCACCCCTGAGCGGTGGGTGGGGGCCCTAAATACAAAGGGGGGGGACCCTAGTTAACCCTCCCCCCCCCAAAAAAAAATTATCTCCCTACCTACCCCCCTCACCCTAAAAATAATGAGGGGGGGAACATTAACTAAAAACCTGTAAAAAAATAAATAAATAAAAAGAGATAAAAAAAACTTACCATTCGATGTTTTCTTTCTTCTAAAATCTTCTTTCTTCAGCCCAAAAAAGGCCAAATAAAAATCCATAATAACCGACGCAATTAAAAAAAAAAAAAAAAAAAAAACGAGCGCAAAAAAAATAATCCATCTTCACCCATGGAGGGCTCCGCGCAGACTGAGCTCCGCAGGGTGGGGAAGGCTTATAAAGCCTTGCCCCGCCCTGCAATTAGGCTAATACACTCTGATTGGTGGGTTTAAACCAATCAGAGTGCTCTTTGTCATTTTACAAGCGTGGGAAAGTTCTTTGGAATTTTCCCACGCTTGTAAAATGACACAGAGCACTGTGATTGGATGGATTTCAAAATGACACAGAGCACTGTGATTGGATGGGTTTCAAGCCATCCAATCACAGTGCTCTGTGTCATTTTACAAGCGTGGGAAAGTTCTTTGGAATTTTCCCACGCTTGTAAAATGACACAGAGCACTGTGATTGGATGGCTTGAAACCCATCCAATCACAGTGCTCTGTGTCATTTTACAAGCGTGGGGAAATTCCAAAGAACTTTCCCACGCTTGTAAAATGACAAAGAGCACTGTGATTGGATGGCTTGAAATCCATCCAATCACAGTGCTCTGTGTCATTTTACAAGCGTGGGAAAATTCCAAAGAACTTTCCCACGCTTGTAAAATGACACAGAGCACTGTGATTGGATGGCTTGAAATCCATCCAATCACAGTGCTCTGTGTCATTTTACAAGCGTGGGAAAATTCCAAAGAACTTTCCCACGCTTGTAAAATGACAAAGAGCACTCTGATTGGCTCAAACCCACCAATCAGAGTGTTCTTAGCCTAATTGCAGGGCGGGGCAAGGCTTTATAAGCCTTCCCCACCCTGCGGAGCTCAGTCTGCGCGGAGCCCTCCATGGGTGAAGATGGATTATTTTTTTTTGCGCTCGTTTTTTTTTTTTTTTTTTTTAATTGCGTCGGTTATTATGGATTTTTATTTGGCCTTTTTTGGGGCTGAAGAAAGAAGATTTTAGAAGAAAGAAACATCGAATGGTAAGTTGATTTTATCTCATTTTTTTCTTTTTTACAGGTTTTTAGTTAATGGTCCCCCCTCATTATTTTTAGGGTGAGGGGGGTAGGTAGGGAGATATTTTTTTTTTGGGGGGGGGAGGGTTAACTAGGGTCCCCCCCCCTTTGTATTTAGGGCCCCCACCCACCGCTCAGGGGTGGGGGCCGGGGGGGGGACAATAGGTCCCCCCCCTTATTGATCATTTTAGGGCCCCCACCCGCCGCTCAGGGGTGGGGGCCGGGGGGGGGGCAGTAGGTCCCCCCCTCATTGATAATTTTAGGGCCCCCACCCGCCGCACAGGGGTGGGGGCCGGGGGGGGGGACAGTAGGTCCCCCCCTTATTGATAATTGTAGGGCCCCCACCCGTCGCTCAGGGGTGGGGGCCGGGGGGGGGACAGTAGGTCCCCCCCCTCATTGATAATTTTAGGGCCCCCACCCGCCGCACAGGGGTGGGGGCCGGGGGGGGACAGTAGGTCCCCCCCTTATTGATAATTTTAGGGCCCCCACCCGCCGCACAGGGGTGGGGGCCGGGGGGGGACAGTAGGTCCCCCCCTTATTGATAATTGTAGGGCCCCCACCCGCCGCTCAGGGGTGGGGGCCGGGGGGGGACAGTAGGTCCCCCCCTCATTGATAATTTTAGGGCCCCCACCCGCCGCACAGGGGTGGGGGCCGGGGGGGGGACAGTAGGTCCCCCCCCTTATTGATAATTTTAGGGCCCCCACCCGCCGCTCAGGGGTGGGGGCCGGGGGGGGCAGTAGGTCCCCCCCCTCATTGATAATTTTAGGGCCCCCACCCGCCGCACAGGGGTGGGGGCCGGGGGGGGACAGTAGGTCCCCCCCCTTATTGATAATTTTAGAAAGCGAGCTGAGCTGTCAGTCAGACAGCTCAGCTCGCGAACGCGCATTCCGCGCACATGCGCGGTAAAGCGCTCAGGTTCTTCATAGGGCGGCATTCAATGCCGCTCTATGAAGAACGCGATTGGTCCAGCGCGAAGCCGTCCCATTGGGCCCCGCGATTTCGTCATTTTGACGAAAAAGGGGGCGCGGCCTAGCGGGGAGCTCGGCGCTGGAACGGAGGTAAGTTTTTAATATAAAACCACCGAATGTTTTTTTTTAATTAATGAAAGTTCATATAAAAGCAAGAAGGAAGGCTGGGGGACCTGTCTTTCTTGCTTTTATATGGTGACTATAGAGTCCCTTTAACAGAGAGGTTTGAGCACAGCTTCAAGCCACACTTCCATGCCCTCTTGGTATGAGACCTGGGAGTCTTACTTCTTGGCTCTCATACCGTAACATACCATGATGTCATGTGAGAATGAGCAGTGCCGTCACAGTTGGCCATAGGGTACAAATGAGTACAGTGATTCTCTATGGGGACATATAGGATGCATCAAGATGGTGAGTTATATGAGGAGCATTGCATTAATCCTTGAGGCACACCTTTGAGGAGAAGTTTGAGGAGGAAGCATCAGTGCTGGAAAAAAGGTGATTATTTTTTTATACTTTTATTTAGATTTTCATTTTGTTTGTAAAGATACTGGGACATAAAAAAAGGGCACCAGGACTATAGCCTTAGGAAAACAGATATGTATTTACTCTCCTGAGTTATTCTTGTATACAGGACAGTAAATTGACTGAAAGTAGACCTTTGCATGGCAGAAAAAATCGTTTTGGCCAAAACACTTCTGCAAAAATAATAACATTTTTGGGATAAACAAATTTTGACCAAATGGCATTTCACCTCAGTTGAATTTTGTTAATAAAAAATATTTGGGAAAATTTATCAGATGTACCAAAAGGTACATCTGATTATTTACACATTTTGCAGTGCACTGACAGATTTTTTCACAATTTGATTCACAGATCAAGTAAAAAGAAACAAATAGAGCGAAAAAGAGGATCACCAGAAAAATATCTATATTTGTATGGTTTAGATATTATATATTCAAATTCATCTGAATTACAGTTTGTAGTGAAACAACTCTCGCTGACCAATTGGTTTAGTTCACCCAGAGAGCTTTTGGCTCTCTGAGCGGTTGCGAGTGGTGTCCAGCAGATATGCCCAGGTATGAAGCCATGCAGTAGTGGTGTTTGGAGTGTTCTATCTATATATCTATCTATCTATCTATCTATCTATCTATCTATCTATCCATCTATCTATCTAAATATATAAACTGAACTCCTAATCTTTCCTCCTCCTAATACTGATCCTCCTCCTTCGCTCTCCCTTCGAATTAGTGGTACCCACATCAGTCCATTCTTGCAAGCACGCTGTCTTGGCATTATACTTGTTTCAAGCCTCACATTTAAGCCTCACATCCAGTCTGCTACCAAATCCTGTAGATTCCATCTTAAAAACATAGCCTGCATCCGCCCCTTTTGTACGCTAGATGTTACAAATGAGCTTGTCCATGCTCTAGTAATCCCTTGCATGGATTATTGTAACTCTCTCCTAATAGGTCTTCCCACAAGCCATATTGCCCTGCTACAGTCTGTCGCTCCTCTCACATTTTCCCCTCCCCACTGTCAGTCCTTACATTGGCTTCCTGTATCCTATAGGAGTCAATTCAAGGTATTAATCCAAACTTAAAAAGCACTGACCAATTCTTGCCCCTCCTATATCTCTTCACTGATCTGCAGGTATGCCCCTTCTCGGTCTCCCCTCTGCCCGTGACCTTCACATGTCCGCTGCTTGCACACATACGACCAACTCACGCTTGCAGGACTTCTCGCAGGTGGCTCCTTTTCTTTTGGAATAGCCTGCCTACCACCATCAAGCTCTCCCCTAGTCTTCAATCATCCAAAAACTGCCTCAAAACCCATCTCTTTAGGAAAGCTTATGGCCTCCCAGAGTAACCTCTACCTCACGTTCCTGTCCCTTGCTCTCTCGTAAAGGGCAGCACTCTATTCTCTCCTCCAGCTCTGCTTCACTCCACCTTGTTTGATTGCTACCTCCTGTCCTGTTGTGTTTTACGCACCACCTCCTATAGACTGTAAGCTCATTTGAGCAGGGCCCTCTTCAACCTATTGTTCCTGTACGTTTTTGTAATTGTCTCATTTATTGTTAAATCTTCCCCTTTGATAATATTGTAATGCACCTACAGAATATGCTGGCGCTATATAAATACCAGTAAAAATAATAATAATAATAATAATAATAATAATAATAATAACATGAATGTATTATATCACATTTTTCATTTTGTTGAAACCTGATTTTTACAACTTTTTATCACTTTATATTATTCATACTTTTATCAGACTAAACACTTGTTTAACATACAATATCAGTATAATTGTCTTTCAATGTTTGGATTAATTGTGTTTTCCTGTTATTCCTATTTTAAATAGAATTTTGAAAGTATTTTTATTAAAAAAATTCTGGTTTTATAGGTTATGTTTTGGCATTCTTCCTAAAGGAGTACACTTCAATTGTCAGTAGGGCTCTGTAAATATTAGATGCAACTGGAGCTGGGAAGCCACTTGTCTTCTGTCCCATTACCCATACAAACATGCTGATACGGGCTCCATTGGCAATTTTGGGCCTAACCAAATGGCATGGATTGCAAACCATGCAGCCAACTCCATACGACCCATGGTGTGATGGAAGGAGCTGACATTTCTCTGGACCCCACCTGGTAATAGAATGCCAGATAACTCACACATAGTGTTTTGGGTTTTCACAACCTCCCAGATCTCTCTTGCTTTTTAAGTGATCCTTTGACCCTGACATGTTTATTATATTTATTAACTACTCATTTTCCTTCTGAAAAAACTCTTATAATTTTGAAAATGTGTCTATTCAGAAGCCAATTTTCAGGTGGTGAATGCTTGAATAGCTTGTATTGAATAGAGATATTTTTTAAATGTTTCTGTCTATGCACTCAGACATGATTTTCAAAGTGCCTCAACTGACTACAGTAAATAGCAACACTGCAAGTTTATGTACAAATTCAAGGACAATTTAAACATGTATTTTCAATAGTGAGTTTTGGCATGTTTACCATGGGGTTTCACCTTAGGTTAAACAAATTTAGCCTAATCCAGTCTTGTTGGAAACATTTTTAGAAAATTTACTTTTCTGGCATTAAATAGAAAAACGCACAAATTCCCAATGCCACTGATCACTTAATGTGGCATAACATTGATAAATACAGTGTAACAGAAAACAGAGTGGGAAGTGCTAAAACGTGATAAGCGATAAAATACTTAAATCTGAATTTCCAATGAGATGCAGAAATTACAAGTCTATACATGCATCCTGTATAGACTTGTAATTTCTGCATCTCATTGGAAGTTCAGATTTAAGTATTTTATCGCTTATTATGTTTTAGCACGTCCCACTCTGATTTCTGTTACACTGTGATAGTCAGTGTGTGTCCCTTGTTCGTGGGTTTCTGCCAGTCGAACGCCGCCCGACTCCCATTCGAATAGCCAAAGTTCATGTAAGGTAATTGTCCAGCGGTGTTCATGCCGTCGCATGTCCGATTTGGGTTCCATGAACTCGACGACAAAACACAGCTGAACATGTTCAACTAAGCAAGATGGCTGCTGCCACTTTTCGACTATATGAACGGCGACCACCCAGCCATTCGTCAATTTGGCTGCTGTTAACTACCAGGCTGGGAGGTAAATATGCTGCACACTCCACTTGAGTTTGGTCCGGCTGTTCAGTAGTTCGAAGTGGCACTTCAAACCACTTTGAAAGTTCAAAGTACCATTGTCCAAAGTCCCAATGGGTACAAATAGGGTCTCTTAACCACAATAAATTAAAGGGGCCATAGTCACAGGGTAAAAGGCTGGCAAGTAGTCCCCTCCAAACCCCAGTGGCAAAGTGGCTTTCGGCACAATGATATATGTCAGAAGTTTAGTTGTTGAGTGATAACGTTCTAACCAATTGATTGTTAGTATAATGTCGATTCAGTGCCACTCATAAAGATCTATTGAAACAGATTGCACCAGAAACTCTGTCTCTCTGTCTATTTCCTCCCAACAAGAGTTTCTATTTCCTTGGGAAAACAAGAGTTTGGCCATAAATTGTATGATTCCTCATGAGAAGGTTGGCCAACTATAGAAGATACCCTGGTCAGCTGAAAATATTTAACATATGGTTTCTGGCACATTTATGGGACTGAATAAAAGATGTGGAAACAAGAACTAGAGGAACATAACTTTTAAAATGAATTACATCAAAAAGTTAATAAAACAAGAACACGACATTAGCAATTTTTAAACATTGAGTTTTATGCAAATTTACATATTTATAAAACAGAATGTTACACACTGCGCTACATAAAGCAACATTTATATTATACATCATTTGTATGATAGATTCCCTTTAATATATTGTAACATCTCATAATACAAGAAACATAATGTGAAAACAAAACAAAACATTTATACATATTAACTTAATGTCACCCAAGATAATGCAATTTCAAACTTTCATTTTGTATGCTGAATTCCACCTCTGCCTTTCCCAGTAATAATATAGAAAGAAAATGTACTCTCCTGGGTCATTGAGCCTTTGAATTACATGTTAATTTTTTTCTCTCTATAACCTTTGTATGGAAAGGTGCTTAGTGATTTATGATTCCATGTTTGTGAAATCAGAAAACATGTATTTATGTGTATAAATATGCTGCTTACCAGTGAAAATGGCCAATATATTGCTCCTTATTTCTAACGTGTGTTTTGATATTGGGTCAGAGTAAAATTGACACACTAAAAAAAGCTAAGCTAAAATAAATAATTCAGAAATATAGCTAAGTTGGAGGATTTTTCTTGTTTTTGTTATTCACAATTCTCAGCTTGATTTCCAGTTTATTAAATAGCGAAGTATGAGATGGCTTGGAGATATTGGCTCTGATTTAATACAATTTCCAAATTATTCAGCACTGTTAGAAAAACGATACCTAATGCTTTATCTACAAAAAGTTCCATATACTTTGATTATGACTTCTGTAAATAAATAATTTGCAAAGTTTTTCTAACTATCATTTGCAAGGTCTATCTATCTATCTATCTATCTATCTATCTATCTATCTATCTATCTATCTATCTATCTATCTATCTATCTATCTATCTATCTATCTCTCTCTCTCTATCTATCTATCTATTTATCTATCTATCTATCTATCTATCTATCTATCTATTTATCTATCTATCTATCTATCTATCTATCTATCTATTTATCTATCTATCTATCTATCTATCTATCTATCTATCTATCTATCTCTCTCTATCTATCTATCTATCTATCTATCTATCTATCTATCTATCTATCTATCTATCTATCTATCTATCTATTTATCTATCTATCTATCTATCTATCTATCTATCTATCTATCTATCTATCTATCTATCTCTCTCTATCTATCTATCTATCTCTCTCTATCTATCTATCTATCTATCTATCTATCTATCTATCTATCTATCTATCTCTCTCTCTCTCTATCTATCTATCTATCTATCTATCTATCTATCTATCTATCTATCTATTTATCTATCTATCTATCTATCTATCTATCTATCTATCTATCTATCTCTCTCTATCTATCTATCTATCTATCTATCTCTCTCTATCTATCTATCTATCTATCTATCTATTTATCTATCTATCTATCTATCTATCTATCTATCTATCTATCTATCTATCTATCTATCTATCTATCTATCTATCTATCTATCTATCTATCTCTCTCTATCTATCTATCTATCTATCAACTGAACTCCTTGTCTTTCCTCCTCCTTAGATTGATCATTTGGGAAGCTCATTAAATCAAAGTTGGCATATAACCTCCATTTGGCTATAAACAAATGCAAACTGAGATATTTCAGCCATATTTGCTGTTTGGGTACAATTTACAGCAGCTTGGTTTATTGGAATTTTCAAACAAATCTCCCTGATGCCTCTAAATCCATCTGAAAATAACAGGGTGCCATTAAGATCAATCCAGTTTCAATTCTGGGGAATAAACTTAACATCAGGAAAGTTATTAGCTGAACGGAACGGAGAACGAAACAAAAATAGCTGCATCTGCTATTGTAATGTCGCCAAATTTGCCAAATAAAGTTGCTAAATTTAGTGATTATACCTCAAAGTGTTCTCTTCTTGAGCACTTACGAACACATGGAATTTGCTCCTGTGGAACATGATTTTGTTTGTCAGAAGCAGGAACACTGAGCAACAAAGTGATTGTTTATAGGTACGTCTTTTTTACAATTGTTTGATATACTAACAGTGTTTCGCAACATCATTTAGACGTGGGATGTTCCAACGCCATAATCCTAATGATGCTTTGCTTTAGTTAGCAAGTTAGCAAAGCATAATGGAAGTCTGTAGTTCTAGAACAGGTGGGATCTCTATTAAGGCCACCAATGAGAGAGCTTGTCACCCAGGCAACAATAAAAAAAGTTTGTGCTGCAGCCTCACACCATCATCCATCTGCTGAATAAAAACAACTGTGCTGGGCTGTTTATTGCAACAGTACTAGAAGGCATAGGCTGCAGGCAGAAATCGTTAAGGAACCACTTCAAAATGAAAAAGAGTTTTGATGGAGAGGCAAAGTGAGTTGATTTGGTTGCACAAAAATGGCCAACACTAACCTAGACCAATTATGTGGGTGAATAATTTTACATTGTTTTTTACACACAATGATAAGAGATTGATAGATTTCTTTCTTGCCTTGTAATTGAAAACAATTGTCTTTAATTATTAAATTGTTGCAATAGTATAATAGTTTATATGTCAGTTGCTGCTGCATTAATACAGAGGAATCACAGTAAAATGTCAGTTATGTAATTGAATAGGTCATTTCAAATATTAGTAGATTACTATTGATTTAATATAGATTGAGATTAGCTAGGACATTTCAACTGTGGATATATAATATTGCATAATTAATTTATATTTATGCAGTGTATTCAATTTAGAAAATTATCAAATGAAAAAAGTAATTGATTGTATATTAATGGTTTCACCTAAACTTACAACCATAATTTCCCTTGCTTAATAATTTGTTTTGAAAATGGCTAAATGTATTTAAATAAATGAATGACTATGGTGATCATTTTCAATCTTCTAAAAATTAATTTAATTTAATGACTGGCTATGTAGTGATATTTTTCAATCTTGCTCTTCTTTGTATAGCGCCTAGCAAGCTCTCTTGAGCAAGACATAAAAACCCTTTTACATGTGCAATGTATCCTAAAAAGTACACGGAGTTACAAGTTACCTCTGGCAGTAAAGCACTAAAAAAAAAAAAAAAAAAATTCCAACCTATTTATAGATAGAAAGAAAGAGAGCGAAAAAGAGAGGGAAGGGGGAAATAGAGAGACAAAATCTCTGCTGTAATAAGATCCATTTAAAAATAATAGGGACCCATTTAGATCAATGTATTTTCAATGTAAAAAAAGTTAAAGCGGATGTCATCTTTCAGTAAACATAAAGATATATTTATTCATTGGCATTCCTATGCAATCTAAAGATACCTCAAGTAGTCCCTACTTTGTCTTATGGACGTGCCTAACACTGATAAAAGTTCACAAAAGAAAAGATAGAGCTCTGCCCTCAACATTTGTCCAATCACTTCGGCCATGACAAATGATGGCCTTGCGATTCTCCATACCTCAGTGCAGTACAACAGTGACTTTGCTCCTAGCAACTGAAGCAGGAGTAGAAGAGGGCAGAAGTGTGAGATGGTGGAGGCCACAAGAGATTGACTTAGTTAAGTGAAACTCGCCTTAACTGTGTGCTGCGCTCAATGGATCCAAATCAAAATATGCAAAGACCCTATAATTGACAGATCCGCTTAAATTTCAGAAAGTTGTTATTAGCTGAATTGAACTGAAAACTAAATGTAAATGATTGAATCTGCTATAATAAAGTTGCCATTTAGTGACTACGTATACCTTCTTGAGGACTTGTGAATATATGACATTTGCTCATATGGAACATGATTTAGAAGAGCTGGTTGAAGATTGGACAGTATCCCTATAAGTGATGCAGAAGTTTATATCTATAAATGTTCCAGCAGTAAGCTTATTTAAGCTTCTTTGTACAAGTTGATGGGCAATATGTCAAAAATGTATGCTTTTGCCTATTGAAATACATTGACAGCTGTGTGATGCCTTTACCATCTACATGGCAGGGAACTAATACACTGATGACTGGAGGAAAATGTTCTTCTCTGGACTTTCAGGGTGATTCATTATCATATAGTGAGTTGTGTTCATTTCCCTGAGCAGTAGGTAGTCATGATCTAAAATGTTTGATATAATCTGTGACAAAACAAAGTTCAGTTTGCCCTTGTTTGTCCTGTTCTTTCTACAATATTTTGATTGTGTGGAGTTTTTTTGTTTGTTAAGTCATTAAGGTTGCGCTGTTGTAAAGATAGTAAGGATTGGCAAGTAAAACAGCTAAAAATAAAATTCATGGTCACTGTTTTCCTGCATGTCGAAGCTCAATGAATCACCCCATCAGTTCCACTAATAAACAAATATTAATGACGCATCTCTTAGCAGAAAAGACGTTAACAAAATTGTGCAGGCGTAGTTTCCCTCTCTGGTCATCTATAGGTGAAAATGATTGCAGATCACAACACAGCTGTGAGTCAGTCAGGAACACGATGTATGTCATGCATCTTAATAAGTGTATTTTGTCCACTTTAAAAATAAAATCTCATTCATTATTTTGTACAATAAATAATGTAAAAGGTAAACATCACTGGGATTAAAGGCTTAACAAGTATTTGAAGAAAGGATTATGCAGGTTTTTTTACGTTACCGCTTAAATCAACATAAATGAACATATACTAATCTAACTGTGTTAGTGGTCTATAGATGTTGATATGACCTCACAATGATACTACCATAAAAAAAATATATATATATTTGGCGTCCTAATTGTTGAAACTATGCCAATTGATAGATATGTTATCATTGCCCATTTCAGTGTTACCCATTTATTTAAGATGAGATACATGAAAGACTGATTTGACAGTACTATAAACTAAAACTATAAATCTGTGGTCTCAATAGGTATTAGAATTGGTGCAGTAGGCAAAGAAAAAGCAGCAAGCCAATGATGCCTTTTTACACTTCTGTAGGTTTTCATGGTCTTAAATCCAATTTATTTTAATACACCCCTTTAAAATATTAATGGCAAAACAGATCAAAAGGCAGAGTACACAATAGTGAAATTCGGTAAAAATACATTGTATTACCGGTACTTGCTTACTGTTTTGAACATTAGCTTAGATATGGCTCTTGGTAACTAAGTTACTCATAACAAAATCATCTAATATTAAATGCAACATCAGCCCACAGGGTATTGTACATAAATTTGTTGTGTTAATTTATACCTCTTACTACCTTTGTTCTATTTTGACACTTCTACAGTACTGTACCACTAAACATGTTTGAATGAGTTTTGTTATAGTAGTAAAATATTGTACCCAATACAGTCACCTCCAGAATAGGATAGCTGAGAACTGTGCAGTTATGGAAAAAGCTGCCACTGCTATTTGTAACTTTTCTTCATGACTGTCTGCAACAAATTTATATATAACTATAATATTTTTTAAATTATATATTTTGTTCTGAAATTGTTCAGCTGCCAATTTCTTAGACATTATCTTTAAATCTTCCCCATGATGTAATCTGAGTCTTTTATGGTTTGGTTTTGCCATCTATGTTTTATTCATATTTTATATTTGTGTACGGGATTATGGAAGGGGCGCACACTAAACTGTGTGTAATTTTTAATATATGAGAGTCGGTTGAGGTGTGCCGAAACCGACGTGAGGTTAGGCCTGCAAAAGAGGGCCCACCCAGGTATAATGATATATGAAGAGGGTGTGGTGGGAGGGAATTTCCGAAATCGTCGCAGACAGGTGAGTGAGGGGAATGCTGGGTTTAAATAGGCATAAAATCCCTCCCACAATTTCAGGCATACGCCTTCTATTTGTGTACGGGATTATGGAAGGGGCGCACACTAAACTGTGTGTAATTTTTAATATATGAGAGTCGGTTGAGGTGTGCCGAAACCGACGTGAGGTTAGGCCTGCAAAAGAGGGCCAAAAAGTGTGTGACATTTATTAAACATAACAAATCATTTAGACATATTATAGAAAGCGAGCCTGATTTCTTTCTGGATTTGGAATGAACCGGTTGTATGCCGAGGACTTCCAGCGACCCATCTTCTCTACAAGATGAGTTGGAACTGGATGACTTGAGGCTGCTGTGGCGGCCCTAACACGGAATGAATGTACCGAGAAGGAACTTCGTATTGAGGCCAAGACTAACAAACAAGGAGCGAATGTATAGCATGAACTGTTTGAGAGATGTGGCAAAAATTGTACGAGCAACCATTATAATCGGAAGGCCTTTAGCATCTTGAACCACATACAATACTTACACATATCGTAAGCCGTAGAGTATGTTTGCTTAGTATTAGTGGACAAATCTTACCTGCATAGACTCTAACTACAGGCATGATTGATACCTTTTTTGACCTGCAGAGGAAATCTGGACTGCGTGTTCTTTTATCTCAACCGTTACGTTTAAGCAAGGTCCGACTTCAGGACTTCGGAAGTGGCTAAAGCGGAGGAAACTGCAGGGGAACTTGAGACGTCAGGGTTAGCGTTTATTAAAGATAATACGATACCTGGAGCTAGTTCTTGTAGCATGCTGTGAGGAGGAAGGAAACGTAATAGGTTTAAATTATGCAAAACTCAGAAGCTCATTGAGCTTTCTCGTGTAGTAGAGCTGCTAGCTAATGGGTACCAATAGGTGAAGATAAGGACTATCCCGTAAGAGTTGAGGCCGTGCCAGTAGCCCTGTGTTTGAGAGAAGCCCTACCTACGATTTAGGCCATGTGGACTTGTACCATCTAAGCGCGGCAGGGTATTAACCTCTTGTGGAAAAGCGTTAACCTGACCGAACACGTGCGATTACCTGCATAACCATAGCGAAAAAGGACTGTAACAGGCGCCTGAAGAAACTGCCGTGACGTGAATCGAAGAATAGAATGCAAAGCCGTGACCCACCGTAGGGAAATGTTTGCACAAGAGAGGAACCTGAAGAGGAGTTTTGACAAAACTTGAAGACGATATGTGTTCGTATAGCAAGTACCCTAAAGCAGTTACTTGGTAGGCATGAGATCGTGAAAGATTGTACAACAGGATGCATAAGGTGTTACGCCTTAAATTAAAACATCCAGCATGACCGAAAGTAACTCCCGATGGACTACTTAAGCTTACATAAAGAGAAGCGTGAACCACAACAAATGTGTGACAAATGAATTGACTGCGCATGGAGGACCCTGTGAATGTCAGGCGTGCAGACAAGTCCCTAATTAGTAGATTAAGGATTCGAGTGGTATTTGTTTGGCCAAAAATGGAGACGGAGTGACGCCTCGATGTTCGACATGAAACAAGTGGGAATACTGTGCATCCGGTCCCATCAGATCGCTAAAGCTTATCCTGCATTGCTTGTATAAGCGACGCCGACGTGGAAATTGAGAGATAGTATGAATCGATAAACGGCAATTTAGAACTCAATGTACCAAAGTGCCCCCAAAACGTCGCGAAGAAATAAACGGTAAATCCGTAATGCATGAGACCGGAAGCAGTCACTGTGCGTTACGTCAGCGCCTGGAGGACCCGACGATGGTCCAATACGAGGCCAAATCTGAACAACGTGCAATGTGGAGGGCAACGTGAGACCCAACAAACCAATTCGACTGAATATAAGTAAGAAATGCCTGAAACAAGTTGTTGGAGGAACTGCTGGACTTGGAGTCTCCTAGCTTGGTTTGGGCACGTAGTGTACGCGGTACCTAAGGATCGCCAGTGAGCGACAGGTTGGGGTAACATATGAATGTATATGTCTATGTATAGGAATCCTCGAACTGCTAGCATTAAGCATCCAGCAGACCCATTGCCCGTAAGAGATAACGTATTGAAAGCACCGGAGTAGCCGAGAACGATAGTCCTGAAATACCGTTTAGCATCGATGTAGGAGTATGTAACGCACGATCGAAACTAAGGCGGGAAATAAAGCGCTAGGATACCTGAAGCGGTTAAGGGATCTAAAACATAGTGACTATGCTTGACGGGTCTGGGGTGCGCCGCCCCCCCCCCCCCCAGCTTACCAGGAGCGCGAGCGTGAGTGCGTGCGTGCTGGCTGACTAGCTAGTGCCGCAATGCGGCGAAACGATTACACTAGGTTGGTGACGGGTGAGGCCCTGCTAGTTGCCAAGTGGCTTGAGAGGCTCTATCTATGCGTTGGCGTGAGGGGGTAGCGTGGCCACTGAATGAGGTGGCGGGGTGTCGGCCTCTCGGTGACAGTTAACATAAGATAGACTGGGAGTGACAGATGAGGCCCTTTCTATGCCACAATGCGAGGCGACTAGCTATGATTTGGCCCGAGGGGCGTAGTACCTCCGAGTATGAGGATGGGTGTTGGCCTCGCGGGACCACTAACCTATGGCGAAGAAGCCAGGGGGAAATAACAACTAGTGGACACCTAGGAACCTAACAGCCAGCAATTGCTAACTAAGAAGGAAGGGTAGGTAGTGAGAGAGGACATACTACAGAAAGAAACGTGGGTAGCAAAGAGTTAGGAACGTATGGTTTGACCGAAAACCGGAGTGCCCAGTGAGCATGTGGGGTCCGTATGGTCGGGACGTATGAGCTAGAATGCGTATACGATCGTATGTATGGCCCTCGGGGCCCGTGGTGCCGAATCGTGGCCCCGGTTTGTAATGTGAAATGAGTCTTGTAGTAGTTTTTTTTTTTTTTTTTTTTTTTTAATAGGTGCTATTCACTGTGAGTGAGCAGTATAGAGAGCTCATAATAATGCATTTTGTGTAATGCAGCCCTGAATAGTGGGAAATAAAATTAAAACTGTGGACGAAATGGTAAACTTGGGTAGAGGCAGAAGAGAGCTGTAGGGTAATGTCAATGGCATTAGCGGCTACCTGGAATCACATCAGTAATGTGTTTAATGACAGTTAAGTAGGGAGCCCCTTAGTGGATTCTCTTCAGCACAATCTACGCCATGAAAATAAACAGATATTTGTGTGTAGTTGCACTAAAAATTAGGCAGGAAGGGGTGACGAACGACCCAGCCATGTGTCGCTCATTAAAAATAAAGCACATACTGAATATTGCATTCCCATGGGAGAAGGCAGAAAGGTGATACAAATACGCACCACCAGCAAGCCTACCTCTCCTTAATAAACTCCATAAAGACCAAACATGGGATCGAAACCCAATGTCTGGGGTTGCCAAGGCCGGCAGCACATGGTTGATTGCAAGGACAGTTGAAAACTCCGTAGAAGGTTTGTGTTAGATTATCTAACATAGTGTGACTCCGTGCAAATGAAATGCCATAAACCTGAATATATTCATGAAATTACGACGGTGGATGGTTAATGTCCGCCACCCTGGGATGTGATGTCGAGAACCGTGGAAACAAAACCCCAAACCAGCGACGGTAACACTGCCGACAATGCCAGGCCGTACTAATATATGAAGAGAACATTTGGGGCGGATTCACGTGGATCTCGCCGATAAAATAAAAACCCATGGCACTGCATGGGTTACTATTCGCAAGAAGCGGCTGAAAGATTGCAGCCAATCGGCAGCCGACGGGGTGGATTCGGCAGGAAAAACACTATGGGCCAGCGGAGCCGGTAAGTTAAAACCATTTATTCCCTTTACAAAGCCCAATTGACTAATATTAAGATTATTCATATTATAACACGCTGAGTAAACACCCACAAAAGCAGAAGTTGATATTTATCCTGAGTGGATGTACACCCATGCATTGCCTCGCCTTAGTTCCAGTCAGCGTTTGCTGTCACACACATGGATTCAGTTATAGTCTGTAGGACCGCCTTGCACATTGCGGTAAAAGCATAAAAAATAATAAAGAAAAAAAAAAAAAAAATTCATTAGTGTCTGGAAGGTGTCTTGGATTTGATATATTGTGACAGTATGGGAGGTAAGAATGTTCGAAAAATGAAGAGTGGTCATGACATAATGAGTATGGCATAAGGGTTATTGGTGCTTTGTGAGATCAATGTATGGCTTTGAATTAAAGAAGAAAAAATATACTAAGCTACACAGCGCAAGGTTATTCGTATGATCAAACTGACACAAGCTGGATTTGAAATAAGTGAAGCCATGCTGTCGTTGCTTGATACCTTAAATTTGGATGCACAATGAGCCCATACCGCATAGCTTGATTGTACTCTATAGATAGAGCGCTTGCTCACGTGCTCAATAAATGGGAACTTGATAGCAGTTTTGCTAACAGGAAAATCTGGCAATGTACTGCCTCATTAGCAAAAACCATGAGAAATATCCAGTGCTGATGGATCCATTTCCGGAACATTGTGCCGTTTTCCCATTATCAGCATTTTAGTATGGGTTGCAGTTTAAACAGCCAGTTAGAGAGAATGAAATGTGTGCGGGAAGCTATACGGAGCATGTCGGGGAATGATAATGCGAACGGAGCGTATGTGTAGAAGGAAGATTAATTCGAATGGACTCACGGTTTGGGCGAACCGCCGAACGGCCTCCATGCGGATGAAAGACACTCACGAAAAAAACGGCGGGCTGAGTACGAGCGTCGCGGCGGATTGACGTCAGAGGTCTGTGAAAACGGAAATGAAAGCAAATTTCCGAAATCGTCGCAGACAGGTGAGTGAGGGGAATGCTGGGTTTAAATAGGCATAAAATCCCTCCCACAATTTCAGGCATACGCCTTCTATATATCTTACTTTCAGGATACCTGATACTACTGAGGTGCCTGAATTATGTGTTCTATTTATAGAAGTACTCTCCAGGTGTTACTGCCAGGAGTGTTGCCCTATAGATGAAGCATGACTTTTAAACTTTCTATTTCAAGTTATTTAGTATTGTTTGCTAAATAATAGTTTTCATAAATCACAATGTCATTCAGATCTCCATATCTGCAATAGAGGCCAGCACTGCATTCCCAAGTACGATTGCACAAATATTAGAAAGTTGTTAAGCTCTAGTTACAAAGCAACAACAAACATTTAAGGAATGCTCCTATCATGATATAGTGGTTATGGTGCCAGGAGTGCCTTTTTACAAATTGTATGTAAAGGCACTCCTGGCACCATAGAATGGTTTGACTTCTTACCTGGGATCTTCTGGGCACCGCTACCTGCTTCTACTACTTCTGACACAGCTGGAAGCTGTCTGTCTGAGGTAGGTCCAGTGTTGCAGGGCTTGGTTCACTGGCTGAAAGTGATTAGCTGATGCTCTCATCAAACGAACCAGTCCTGCAACGCAGTACTTAGTTCATGAGAGCTAACCACAGTTCCTGCATGGGATCTTCCTGCTTTTGCTTAAAAAGTACCCAGCACCCAGCAGACCCCATGCAAGATGTCAGCAAACTACAGTGATTATGGTGCTAAGAGTGGTCCTTTAAATGGACAGTCTAAGAACCATATTCACTGCATGCCATTGTATTTTTTTATGGTCCTAGTAGTTAGTGGGTGTAGCCCCTTGGGTCATGCTGTTTTCAAGTAGTTTGACCAAAATCTGAGGCATCTGCACCCATGGATTCCTAGCTCAGAGATCTCACTTCTGCATTAATTCAGCATTAGTTTTGTCTTTGCCCCAGAAATAGATGACCACCCACAGTCTACTAGCAGCATGACCACTACAATGACATACAATGGGTATAGTGCTAAGATTGCCCCTTTTAGGTTGTTTCTAGGTGCAGTACCACATTATGTATCCCAGAATTATTAAATCAGAATCATATCTGTCAATTTTGAAATGGTAAATTTAAAATGTTAGCAAAAAAAAAAAAGCTAAAATAGGATTGCATTCATAGGCATATGTCATTAAATGATAGAGTATCCCTGGACATATTGTGTCTTGTAAGATTACTATCCATAGGGAAACTTCTTGGATAATGGACATCCATCATGCCCACCCACGTGATACCTGTTTGAATATGAAATAAGCTATAGTCCACAAATTGAGTGCAGAAACCCCTTAAATCGTATATTTAACATAGCCAGAAATAACATAAACCTAGTAACACTCAAATGATGCTCAACATTTTGAATACACTGTTTCGACAATTTTATGAGTGTATAGAGTATAGTTTTTTGAACCAGTATTTTTTTTCCTACTGCCTCTGTAGCTTTATATATATATATCATTGAACTAATTACTGCAGCTTTGTCTAATAAAACATACTGCTCAGGGTTCTCATACCTAAATGTGTAGAACATGGCTTGTCTAATGTTAGACTCCCAGCTATGAAAGAACCTATGATGCATTGTCAGTCTTAATGTGTCATGCAGTCAGTATTGAAAAAAACATACAGAGAAGAAGAGAAATTAAACAATGTTTCTATCTCTACTTCTCATATGCAGCATTTGCTCTGGCATTGCCTTGTCTGAACTGTATTATTTTATCATTTGCTCAATCTTAAATATAAAATTTAATGAAAACATAGCATCTTGTGAGAAAAGGTTAACACAAGTTATAGGTGATTTGCAATGTTTTATTCATGGTGTAAATTCCAGAGAAGTGGCAGGGATTTAAAATATCTGAAAATGTCTCAAACCCAGATTGTATTGTTTTGGAGAAGTTAATTTACATTAAATACCACACAGTGATGTCACACACAAAACACAGCTTGCAATTTCAGCAAAAAATATTCATCTATACATCTGTTTCTAATTCTGTTACACATCTGTTAGTAAATTTATGTTAGTTCTAAACTTTTACACATTGATAAAAGTTATTTATGTGACACGTTCCTTTTTATAATATCAACACTTCAAAATCAAGCCTAACCCGCTCAGCTACTGACAGATTATGAGCAGTAATAGTTCCCTATGTTAGTAATGATTAACATCTCAGATCAAATACGTATCCCACGGAGAACACAGCTGTTCACCCAAACTCATAATCAGCTGTGTATAGCTCTAATTCACAGAAACTATTATTTTAATGTTATAAAATCTTCTTTACATCATGAATATGCGCTCTTCTTTGATTAAGTTTGAGGTGACAGATCAACTTCATGTCCTCCTTGTTCAACTTTTTACACTTGCGTTTTGCACTTGTGTTGACTTGAAAGGAGGTGAAATGACCTCTCAGGGTAAATAATCACGTGTTTTTGTTCATATAATAAAAAAACTATTCCTCTAGTACTAATAAAATGTCATCTAATATCAATAGATAGTCTCTTATTCTGATTGTCATGCCCGTGCTGTATTATTTATTTATTATTATTATTGTTAATATGTGACGTGTGTAATGGATTCATCAAAATGGTTGGGAACTTTAGATGTGGTGTACGAAAAGTAAATTAGCCCTAGCTTACTAGGTGTCAAGACCCATTTTTGAATACAGGGGGCCAAGACCAAGTTTTCCTTACCACAGCTCCTTCAGGATACAATTATTGTACTAGAAATGTAACTAGGGTTGTTTGTTAATTTCTCATGTTATTTTTAATTGTTAGTGCATCTCATTTATTTTTCATCTTTTTTTTTATGTATGCACTGTGACTATTTTTATTCATGATACATATTTATTTATGAAGTTCTGCCTTTGTCTGGTAAAGAACCATGTTACCTGAATTGACCTATTTAATAGTATTTTTTTATTGCATAGATATTTTGTTAGCAGTGGCTAAGGGGGAGGGGAGCGGCTTTCCGCCCCGGGTGTCACCAGGTATGAGGATTATAGTTGATCCAGCACGCAAAATAGTATCACACCTAGGACTAAGGATAACATCTAACCAAACCTTAGAATGGCCAGACTTAACATACCTGAGAATAGTCAAAACACTTGCCGAGGTCAGGGACACAGAATGAGACAAAATGATAAGGAAAGCCAGAAGTCAAGGATACCAGAAATCAAGGAAGTCAAAACGAAGCCAAAGTCAAATACCAGAAAAACGCAGGAACACACTCTCAGATAACCAGCTAGTGGAAACCATGACAGGGCACTGACAAAAAGGTAATTTGGGTTTTAATAACCTTCCTTAGGCTGTAATTGGCTGTCTCTGACCTCTGACCCCAAAACGTGCATGTGCTTCTATGACGTGACGTCGCACATTGGCGCCATCTTTGATGTGGGCGAAGGAACGTTTCCTATAAAAATCTGAATTACAGCGGTCTGCATTCCTAAGAACATCGCACACGCTGGGGACCAGAATGGAGGGAGACTGGGCAGCTTCCTGCCGGGACCAAGGTATGTCAGCATGGCTGCTTAGTATTTGTGCAGCCACGCTGGCAGAGAAGCCGGGAGCCGTGACACCAGGTAAAGGGGTCCCACCAGAGCTGGCTTTGGGGAGGTGTGAGCCGTGTGGCTGCACAGGGTGCAATGGCAGCAGGGGCACTGGGAAGCCAACACAGCTCACACACACAGGGGCCGGGAGCAGGACAACTTCTCGGAGAGCTGGGGCGGAGCCAACTTGGCACTGGGGGAAGGCAAATTGGCAGCGGGGGCGGAGCTTTAGGTGACCTGCACCTGTTGCTGCTACTGCTGCACACAGAGGTGAAGCAGGAAGAAGTACCTGCTTCATAAACAACTGCTCACCAGGGTTTGACTCCACTCCTCCTCCTGCCCAAGCTGACTGTTAGTAAGAGTGAGTGAGTGCTGTGTGTGTAACTGTGATTGTGTCTGTCTGCCTGTGACTGTCTGTTACTGTGTGTGTGTGTGTGTGTGTGTGACTGTCTGCCTGTGACTGTATTCTTCTTCTTCTTCTTCTTCTTCTTCTTCTTCTTATTTTTATTATTATTATTATTATTATTATTATTATTATTATTGTAGCACTTTACATTATTATGAGAGGGGGGATGATAGGTGAAAGAGGACAATGCTCAAACAAGCTTACAGTCTATAGGAGGTGGGGTATAAAACACATTAGGACAAGAAATAGCAATCAAATAAGGTGGGAGTGAAGCAGAGCTGGAAGAGAGAGTAAAGTGCTGCCATTTAGGAGAGAGCAAGAGACAGGTATTTGAGGTAGAGATTACTCAGGGAGGCCATAAGCTTTCCTAGAGAGATTGGTTTGAAGGCACTTCTTAAACAATTGAAGACTAGGGGAGTTTGATGGCACAAGGAAGGCTATTCCGCAGGAAGGGAGCCGCCCGCGAGAAGCCATGCAAGCGTGAGCTGGCCATATGGGTGCGAGCAGCGGACAGGAGAAGACAGAGCAGACAGACCGAGAAGGGGCGTACCTATGGATCTGTGAAGAGACATAAGATGGGCTAGAATTGTTCAGTGCTTTATAGGTATGGGTTAGCACTTTGAATTGACTCCTATATGATACAGGAAGCCAATATAAGGACTGACAGAGGGGTGAGGGGTGAGAGGACTGACTAGAGAGGAAAATCAGTCTAACAGCAGCATTCATTACAGACTGTAGCTAGGCAATACGGCCTTTGGGAAGACCAATTAGAAGAGGGTTACAATAATCCATGTGGGAATTTACTAGAGCATGGACAAGCTCCTTGGTAGCATCTTGCGTAAGAAAGGGGTGAATGCGGGCTATGTTTTTGAGATGGAATCTACAGGATTTGGTAACATACTGGATATCAGGCTCAAAGGTGAGGCCAGAATCAAGTATAACGCCAATACAGCGTGCTTGCAAGGATGGACTTATGTGGATACTACAAACTTGAAGGGAGAGCGAAAGAGGAGGATCAGTATTAGGAGGAGGAAAGACAAGCAGCTCAGTTTTAGAGAGATTGAGTTTCATAAAGTGGGGGGACATCCAATCAGAGATGGAAGAAAGGTTAGCAGGCACGTTGCAGGCTCCCTTGATAAAGGCATTTTCGCCGAAACGTTGGGGGTGGTTTGGTGATTGACTCTGTCCCTGCTTCTCACTAGGTCTGGTATGCTTGTTTTATTTTTTTCTATATGTATTTGTATTTGTGGGGTTGGATTGCATTGGTATCTCATTTTTACTACCCATGATACTGACATTTCTTGCTTTTCACACATTACGCATTTGGCGTTTATATATACCCAGAATTGTTCTGGCTGTTGCTTTACAACATGATATGACTTTATATCTTGGTTTCTCATGTAATGAGATATATCATTGACTGACTGTCTGCCTGTAACTGTGTTTTTGACAGTATGTGAGTGACTATGTGCCTGGGACTGTGTGCATGTGACTGTATTTGACAGTATATGAGTATAACTGTGTGCATCTGACTGTGTCTGACTGTCTTCAACCTGCAGTGAGCCGGCAGCCAGGATACAACATCATCCTGCATCATTGTCATTACAGTGCGTGCAAGTGACCTGTGCAGGAAGAGCAACGAGATCCCAGCAGCAACCACTGACTACCAGGGACTGAGGATCCACTCCAGCCCTCCCAGAGCAAGGTAGGAAGGTTAGGTGGACCTCTTAATTATTAAATGCGTGTATGTATGTGATGATTGTGTGTGTGTATGTCTAATTATATGTGTATGTGATTGTGTGTCTGTGATTGCATGTGTGTGGGTCTGTGTTTGTGTTTGTGTATGTCTGTGATTATGTGTGTGAGTCTGTGTGTATCTCTGTGGTTAAGTGTGTGTGTTGTGATTATGTGTGTTTATGCATGTGATTGTGTGTGTAGGTCTGTGATTGTATGTGTGGGTCTGTAATTGTGTGTGTGTGTATGTGGTTATGTGAGTGTATGTCTCTGATTGTGTTTGTAGATGCATACATACACAACCACAGATGTACACACACACAGACATACATCTATATTGTTATTGTTTGTGTATATAAATGTGAATGTGTTTAGTAGATAGCTCCCTTATTGGTGTCCTTAAACATTGCAATCTCACATACGGATACCAAATTAGGTATCTGTATGTGAGAGTTATCTACTAGACAGTTGAAAGATTAAAATTAAGAAAAGGGCTTTTTACATTTTGATCATTTAGCTCTTTAGTAGATAATTCCCTAAATTGGTGCCCTTATGTGAGATGTCCATATTTAAAGGTACCAAATTAGGGTGCTGTTTAGCAGATAGTTTCTTTAAATATGGTAATCCCAGAAAAGGATAGCAAATAGAGGAGTTATCTGATAAACAAAGATCAAAGTTAAGAGGTGTCAGCCAGCCCACAATAATAAACATTTGGTGTCTAATTCCAGCATACACAGCACTCTGGCATTAGACAGCCAATGGGAGCACATTACCCCATCCACTAATGAACAGTTTTGACTGTTGTATCTTATGTGTCCCCCATTCATATATTGTTTCTAGAGTCATCACTGTGTCTGCATAATTATGTCAGTGTGTCATCTCGCCAACATTACACACAAATAAACCCCGGCATTTCAACGTCAACACTACTTACAAACCCCACCATTATACATAACTACATCACTGCAATCAAAAACCACTGTACACACAAATGCATTCTTGCCAACACTATGTTCAAACACACCCCTACATTCACTCACACATACTCCATACAAAAACATGCTAACATTCAAACACGCAAACACTTCTCAGTGCTAAATACATTTTTTAAAATCGCGGTTGTATTTTACATTTTAAAGTTGGGGGGGGTGGAGTGCCAAAAATAGGATCCGCCCCGGGTGCCAAATGCTCTAGGTATGCCCCTGTTTGTTAGCGTGCGTTTGTGGATTTTTTAAATCTAATTTTCTCGGGCACTTCATTTAGAAATTGCCTTGGTGGTGGCAGGTTTTAATACATAGTTACATAGTTACATAGCTGAAAAGAGACTTGCAAACATCAAGTTCAGCCTCCCTCAGATTTGTTTTTTGCTGTTGATCCAACACTACAATTATGTGTGGGTAGTGCTAAGGGCAAATGTCATCATCATTTTACGTCTAGTGCAGACAGATCATTTTGTAACCTTTTCACTTTCGGACCGAAATTGCTTGTGTAGTCCTATAAACATTACTTGTTATTGCTAACTCCAGGAATAAAATGTACAATCTACTCCCCTATAACCATGAAACCTAGATAGAGTATCAGTACTAGCTAGTGATACCATTACACAATGTAGGTTGCAATAGCCATTCTGGAAACATTCTTTACTTTCCAACTTTTATGTTTTAGGAAATTACAAATTCTCAGTACTCTAAATTCCCGGTTTGGTGAATAAATACCACTGTATGTCATATTGCACCAAAACCAGAACTGAATAACAATTTCACAGATAAATAAGATGGTCCGTTTAACTAATAGTTACATTGTTAAACTTAAATAACTATGCTTTTTTGTAAAGATAAACTATTTCTAATAACAGCATAACATCATTATTCATTTCCTAATAAACTCAACATGTCTGCATGGCATTATATCAATATTTAGCTTTAAAACAAAGATACATCTATCTATCCTTTAAGGTATTCTTTAATATATAAGCAATGTGGTTTTTGACCTAAAACAGATTTTCATCCATCTCTTAATGTCCTATCTTGAAAACATTAAGACAGGTTTGCTGAGTCTAGGGCTTGTGTGTGACTGATTTTAAGACTCTCAGTGTAACCAATAGATAGCTTGCTATTGAGAGGAAACTTTGACCTCTCGCATGATGAAATCATTTGAGACGTGTGATTTATTTCTTCAATTACTGGTTTCATTTCTAGATATCTAACACACTGAGGCCATTTAAAGTTTACAATTTTACAAAATGAACTGAAAAAGCCTTAGAGTACGTTTCTATGTACGACCTCTTCTTATCTCTAACCCTGCACTTTTAAACGCACATGATGTTTATAGTCATCATCATATCTATCATAGCAACAAAAACAAGAGAGAACGAAAGAAAGTGTAGAGTTTTTTTTTAATTGAATGTGGTTCAAATGTGGTCCTTTAACTGGAAATTATTTATTAAAACTATGATTTCAGTGAAACATGCCAAACTTTTTTTCACATTGATTTTACTGTTCTACATTCCTAATTTATTTAACATATGCATGCATATTATAATATGCAAGTAAACTCATGAATTTGCCTTGTCAACATTGTATGTCAATGGAAATCTTCTGGTGTTTACAGATTTTTATGAAATAACCTACATGAAAATGGAGACAGAAAACAAATTGATTCTATTTGATTGATCTAAACATAGAGTGGAAAACACCCAGAATACGTAAAAATATATATATAAACAAGTTAAACAACCTGAAATCAGTTAAATATCCATGGATATAATCTGTATAAAGGATAAAAAGGCTGACATAGCGTAATACAGTATTAAATGGAGTGTGTGATAAATGTGGTAATGAGTACAATCACAAACAAACGTGAAATCAGGCTTCTCTCCCTCTCAGGGGTAATATAATACTGCATTACGCTATGTCAGCCTTTGGATTCTTTATACAGATTATATCCACGGATATTTACCTGATTTCAGGTTGTTTAACTTGTTTATATATATATATTTTAAGTATTCTGGGTGTTTTCCACTCTATGTTTTGGTTGTATATTGTTTAGGTGTTTGTGATGTACACCTGGGATCACTTCCAGCTATACGTTTTCCACTATATACATATCTAGTGTGTATACTTTTCTCTGTTTGTATATTTGATTGATCTGTCTGTGTATCTGTCTTATTTCCTGTATTTTACCCACTGTTTCAATCTCTTGTCATTTAAGGACTACCTCTAACTCCTAACACACTTCATCTTTAGAGGTTTGTAGTTTCTATTTTTTACTTTAAGACACATGACATGTGTGACATGTCATGATTCCCTTTTATTCCAGAAGTCTGGTCCTTAAGGGGTTACAAAAGTACCAACTTATATGTACATCTGCATTTTTTATAAAGCTCCTAGAATGCACCCTCTCAGCACTCAGACATCCTGGAGGAAGATCTTGTTCACACACTGTGAGCACTCACTCAAAAATCGATATGAAGATTCTCAGAGAATTAGCGATTGTTACATATAATCTGCTTCCCAATGCTTCTATAAATTAAGCATTAGATTGGCTACAAGATCATCAGTAGTGATGAAATCCAAGGGGAAAACTAAGCTACGGCAAGAAGACTTTCTCTATTTTAAGGGAAATGGGTCACCTAGTAAACCAAACAGACTGTGAATTGCTCCAACATTAATCCTTGAGAATTTATTTAACTGATTTCTAAAAACAAAAACAAAGAGAAAAACAACAAAGAAACACTGGAAACAATTTAGAAAAGAAACATTACATCCTCCAGTCTTTGTGTTGGAAAATTGAAGAATCTATACTTCACCGTGATTGGTTAGCTTGCAAAACTAGTCAATCACAGTGCCTTTTCAAGCAAGGTATTACATGGCCTAATTGTTTTAGTTATTTAGTTAAAAACTTAAAATGCTGCAAATGTTGAGTTTGCCTTTAGATTGTCAAGACCCATACATGCCCAGTAGATTTCTGACTTTGTAGGTCAAACATCATTGAAATCCTTTACTCAGGCATTGCAGAGTTGGGTTAAGTGAGGCAAAAGTGTATTCTCTGAGATGATCGCACCAGCATATATGTCAATATGTATTGCCGGGTTTGTACTTTGGAAAACATTCCTTCCAGTCAAATACTTCTTTGTATGAAAAACATCCAAAAGAAAAATAAATCATATCTTGCTTTTATTCCTAATATATTTAGAAAAACATTAATAACATGAACTATAGATTAGGGTTCATGCAGCAATAGGGATTCAGGGTACTGCAGTCCTTTAAGTCTTTAAATCTCGTAATACCATTGTTGTTTACCCACTAGGCATATAAATGAATCCTTTTTTAAGTTACCCATGGTGTCACCTTTATTTATGAAGATAAACATCACAGCAATCTAAAAATCCACATCACAAATAAAAACGGAATGGCAAAGAACACAACTAACAAGCAAATCTATTAAAAGTAAATAATACAGAGGATATGTAATTGTGAACCATGTACTATGGAAAACCTTGGGGTTCTAGAGAAATCAAAATAAACCATGAGATCATAGGTCAATGGGTTTATAAATGTCTTCAGAACCATAATGAGGCATTATTCTCCCAGATATGTATATATTACATTATATTCTAAAGTTTACTGTGTTAGAGTTATAGTAGCTGGTAAGCACGGTTAAAGTGCGAGTGTTAGTGTACGGGGTTATATTAGGATTGGTGAAGCATGAGGTTTAAGGGGAAGAATTTAATGCTAGTGCCATACTAGAAGATGCATGTCTTGGTGTTGAGGGGACTATAGTGGGAATTTTATTCACAGTGGCTGCCACCTTGAAGCATTCTTGCACTAATCCCAGGCTCATTGTGACATGTATGTCCCAGTTCTGTGTGAAATGGGACATACATGTGTTAATGGTAGTAAACGTTGCATTATTCACTGTTCTTTACTATTCTACTATCTGTTTTATTTTTTTTTATTTTTTTCCCAGACTCCCAGAGTTTGCCTTCAGCAAAAAGTTGAAAGCATTTATATTTCAAAAAGCACCTGTCATCCTGGGGAATAATTGTTAACTCTATCAGAAGTATGCAGTGAACAAATGTAATACTCTTATGAATATCCTATGGTTTGTCAAAAGGATAGAACTTGGTTTTGTTTGTAATTATTAATGAATACAGTATGGTGTATGACATGACATGACATGTAATGATATGTTTTAATAAAGAAATACTATCTAGCTGCTGTTGGTAATACAATGCTCAGTAACTACTCCGATAGCTGAGGATACCAAGACATGAAATAGTTTAATAGCCAGAGGACATAGTAGCCATCTCTGTTTTTGGTGTTCTTAAAAAAAATGTACTGAGAGGACAAGATGATGTGATAGAAAACTACGTACACAATATATACCTTTGGTTTTACATAAATGACAAAGTGCTTTGTTGCTAGCAAAATGCTTACAGTCACTTGCTGATAAAAATCCTTATCTATTACAGTCATATTTGAAGCATTGGGAGTTTGTGAAGGGTAAACGAGTGTAGAAAAAGATTGGACTATCAGATATAGAAAGCTAACAAGATCCTATGGGATCTGAAGTCAATAAAATGCTTGCTATATACATATATTAAAATCCTTCAAAACTGTGAAACAAAATGAACCATGGAGAAAATTTGTACATCAAACCGACTCAACACACATATATTAATTATATTAATTATATATATATATATATACACTACCATTAAGGGTGTAATTTGCTTGTGCGTTCTTTACCCTGAAGTGCATAACTTTGCATTTAATTTAATCTACCACTTGAGTGTCCAGTTCCCCAGTCAATCTCAATCCCTCTGCAGCAAAGCAATATCCTGCTCACATTGTATTACTTTACAGAGTTTTGTGTAATCTGCAAACACCAAAACATGTCTTTCAATACCTTTGTAAAGATCATTTATAAATATGTTAAATAGAAGTGGCCCCAGAAAAGAACCCTGAGGGACACCACTTACGTCCAGCTTCAAAATATATCATTAATGACAACTCTCTGTACTCTATCTTTAAGCCAATGTTCTACCCAAGAACAATAATTTTCATCTAGACCAATTTATTTTAGTTTGAGCATTAACATATTGTGTGGAACTGTATCAAATGTCTTAGCAAACTCCAAGTAGATCACATTCACTGCCACACCCTGATCTATACTTATACCTACTTGTTAATAGAATTCAATAAAGTTAGCTTGACATGACCTATGTTACATAAAACAATGCTGATGTTTGCTAATAACAATATTTTTCTTAATTAATTCCTAAATATTTCCCTTAATAACCCTTCAAATACTTTGAGAAGCTAAGCTCACAAGCAAATATGTTTGATCCTTTTTGAATATAAGAACCACATCTATCTGATGTCCATATGATGTACTCTTCTTGCCCAGTAATGTATATTGTTTTTGTATACCGTACTTGGTAATCCCAAGTAGTATCCCTGTTTCCTTCTGTCCTTAATCTGTGCCCTTTTGTCATTATACTGTGCCATATTGTAATGACCCAGTGTGCACCTCCTCTGTCCCAGTTCTGTCCATATTCCTCTTACACTATACCAGTGACTAAACTCACCCAATTAGGGGAGGCTCTGAAAAATCTTATTTAAAAAAAAAAGTGTTGCTTGAGAATTTAGAAAATGTTGGATCAGGTGTAGGAATGAAGTAAGACTTAAATTTCTATTTCATTGAAGTCATTATAACCCCATTTTAATGCGTTCTAGACAGGACCGGCCATAGGAACGCACAATTTTGCGGCCGCATAGGGTACAATAGCAGTAGGGGTGCCATTTGTCTGAGATAGCTCGCACACACAGGGGCTTGTGATGTAGTATCAGAATTTCAAAAGCTGTCAGCAAGTAACAGGGTGGAGCTAAATATACAGTTGAGGAAAAGCTAAATTGTTGTGGGGTGCAGCTGAATGGATATCAGGGATGGGCTGAGATGGAGAAGGAGTCCCTGCTTCCCCAAGATACAATGGGCTGCAGTGCCTACTCTCCTCACCCAGTGCCCATAATGGAAAGATGTAACTGTCTGTAACTGTGTATATGTGGATAACTGTGTGTGTGTGTGCCTGTGACTGTATTCCTGTGACTGTGTGTGACTGTCTGCTTGTAATTGTGTGCTAATGGGTTACCGCTGCACCCTGAGGGGGAAGCAGGGGCCATAAATAAAACTAAAAATAAAACTTGAAAAATTAGAAAAATTAAGAATGAAATGAAATAAGAAAAAAAAATATTAAAAAACATGTAAAATAAAAATTATGAAAAAAGTAAAAAATAATATGAAGAAAGTTAAAAAATATTAAGTATAGAAAAATTTGTTTATAAAACATATAAAAAATATATTAAAAAAAATGAAAAAAAATCAGGAGGTTCCAGTACTTGTGCATCAATAAGAGTTTGATTGTGATTAGAAAAATATGACTGCAATGCAGTTGCCAATCACAACCAAAACATGTGTATTTTTAAAAAGAATGATGGAAGCTTTGGACTACCTATGTATAAATAGTTTAAAAAAATAGATCCATAAATCAAAAGATGTTCTCCTATTCTCAATATCCCAGTTAAGCAGAGAAGCAATTGTTTGGCTACACATTATGTAGAAGACTGAAAAACTCAAGGCAGGTCCTGTTTTTAATTTAAATGAACACTCAAGGCACCATAAGTACTTCATCTTTTTTGGAGTCCCCTAGTGCTGTCTTTTGAACAGTCTAATGCAAAAAAAGTTTTTCCAGGCACCTGTCATACTACTTCTGCTCTTGAGCACTGGCTAATGTGAAAACATTATCTTGAGCAGTGAAGTAGTGGTAATGATAGAATGAGAGCATCAGCTGGTACTCTCAGCCTATCATTGGCTGCCAATCACAGGTAAAAGTACATACATTTTAAAACTTCTCACAATGGTTTGCAAGTGATAGCCTGAGAACATCTGATAAAGCTGTCAGCCTAACACTGCCACACATTCGCTGCTCACATTAATACTTCTGCATTCACTCGGGAATAGGAGAAGAGGCAGCAGACTTGCACCTATTAACAATTCTTCTGTGTAAAACTGTTTAAAAACAATTTAACACATGGTGATACAACTTCTACAACTCCAAGCCCCACAACCACTTAATTGAGGAGTAGTTATGGATGGTTTCCTCAATTTTGTTTGATAGTTTACTATATGCTTGGTGACAGGTAAGAGCTGCCAGTGGATATTTATTAAAGGGACACTATAGTCTCCAAAACAACTACAGCTTATCGTATCTGTTCTGGTGAGTATAATCATTACCTTAAGGCTTTTTGCTGCAAACACTGTCTTTTCAGAGAAAATGCAGTGTTTACATTACAGCTTAGTGAAAACTCCACTGACCACTCCTCAGATGGCTGCTAGAAATCCAAAGGTCACTACTCCATATTAATTCTCCTTGACCTCTCTGCTGCCTTTGACACAGTTGATCATGCTCTCCTCCTTCAAACTCTTCAATCACTCGGTCTCTGTGACTCTGTCCTCTCTTGGTTTTCCTCCTATCTCTCCCTACGCTCATTTAGTGTCTCCTTTTCCAAGGATACCTCCTCCCCTCGCCCTGTCTCGGTTGGAGTTCCCCAAGGCTCTGTCCTTGGTCCCCTTCTATTTTCTCTTTATACTGCCTCTCTTGGAAAACTTATTGCCTCTTTTGGATTCAACTACCACCTGTACGCTGATGACACTCAGATATACCTCTCCTCACCGGACCTCTCCCTGGCCGTCCTGCAACGTGTCACTGCTTGCCTCTCTTCCATCTCTGACTGGATGTCGTCACGCTTTCTCAAACTTAACCTCTCTAAAACTGAACTCCTTGTCTTTCCTCCTCCTAATACTGATCCTCCTCTCTCACTCTCCCTTCAAGTCAGTGATATCCACATGAGTCCATCCCTACAAGTGCGCTGTCTTGGCGTCATACTTGACTCTGGTCTCACCTTTGAGTCACACATCCAGTTTGTTGCCTAGTCCTGTAGGTTCCAACTCAAAAACATAGCCCGCATCCGCCCCTTTCTTACGCAAGATGCTACCAAGGAGCTTGTCCATGCTCTAGTAATTTCCCGCATGGATTACTGTAACCCTCTCCTGATTGGTCTCCCCAAACGCCGTACTGCCCCGCTACAGTCTGTAATGAATGCTGCAGCTAGACTGATTTTCCTATCCAGTCGGTCCTCTCACACCTCGCCCCTCTGCCAGTCCTTACATTGGCTCCCTGTATCCTATAGGAGTCATTTCAAAGTGCTAACCCATACATTTAAAGCACTGAACAATTCCAGCCCCTCTTATATCTCTTCACTGATCCAGAGGTATGCCCCTCCTCGTACCCTCCGCTCTGCCCGCGACCACCTCCTGACCGCTGCTCGCACCCGTACGGCCAACTCACGCTTGCAGGACCTCTCGCGGGCGGCTCCTCTCCTATGGAATAACTTGCCTACTGCCATCAGACTCTCCCCTAGTCTTCAATCATTTAAGAAGGGCCTTAAATCCCATCTCTTCAGGAAAGCGTATGGCCTCCCAGAGTAATCTCTCCCTTACATACCTGTCTCTTGCTCTCCTATGGGATAGTGCTTTGCTCTCTCCTCCAGCTCTGCTTCACTCCTACTTGATATTTCCTATCCTAATGTTTCTAATACCCCACCTCCTATAGACTGTAAGCTCATTTGAGCAGGGTCCTCTTCAACCTATTATTCCTGTAAGTTTTCTTGTAATTGTCTTATTTATTGTTACATCCCCCCCTCTCAAAATATTGTAAAGCGCTACGGAATCTGTTGGCGCTATATAAATGGCAATAATAATAATAATAATAATAATAATAGAGTTGCTTCCTAGGGCAGTGCTGCACGGTGAACAGCACTGTCATTCAGTGTCTTCGCCCTCTGTATGCAGACACTGAACTTTCGTCATAGAAATGTACTGATTCAATGTATCTCTGTGAGGAGATACTGATTGGCCAGGGCTCTGTTTGACTTGTGCTGGCTCTGCCCCTGATCTGCCTTCTTGACAGTCTCATCCAATCCTTTGGGGAAGCATTGTGATTGGTTCAGATCACCACTTCTGATGATGTCAGCAGACAGCAGGCAGGTCAGAGGCAGATAGGACAGAGCCAGATCAGCTTTACTAGAGCACAAAATAAAAACTAGCACACCAAACAGCAATAATATATTGTGTTATATTAACAATATGCAAAAAGAGACTTAAAAATAACAACAACAAAAAATACATCGACACATTCAATATTTTTATATATACATGGAACTAGTGCAAGGGGTGGATATATTTTTCAGGTATTATTTATACTAATTGTCCTAATTGTGTATTTGTCTACATTTCATATGTCAACCTATTGATTCTGCCTGCTGGAGCAACTTTCTTGTCAATAAAATGTGGCGGATGACAAATTTCTTTGCACAAACAGAAAAAACATCAATAATGCTGCATGAACTTTGATTCTGTCTGTGTGATCTAGAGTCACTAAAAGAAGAAAATGTGAAAATTCTGATGCACAAGGTGAAGAACAAAATTATAAATGTTCAAGGTCAAACATATTTATTAGTTCAGATCTGAATGTAAGACTTTAACACATGGGTCAACAACAAGCTAATGCTAAATCCTCCTTTTGAGAGAGTGGACAGGTGGGCGCGAGTGCACGGGCGCAAGTGCACAAACACAAATGAAAGTATAAACGCGCGTGAACTCATGCAAGCACGAGAATGCATGCACGCGAACAAGAGAATGTGTACACGTGAGTGTAACACATGGGAAGAGGAAGGGGAGGAGTGGGAGCTGATGCACAATAGCAGGGACAGGCATAAGCAGAGCAGAGTAGTTGTAAAATAGGAGAAAGAAAGTTATAGGCAGGACAAGGAGAGAATTGTTGTTGGCTAATAATAATAAGTAGACTAACTAGCTCAGCCTTACTTTTGTACATTGCCATAAGGAAAGTAAAATAAATGCATTAAAAAAAAGGAGATAACATTTTAAAAAAAGAGAAGAAAAATAGAAAAAAGGGGATAAAATAAAGGAGGAGAGTACTTGTAAAAAAAAAAGGCAAAAGAAGGAGCAGAGTACTTGTAGCATAGGAGAAAGAAGGAGCAGAGTACTTTTAGAAAAGAAGAAAGAAGGAGCAGAGTATTTGTAGAATAGGAGAAAGAAGGAGCAGAGTACTTGTAAAAAGAAGAAAGAAGGAGCAGAGTACTTGTAAAAAAGGAGAAAGAAGGAAAATAAAAAATATAAAAAAGGAAAAGGAGAGAATTGTTGTTGGATAATAATAGTAAGTGGACTACCTAGCTCAGCCTTCCTGCTAGGCATTGCTAGGTAAAAAAATAGGAAAAAAAAGGAAAAAATGTGTGTGTGTGGGCGGGGGGTCTGAGGAGTGAGAGGAGGGGGTGCACAGATGAGAAATCATATTATGAGCAAACAGAGAAGTCTTCTGAATATCACCGAAAGAGGAGACCTTTGTTTGTTCCTTACGAAAATCGAACCAGATATCAAATATTTAGTCTCGCAGCATCAGCATCAAGGATCTCATTAATCACTAGTAAAGGTAATTTCAATTTACTTTATTGTTTTCTCATTAAACTTTTAAACTTTATAAAGTTAAAAACATTATAAACATGCATAAAGTAGAAATAAAAAGATAAATGTACATAAATTTTTTTTAAACACCCTTCTTTCTAAAAAATATTCTGCACTTGCGCGAAAACTGGTGGGCGGTAAGGGTGTCAGGCCTTCAGCGTGTACTCTGCCAACCTCTGCCAGTCCACTTTGCCACTCATATCTGGTGTCACAATAGCGTGCCTTTAAAAAGAAAAAAGTTTTTCACTGTAAGCTAATAGCAGTCAGTGTCCTTCAAGCGGGTGTCAGGCCTTCAGCGTGTACTCTGCCAACCTCTGCCAGTGTACTTTGCCACTCATATCTGGTGTCACAATAGCGTGCCTTTAAAAAGAAAAAAGTTTTTCACTGTAAGCTAATAGCAGTCAGTGTCCTTCAAGCAGGTGTCAGGCCTTCAGCGTGTACTCTGCCAACCTCTGCAAGTGCACATTGCCACTCATATCTGGTGTCACTATAGCGTGCATTTAAAACTGTTATAGATGGGGGGCGTGGCTTGATACTCGATGTGAGCGGTCGCATTTGCTCGGAGCTCCCGGCCGGCGAAAAAAGAACTGGCTAATAAACACATATCCAGGCACTAAATGGGCAACAAAAGGAAAACCGACCCGTCCACAAGTACCCACAACCCCGAGAACCCGAAAAATTCCACCGGTCTCGATAAATACTTCCGAGACACGGTAAAAATCCTCGGAGAAGGCCTAGCAGACAAGATGGCGGCGCCCGCTTCCACACACGAGGCACCTCGACAATGCACAGCCTTGGAGGCCCCCTCCCCAGCCAACGAAATATCGGATGGACTAGCAAGCATCAGAGAAACACTCAAGCACTTACCATCAAGAGAAGAACTTGCTGGAATGATATCTAAGCTGGAATCCTCCGTTCAGGACCAAGTCTCCACGCTGACGGCAGATATCAGGCAAGTGAACACGAGGGTGGGGGACCTAGAGGAAGATAGAGACCAGATGCTAGTCAGAATCCTTCAACTGGAACAAAACCAAACGAAAAATGATTCTAAAATTATGTTTGCCATGAAAAATACAGAAGACTTAGACAACAGGGGGAGGAGGAATAACGTCAGAATCAGAGGGCTTCCAGAATCACAGGGCAACCCTGAAAACCTGACACAAATACTCCAATCCCTGTTTAATAAAATTTTACAGAGACCTGAAGACACCCCAATTATACTGGACAGAGCCCACAGGGCGCTAAGGCCCAAAGGCCTACCACAGGACTCCCCCAGAGACATAATCTGCAGAGTACACTACTACACAGAAAAGGAAGCTATAATGAGAAATGCCAGAGACACTACAGACATAACTTTCAACAACTCGAAAATATTGATCTTACCAGATCTGGCATGGATGACTCTAAGGGGTAGGAGAACCCTGAGGCCTCTCACCATGGCCATGCAACAGGCAAATATCAAATACCGCTGGGGCTTCCCCTTCTCCCTCACAGCCTCACATCAGGGCGTCCAAGCTACCTTAACGTCGGCTGCAGATGTGGACGCCTTCACACACCGACTAGGACTGCCTAATATAGATATACCGGATTGGTATGATATGTCCGAACCAGAAAAACTGAGGCCGCAAAACCCAAGACAAACTATCCCAGCTACAGACACACGGAAAAGAACCTCATGGAAGACACCACCAGACTCGCCCTATCTGCGATCAAGGAAACACCAGATGACCCCGAGGAAAATAAACTGATAAAAATGCACAAAAATAGGGACAAAAGACCCTACACTATAGCTGAGAGACACGGTGGAACTTTATTACCCCACAAGCCGAACCCTCAGTCTGGGGAAAGGGTAACTATGAAAAACGACTACAGCATGTTTGAATTGACCTACGTATATATGAATAATGTGCTAGTAGCTACTATATTGGTTTTCACACATAGTCCTACCAGGCTGTTCACTTCCTATAGCTAGCAACACAACATCTTTAACCCATCTTTCACAATACTACCCATTTAGAAAGAACGAGAGCGTACGAAGATAAAGACGATAGACTTTAAGTTTTACTAAATCTAGCTTGTAAGGTATAATTAACTCACAAGCGTTAAACTCCGCTATGGGAAGGGGGGATTTCAAACAGCAAATATTGTTTACTTGTATTGATATATTGATTGCTTGCATGTTGTATTTTCACTCAATGTATTTGAAAACACTCGAAATCCCAACAGGCTGCATATCTCATAATACTACCGACATAACACATGCTGCCCATCCTTCTCGAAACTAACCATTTAAACAGTAAATAAGCCCTAAATTATACTTAGACCAGTTGTGAACGTAATGCGTCTTTAAATCGCCACTAGGGATGCTACTTAGCAGCTAAGGCGTCATAAGACACGCAATCCCACTAGACAACGCACCAATAAAAACTAGAAAGTGCCCGGGTCCCCTCAGGACACAGATAACGGCCCACTAGGGCATTGAGCGGTACCCACTGAATTAAAGATAATCACATCATAAAATTAATCATTTCCTGTACCAGCTATAATTGCTGGTAACACACAGGCCTTGTACCGTCTCCTTTATAGAGGTCTAACACAAGACCGACCCCCCCGGCTGCTCCAGTAGCGCGTAGAAAGTAAACCTCTATAATCACACGAGAAGGTTCAATCCCTTTGCTGAACATCTTCTCGTAGTACATTAGACTCAACACACTTAAGAAATTGATTTGTATATAGTTATTGATATTTGTTTATCTTGTTTGTAATACTCTGTTCTGTTCGGCCAAATATTGGCTTCTTTTTTGCTTACATACACACGTATACGAGATTCTCCCAGATCCGTGGGTTCAACACACGCAGCACAAACTCACCTGGCTCCCCGACACCAACATATCCACCATATAAATCTATAAGTTGAGTAGAGGAATCCACTCAATCATGGGATCCCTCCGTATATGCTCTATGAATGTCAGAGGGCTGAATACCCCCGAGAAAAGAAAAATGGTACTAACCGAGTAAACGAAGAGTAAAACAGACATAGCGTTTCTTGAAGAAACACATCTCAAGGGCCCTGACGCTCCTAAACTTAAACATCCAAACTTCCCCAATATATACTACAATAACTATAATCTCAGTAAATCAAGAGGGGTGGCTATATTAATAGGCAAACACATTCCCTTCACCTATTCCTCCCATGTAGCAGACGAAACAGGGAGATTCATTATATTACAAGGAACAATAGGGACAGAATTTGTCACATTAGTAGCCATTTACCTCCCAAATAAACACCAGTGCGGGACGCTCAGAAAAATCATGGCCAAAATCAAACAACCTGCCAATGGTATACTAATTATAGGGGGAGATTTTAATGTCTCCCTAGACGCCAAAAAAGACAGTACCTCTACCCAGAGCACACATCTCAATGCATCCAGGATCCAAATGCAGCATATTATCAAAAATCACCAACTATCCGACTGTTGGAGGGTCCTCCACCCAACAACTAAAGATTATACATACTATTCCATCCCCAACAAAGCGTATTCCAGAATTGATTATTTTCTAGTAGGGCACAGAGATCTGAGCTTAGTTTCTGACACATCCATTGGACCGATGACATGGTCTGATCACTCACCTATACACCTCACATTGACCATACCATCTCTTCCCCGCCCCAAAGGGACCTGGAAACTCAACCCCAACCTGCTACAAACAAAAAAGGTTAAAGACTCAATCAACGAAGTGCTAAAGTACTATTTCAAAGAAAACAAAACCCCAGACACTACCGCATATACACAATGGGAAGCACATAAAGCAGTAGTCAGAGGGGAACTGATCAAATGGGGCGCCCAAGTTAAACGGGAAAAACACAAACGAATTGATGATCTACAAGACGAAATTTCACGAATAGAAAGCTCCCATAAAACAGATATGACAGAAGCAGATTACCGCACACTACTGGCCCTGAGAACTGATCTTAAATCTCTTCTACAAGATAACGCGAAAAGATCAATCCTCTGGACTAAACAGTTACATTATGCCCAGGGAGATAGATGCGGAAAATTCCTGGCACATGCCTTGAAACAAAAACAAACACTCACGTATATCCCTAAAATCAAGCGATCAGACGACTCATACGCCCACACTACAGAAGATATAGCCGACACCTTCCATGAATATTACACCTCATTATATAATTTAAAGGAACAAAAGAACAACACCAACGATATTAAACACTACTTAGAAAACAAATTTGACAAAATCCTCCCTCTAGCGGCGACAAAATCTCTAGAAGAACCATTCACAACTGAAGAACTCATTATGGCAATCAAACAAACACCACATAACAAAAGCCCAGGGCCTGATGGTTTCTCGGCTTCTTACTACAAAATGTTCCGACAGGAACTCACCCCCCACCTACTTGAGGCATTAAATTCTATCCCTTACCATGAGCGTATCCCGAGCCAAGCTCTAGAGGCAACCATTACACTACTGCCCAAACCAGGAAAAGATATAGAAAAATGTGCAAGTTACAGGCCAATATCCCTAATAAACGTGGACATAAAAATATTCACAAAAATGTTAGCGACCAGACTTAAGCCCTTTCTCCAGGATTTGATACACCCCGACCAAGCAGGCTTTGTCCCAGCTAGAGAGGCAAAGGACAATACATCTAAAATCATAAACTTAATCTACGCTACAAAGCACAATCCACATCCAACGCTACTCCTGTCAATAGACGCCGAAAAGGCATTTGACAGGGTAGACTGGACATTCATGCTCAGCACACTTGAGGCATTAGGATTCGGCAAAAGGTGGATTCAATGGATAAGAGCGATTTACTCAACACCCACAGCCAGACTTAAAGTTAATGGGCAACTCTCTAAACCCTTCACCATAAGTAATGGGACACGACAAGGGTGTCCCCTGTCCCCACTGCTATTTATAATGACACTTGAACCCCTACTTCAAGCAGTTAGACACTTATCAGACATTAGAGGTATTAAAGTGCAACAACAAGAATACAAAGTCTCGGCTTTCGCTGACGACTTACTTTTCACGATCGAAAATCCCATACTTAGCCTACCTCACCTAACAAAAACGATGGAAGAATACAGCTCAATTTCCAACTTCAAAATTAATACTGATAAATGCGAGATTCTTAACATCAACACGCCTCTAAATCAAGTTAAGAAATTAAAACAAATCTATCCGTATCAGTGGGCCCCCCATTCTATTAGATACCTAGGGATCAATATCACCAAAACACACAAAACACTCTACAAAGAAAACTTCCCCGACCTCATAACAACAATCCGAAAAGATCTGGAAAGATGGGACAGACCTCACTTCAGGTGGATGGGGAGAATAAACATTATTTCCATGAACATCCTCCCGCGAATTCTATACCTTTTAAACACAATCCCAATACACATCCCCAATATTTTCTTCAGAACCATCCAATCTATGCTCACCTCATTTATTTGGGCGCATAGACGACCAAGAATTGCCTTTAGCCTATTGACCAAACCTAAGACGGGAGGTGGCCTGGGATGCCCCAACATACAAAACTACCATAAGGCTATACACCTAGGAAGGATCCTGGAATGGTCCAAAGAGGGCAATACAAAAGCATGGGTACACTTAGAACAATCTCAAATACAAACTCCTCTGAAATCCCTTCCCTGGATTGTATCGGGGAGTGAGGGAGGGCTGGCAAGAGATTTGCCCACCATATCTACCACTCTACAAACGTGGAAAAAGATATATACATATCCAGACTTTTCACCAACACCTTCCCCGTTTTACCCAATATCACAAAATCCAAGATTCCCCCTGGGAAAAGAAATTCCATGCCTAGCCACTATAATACCCAGCTCCAGAGATAGAGGACTAACGCTACAAGACCTAGTGTCCTCGAATGGCGTTTTACCACTAAAAACTTTCCAAGAATTGAACCACCCCACGTTGACACAAACTCTCCAATACATTCAGATAAAACATTTTCTATCTACTGAAGGGCTCCTCACGTGGCAACCTAGGGAGCCTACACGCTTTGAAAATATGTGCTCTTCTCCACCTAAAACGAAAACAATTTCCACTTGCTACCACATATTACAGAAAAACACCAATGGTAATCTCCCATGGTACACATTACGAAATAACGCATGGTTCCCTTCCCCATTGGAAGAATCTCAATGGACACTGATCTTCAAAAAAAATGATGAAATCCCACTCTAGCATAACACTACAAGAAATTAATTACAAATTCCTGGCCCAATGGTACACCACTCCTGTGGATATTAACAAATTCGACCCAAACATATCTTCTCACTGTTGGAGATGCACAACAGTAAAAGGCACCTACAAACACATCTGGTGGGAATGTAGTAAAGTGGAGGGATTTTGGAGGGAAGTACAGAGAGTCACAGAACTGACTAGCGGGACCTGTTTACCTTTTAACCCTGAGACACTCTTATTCTATCATACTCCCTTGTCTATTTCTAAATTTAAAAACTCTCTAATCTTTTACTTACTAACTGCAGCTAAACTAGTTGTTGCAGGACTCTGGAAAACTAACACAAGACCATCAAGGAGAGAATGGTTTCAGAAAATTGAAATAATCCGCAGAATGGAGGAGTTGAGGATGTCCTCCCTAGGCAAGTCTAATATAAATAAATCAACCTGGTCCACATGGAACTCCTTTATGTTGGGCTCAAACTAACCTAGAAACATAACGGGTTCAATACTAGACCAGGGCAACACACTGGTACACCCACCATATAATGATCAAGTATAACTAAAACACCTACCCAACTCTCAACTTAAACCTAAGAAATATAAGCTGGAGTACAACAGTGTCCCTCAGACAACAAAGAAATAACAAATGCTTCTGTTTTGTACCACAAGTAACTACAATTGTATTACCAACGACGTGTATGTAAGCATTATGTATTATGTATTATGTATTTTGTGTAATGTTATTATTCTTTTTTTTTTTAAGACTATCGTCTAACCAAAGTTTGTAATTCAAGGTGCTCATTGCGCAAAAACGAAATAAAAATAAAATAAATAAAATAAAAAAAAAAAAAAAACTGTTATAGATTGCAAGTGCACATTGCCACTCATATCTGGTGTCACTATAGCGTGCATTTAAAACTGTTATAGATTGAATAGCAGTTACTTGTCTTCAAGCGGGTGTCAGGCCTACAGCGTGTACTCTGCCAACCTCTGCCAGTGCACATTGCCACTCATATCTGGTCTTACAGTAGCTTGCACGCATAGTACCACTAATCCAAAAAAAAATGACAGGCAGAGGCAGGCCACCCCGCAGGTCGTGGTCGTGGTGCTGTGATTCCCTTTTGCCCTAGAATAATGCCCAATTTTCAGAGGCCACGTACCCTGAACTTGAAAAGTTCTGAGGACATAGTTGACTGTCTAACACAGGACACCCAATCTTCTACAGCTTCTGCTCGGAACCTTGACACATAATCCTCCTGCAGCTTAGCTTCGAGCACCTCTCAAGATACCACTCACCCGCCTGCCGCCACCACCAACACTAGCACCACAGCCGCTTCACTTTATCTGTCAGAGGAGTTATTTACACATCCGTTTGAAGAAATGAGTGATGCGCAACCATTATTGCCAGAGGATGTAGATAACAGGGTTATGTTTCAGTCAGGTAGCATTACACACATGGACGTACGATGTGATAATGATGATGATGTTGTACCCGCTGCTGCTTCCTTTGCTGAGTTGTCAGATACAAGTGAAGTGGTTGATGAAGACAATGCATACATGGATGTCACGTGGGTGCCCGCTCGGCAAGAAGAATAACAGGGCGAAAGTTCAGATGGGAGACAGAGAGGAGGAGGAGACGAGTGGAAGCGGGGGAGATCATCGCAAGGAGCTTGTGGCACAGTCAGAAAGCATGCATCGGCACCCGGGGTCAGCCCGAAAGCCCGAAAGCACGCCAATCAACGCATGCTGTGTCCACCACCAGAATGCAGTCATTGCAGAGCTCAGCAGTGTGGCATTTTTTTTGTGTGTCTGCCTCTGACAACAGCGATGCCATTTGCAACCTGTGCCAAAAGAGATGGAGTCGTGGGAAGTCCAACACCCACCTAGATACAACTGCTTTGCGTAGGCACATGATCGCACATCACAAACGCCTATGGGATCAACACATGAGTACAAGCAGCACACAAACTCAAAGCCGCCATCCTCCTCCTGGTCCAGCATCTTCAGCCACGTCAACCATTGCTGTCCTCCTTGCCCCCTCTCAACCATCCGCCACTCCGTCTCTTGCCTTGAGCAGTTCCTGCTCATCTGCCCACAGTCAGGTGTCTGTCAAGGACATGTTTGAACGTAAGAAGCCAATGTCAGAAAGTCACCCCCTTGCCCAGCGTCTGACAGCTGGCTTGTCTGAACTATTAGCCCGCCAGCTTTTACTATACAAGCTGGTGGAGTCTGAGGCGTTCAAAAAATTTGTGGCTATTGGGATACCGCAGTGGAAGGTACCCGGACGAAATTTCTTTGCACAGAAGGCAATCCCCAACCTGTACTCGATTGTGCAAAAGGAAGTAATGGCATGTCTGGCACACAGTGTTGGGGCAAGGGTCCATCTGACCACTGATACCTGGTCTGCAAAGCATGGTCAGGGCAGGTATATCACCTACACTGCGCATTGGGTAAACCTGCTGACGGCTGCCAAGCATGGAATGCGTGGCTCTGCAGAGGAGTTGGTGACACCGCCACGACTTGCAGGCAGGCCTGCTGCCAAATCCTCTACTCCTCCTACTCCATCCTCTTCCATAACCTCCTCGGCTGAGTCCTCTTCTGCTGCTGTGTCTTGCTCCACATCAACGGCACTCCCCCAGCTCCCCAGGTACTATTTCACATTCCAGATACGGCAGTGTCACGCCGTCTTGGGTTTGACTTGCTTGAGAGTCACACCAGACCAGCACTCCTGTCCACCCTGAATGCACAGGTGGAAACGTGGCTGACTCCGCAGCAACTGTATATAGGCAAAGTGGTTTGTGACAACGGAACAAATTTGTTGGCGGCATTGAAGTTGGGCAAGTTGACACATGTGCCGTGCATGGCACATGTGTGTAATCTGATCGTACAATGCTTTGTGCATAAGTACACAGGCTTACAGGACGTCCTGAAGCAGGCCAGGAAGGTGTGTGGCCATTTCAGGAGTTCCTACACGGCCATGGCGCACTTTGCAGATATCCAGCGGCGAAACAACATGCCAGTGAGGCGCTTGATTTGCGACAGCCCGACACGTTGGAATTCAACACTCCTAATGTTCGACCACCTGCTCCAACAAGAAAAAGCCGTTAATGAATATTTGTATGACCGGGGTGCTAGGACAGCCTCTGGGGAGCTGGGATTTTTTTTGCCACGTTACTGGACGCTCATGCGCAATGCCTGTAGGCTCATGTGTCCTTTTGAGGAGGTGACAAACCTAGTCAGTTGCACCGAAGGCACTATCAGCGACATCATACCATTTGTTTTCTTCCTGGAGCATGCCCTGTGAAGAGTGCTGGATCAGGCCGTAGATGAGCGTGAAGGGTAAGAGGAAGAGTTGTGGTCACCATCACCACCAGAAACAGCCTTATCAGCATCGCTTGCTGGACCTGCGACAATGCTGGAAGAGGATTGTGAGGAAGAGGAGTCAGAGGAGGAATGTGGCTTTGAGGAGGAGGAGGAAGACCAACCACAACAGGCATCCCAGGGTGCTCGTTGTCACCTATCTGGTACCCGTGGTGTTGTACGTGGCTGGGGGGAAGAACATACCTTCATTGAGATCACTGAGGAGGAGTAAGGGGAAATGAGTAGCTCGGCATCCAACCTTGTGCAAATGGGGTCTTTCATGCTGTTGTGCCTGTTGAGGGACCCTTGTATAAAAAGGCTGAAGGAGAACGACCGTACTGGGTGTCCATGCTACTAGACCCCCGGTATAAGCAGAAAGTGGCTGAAATTTTACCAAATTACAACAAGTCGGAAAGGATGCAGCATTTGCAAAATAAATTAAAAAGTATGCTTTACACAGCGTATAAGGGTGATGTCACAGCACAATGGGAATCTAACCGGGGAAGATGTGAAAGTCATCCTCCTTCTCCCATGACCACGCCGGCAAGGACAGGATGCTTTAAAGACATGTTGTTGATGGAGGACATGCGGAGCTTTTTAAGTCCTACGCATCGCCACAGCCCTTCGGGATCCACCCTCAGAGAACGACTCGACTGACAGGTAGCAGACTACCTCGCCTTAACTGCAGATATCGACACTCTGAGGAGCGATGAACCCCTTGACTACTGGGTGTGCAGGCTTGACCTGTGGCCTGAGCTATCCCAATTTGCGATAGAACTTCTGGCCTGCCCCGCTTCAAGTGTCCTGTCAGAAAGGACCTTCAGTGCACCAGGAGGTATTGTCACTGAGAAGACAAGTCGCCTAGGTCAAAAAAGTCTAGATTACCTCACCTTTATTAAGATGAATGAGGGATGGATCCCAAAGGGACTGACAGTGGGCGATACATTCGACTAAAAAACGCCTGATGAGATGAGCTGCCTTGGGCTAAAAATGGTGACCCTATGTAGGAGGAACAGTCCCTATTGTGCTCTGTGTCAGTGTGATTCAGGGTCCCTGAGGACAGCTGTCAATCCATATCTGCCAAGTGACCCTATGTAGGAGGAACAGTCCCTATTCTGCTCTGTGTCAGTGTGTATCCGGGTCCCTGAGGACAGGTGTCAATCCATATCTGCCAAGTGACCCTATGTAGGAGGAACAGTCCCTATTCTGCTCTGTGTCAGTGTGTATCAGGGTCCCTGAGGACAGGTGTCAATCCATATCTGCCAAGTGACCCTATGTAGGGGGAACAGTCCCTATTCTGCTCTGTGTCAGTGTTTATCAGGGATCCTTAGGATAGGTGTCAATCCATATCTGCCAAGTGACCCTCTGTAGGGGGAAAGTCCCTATTCTGCTCTGTGTCAGTGTGTATCAGGGTCCCTGAGGACAGGTGCCAATCCATATCTGCCAAGTGACCCTATGTAGGGGGAACAGTCCCTATTCTGCTCTGTGTCAGTGTGTATCAGGGATCCTTAGGATAGGTGTCAATCCATATCTGCCAAGTGACCCTATGTAGGGGGAACAGTCCCTATTCTGCTCTGTGTCAGTGTGTATCAGGGTCTCTGAGGACAGGTGTCAATCCATATCTGCCAAGTGACCCTATGTAGGAGGAACAGTCCCTATTCTGCTCTGTTTCAGTGTGTATCAGGGTCCCTGAGGACAGGTGTCAATCCATATCTGCCAAGTGACCCTATGTAGGGGGAACAGTCCCTATTCTGCTCTGTGTCAGTGTGTATCAGGGATCCTTAGGATAGGTGTCAATCCATATCTGCCAAGTGACCCTCTGTAGGGGGAACAGTCCCTATTCTGCTCTGTGTCAGTGTGTATCAGGGTCCCTGAGGACAGGTGTCAATCCATATCTGCCAAGTGACCCTATGTAGGGGGAACAGTCCCTATTCTGCTCTGTGTCAGTGTGTATCAGGGATCCTTAGGATAGGTGTCAATCCATATCTGCCAAGTGACCCTATGTAGGGGGAACAGTCCCTATTCTGCTCTGTGTCAGTGTGTATCAGGGTCTCTGAGGACAGGTGTCAATCCATATGTCAAGGTGTCAATATGTCATATGTTGGGGGGCGTGCCTGACTTCCGGCGTAGACGGACGCATGGAGTGAGTGCTCTGTTTGTAGAGCCAGTGAAGCGAGGAAGTATCGCTAAAAGAAAATAAAATAAATTTTCAACTAAAGTTAAAGCTAAAGCTAAAGCCCTCTAAATCCCTCTAAATCGTCCAAACTGTCCTCTGGCTGGGTACCCTCTTACCTATCAAAACCTCGAGCTATTCTAAATATGTCATATGTCAGGTGTCAATCCATATCCATTGTGATTTAGGAATGTTAGGTGTTTTATGCCCTTTATGGATTAAAACCAGACTCTCCATCAACTGTGTAATTTTCCATGGGAGTTTTGCCATGGATCCCCCTCCGGCATGCCACAGTCCAGGTGTTAGTCCCCTTGAAACAACTTTTCCATCACTATTGTGGCCAGAAAGAGTCCCTGTGGGTTTTAAAATTCGCCTGCCTATCGAAGTCTATGGCGGTTCGCCGGGTTCGCCCGTTCGCGAACATTTGTGGAAGTTCGCGTTCGCCGTTCGCGAACCAAAAATTTTATGTTCGTGACATCACTATTTAAGATGCATTAGTGGGCGGTAGGTAGAAAAAGGTTGACTACCCCTGCTTTAATAGCATGTATTTTATTAACATTGAAAATGGAAGGAGTCTGTTTGGACTACCAGCATATATTTACTACACTTTGTTCACAGTGATCAACCTTTCCCCTTTCTGCCAACACATTATTCTGCTAAATCTTAAAAATAATTGGTTTCATTTAACATTGTCTCCATCAGTTCTAAATTAAATTTATGAATACTATTTGCCAGGTAACGACAAATTGTATGTCTTAATAATGTATATTAGAAGTACTATTTTTTGCTAATATAAATATTCATGAACAATATATAATAATGCAGCGTGTGGCAGAAAGCCAAAACAATTACTTTCTATTACTAACTCTCACAACGCATTTCTATTAATTGATCCATTAAGAATCAGGATTGTCTATTTTAAGGACTTGCAAATCTTTCTATAAAGTGCAAACTTTTTAAAGAAGTGTTGTGATGGGTTTCTTGATGAGTAAGCATTCCAAGTGGTAAATAAGTGCTAAGCTATCTGTTTATATCAAGAAACTTTTTTTAAAAAATGTGCATTTTCACCTGTGTTTACTGCAAAGCCCCAGAGAAAATAGAGGTCATGCTAACTATAGTAGATAAGAGTATGAAAACAAACACTTACTTTAGCACTTTATCATCAGACATTTTACATCTCTGTTAAAGAGATGTGAAATTTTTTTACAAGTTAAAACTACTTAGCAATTTAATATCTATGATTCACCTGCAATCCATATAAACTTTAATTTATTTAACCAGCATTTCCACTTTTTATTTGTTGCTTGGATATTGTGGATCACTTTGCAACAATGATCTGTTGGTTTGTAGATATTGGCAAGTGAAACAGCATAAGTCTATATTGAGCTCTTACTACAGTAAACAGTGTTTACTATTTTTTCCATGTTTCAGTAGATCATGTTTAAGCCCTGTTAGCACAAGCAGGCTTGTCTCATTTAAAAGTAAATGAAATCTATTCATATATTGTGATAGAAGAATAGTTTTCAAAAAGATGAAAAAACTGTTTAGGAATATGTCACTCCCCCAGCTGTCAATCAGTTATTAAGCATTAATTATGCATAGGCATCTATGACTGACTAACAGTGTGAGCAGTTGAACCCTACTACAAAAGGTTATCTGGCACAGCAATTATAATACATGTTATGTGGTTGCTGTGGTGGCTCATCTAGTCAGCACCTCTCAATCTGTATAGGAAAAGAGTGATGCCACTTTCTTCAGATTTTGATGCAATGGCATTGAAACCTGTGTGATAGCACTATGGGGGAAGATTGTCCAGCTTGTGGTGTTGTTTTCAAATCAGAGCACTGAAAATAAAATAATGGACGGCACTAATCAAGCAATCAAAATGTTTGGTGCAGAAACTATCCAAAGCAAACTTACAGCCTTACCAGTGGAGACCGGGATAACCCCCAATGGTCCTTACAACGATCTGGAGGAGGGGGTGGGGGGTGGGGAGACGTTTCTCTCACCCAAAACAGAAGACCCCAGAAGAATTATGTGATTCTTAGGCTTGGTGCTTTTGTACCGCCCTGTAGGCACCTACAGATGGTACCCCAGCTCTTAAATTCATGTGGAAGTCGATTTTAAGGGATTCTTCTTGGAAATCTTTGCAAAACTTCAATGAACCTGTCTGATGTGTGACTGTCCAGCATGTCGGTCAAGCTCCACCCTCTATATATTAATTTATCATTTACATCAATAAATAAAAATATTAGCCTTGCATATGCACATTATCGGGAAAGAGGTGTTTGATCAGATATTCTGCTGTTATGAACTAAAGGAAAAAAATAAAATCAGTTAGGTATAGTGAATGCAGGCATACAGATAATTCTGAACGTTTTACATTACATACAACCAATAATAAAGTAAAAATTAAAGAAGAGACAGTTATTAATATGTGTATTAAATGTGAAATTACAGGACTGTACACAACCCTTAATTAATCCTTTACTTCAATGTTTATGATTATTAAGTTTTATATGTGTTTTTCTGTGTGTGAAGTGAATATGTTGTTATTCCAGGACCTATTCATTTATATTCAAACATAATTTTGCAAGTCATAAAATCCCTTGTGAAAATACTTCAGTTGAATTGATTATATGAGTCCTAGCATCACATCCTCAAGTGTATTTGCATTAATTTTAGTGTTTTGATTGAATGTATACTGTTTTATAATTCATAATTTGCTTTTGTTCCTAATAAAAATATAACCACATAAACCTACATGTTATCTCACTTCAATATGCATTGAGACACATGTATACCAATAGAATATTTCAATAAAGAACAATCTCTGCTATCTCCAACTAGACAAATGCCCCATATTATTATTTTAATAATAAAATGTCAACATAGTTTACCAAGCTTTTCAATAGATGACATTGATGCATTACTTGCACTGATGAAAGTGAAATGTCAAATTACCAATGTAATAAACAGACGCATATTCAGGCAGTTTGTTTGGGGTTTGTCTGGATTATAATTTGAATATATACACAAATGCTGTTATTTAAGCACATATGAAATATTAGGTTTAAAAGAGATAATAATAACTAAAAAAGAGTAATAATAACAACTAATATACACTCTGACTTCGTTTTGCTGTTTTAAATTAAATGTAATAATATGTAGGTGTAAACAAGGGGTTGTATGCATATTATTTTGGATTGAATTTGGTACACTGTTTTATTGTGTATCTTAGAGTAGTGGTTCCCAAACATGTGTGCCATGGCACTTTGGGGCCACATGAAAAGCACACAGGGGTGCAGCAAGATTTTTCCCATGTGCTATGGATCACTGCAACTCCATAGCACAGGGAAATAATATCGTGATCTAAGCCACGAGCCATTAGTGCTGACTGAATGGCGCAAACGCATTGACCCGAATGAATTCACAGTGTGCATACATTATTAGCACGGTATATTTATAGCTCTATTTATTTCCACAGTTTTTCATGAATTGGTCAATTTGAGAAAAATGGTGTGAATGAATAGTGCAATACTGTGCTACGTATCCACGCTTTGGATTCAGTCGGCTCAATTTGCGAAAAACTGTGCGAATAAATAGTGAAATACTGTGCTGAGTATCAACGCTATGGATTCAGTCAGGTCAATTTATGAAAAACTGTGCGAATGAATAGTTCATGAATAGTGCACATTCATGAAAAACTGTGCAAATCCATATGAACTCACATAGAGTTTAGGGCCAGGTGACATGACATCTATCCATGATATACTGTGTGGGAAACACTTATTAAAAAGACAGGTATTTTTTCTTTTACACTTATTACAAATAGGATAATCAAAGTAGGGTAGGGTGCTATATGGGTGATATTAGAACCATTGATTTAGCTGTTGGTGTCCTGAGGCACCTATAACAGCCCAATTAAGCAGGATAATGAATCTGAATACTTATTAAGTATTCTTATCTTATCCTTGTAAAAATGGACAAGTTTTTATTGAACTTTAACAAGCACTCTGTAACTAAAAATTAAGAGGATGCACCAAAACTAGTGGCGGGTGTGTACAAAAGCGGAAACATAATAAATATGACTATAATTATCTGGATTATGGCTTTACATCGACAAATGTAGTGAAGAGAGACCACAGTGTGTAGTGTGCTTGAAGCAAACTAAAACGCCATTTAGAAAACAAGCATTCAAATTTGGTTGGTAAATCTTGCAACTTTTTTACCAGAAAGTTAAAAGAGTTAAAAGGACAACAGGGATCTTTTTCCCTGCAGTTTTCAATACCAAACAATGCCCTGCTAGCCCCATGCAAGTTTGCATATAGAGTTACGAAATGTAAAAAGCCCCACACCATCACAGAACAACTGATTCTACTGGCTGCTATATATTTGGTGAGCATTATGATTGGCGAATCTGCGGGGAAACTGTTTTCAAATGTTCCTTTGTCTAACAATACTATCAGTCGTAGAATTCGGCACATGACAGAGGATCTCAATGATCAAGTAATTGAAAAACTGAAAGGAAGTGAATTTGGCTTGCAGTTGGATGAGGCCACGGACAATAACAAGAATGCACATTTGATTTGCTATATACGGTTCATATATGGTAATGGCATTGTGGAGGACCTTCGGTTCTGTAAAAATATTGCTGCTAGTACAAAGGCTCAAGACTTGTTGGAGATCCTTGATACATTTATGGCTGAAAATAATTTAGAATGGATAAAGTGTGATGGTGTCTGGCCGTTATGGAGGATTAAAGGCGCTTAATCAAAAGCAAAGCTCCGGATGCACTGTGGACCCATTGCATCATTCATAGAGAAGCACTAGCATCAAAGCAATTGAGTCCTCCATTGAATCTGTTTTTAGAATGTGTGGTGAATGTGGAAAACATTATAAAAACTTGGCCAGTGAAAGCAAGGGTTTTTTAAAGATTGTGTGAGGATATGGGATCCAAATACACATCTTTGTTGTACTACTGCGACTCACAATGGCTCTCTTGTGGCAAAGTATTGTTCTGTACATTTGAATTACAGCAAGGAATCTAAATTTTTCTTGAAGAAGAAAAACACGAGTATGACAAACAGTTTGGGAAATAGATTTTTTTGGTAAAACTAGCATATTTGTGTGATATCTTTAAAAAGTAAAATGCATTAAATTTCGCCCTGCAGGGATGCAGCATGCACATTTTTAAATTATCCAAGAAGATTTCAGCTTTCAGCTTTCAAAAAAAAGTAAAAACTAATGAGAAAAAAATGAATGAAAACTGTGGCAAAGATTGCTTACCCTTGTTGCAGCACTTCATGGTCTCCAATGAAGTGGATTTCTCTCATAATCTAAAATCTGTTTTTGAAGATCATCTATCACAGATTATCCAGTGGTTTGAAGAATACTTTCAAGAAGATGATATCAACAAATTTGCATGGATTCAAGACCCATTCAGACTGAGCTGTCTTGCTACAATACGCTTAAGGTTAAATTTGGGAGCATGGCGCTTACTGACTTTTGGTTTTCTGTAAAAGATGAATATCCGCTGCTAATTGGTAAAGCTCAGCGGATCTTAATTCCTTTTGCAACATCATATTTATGCAAAGCTGGGTTTTGGCGGTCGCTGTGATAAAAAGCAAATACCGTGCAAAAATCAACGTGGAACCGGAAATGAGAGTGGCTGTATCCACTTTGATTCCGAGATTTGAAATGTGTAAGTAATTTTGTGCTTGTACACATCTACTTATTGCTACGTCTGGACATGTCCTATATAAGAAATAACATTAGCAATTGCAATTATTGCCAGAAGTTTACAGATTTTATTCCCTAAACTGTGAGCATTTGTAGACATGATTCTAAGCATATCACTTTTTAATACACTTACTACAGGCCCCTTCTGTCCTTGTTTTGGGGGGAAATTGGATTAATGTTTTATCACCCTAATTCCCCCTCCTCCTAGTTTAAATACATCCTAGTTTAAATACATCCTAGGAAAACCTCTGAACTGTTCACTGAGATAATTTGTTCCCTTTTGAGAAAGATGCAAACCATCTTTTTTTGTACAGTTTATTTCCATTCCAAACAGAGCTACCATGAGAAATGAAGCCAAATCCTTGCTTCCAACACCATTCACCAAGCCACAAGTTAAAGTCCTCAATACGCATCCTTCTCTCATTCTGAGTGTTATGCACAGGCAGAACTTCAGAGAATAACAATGTGGAAGCAACTTTCCGTATATCATTGACAAAAACACAAAAAAGTCATTTATCACAAGCCAAGTGATTTGTCCCTAAATGGACAAGTACATCCAATTCCCATTCAGGCTTTGTTCGCTTAACAATATTACAAATACATCTCCTGTGTCTGTGAGCAGTAGCTCCAGGAAGACATCTCACAAGGTGACTATTGTCCAGCTCCACACCTCTTATGATAGAATCTCCTAACAACAACAGCTTTCTATCAGGCCTCACTTTATCCTTTTTGTCATTGGCTGTATTCTTGCTCAACTTTGACATAGAGGATGTTAATTCCACAAACTCGGTGCCTCAGCCTGTCTCCATAGCACCACTACACCGTGTGTCTGAGAATGTCTCCACAACACCTCTACAGTTTTACAGTTTTACAGTTCTGTTTGTGAATAGATTTCCAAACAATGTTTTTTATTGGCCCAGGATATATTTGTATAATGTTATGATATCCCCTCTGAAGCACTGTTTTTGTTTTTTAAACTAAATTCGTTTTTCCTTTTTTTTTTTTTCCTTAGGTTCTGATATTTCCTATCACAACACTGTGAGCCTATAAACATGAGTGTGATGTAATCTTGCCACCTCTGGAACAATAAGGTTATCCATTTTTCATTAGTGTCCAAATAAGTGACAGTATAGTTAGATGAGGCAACACAAGAAATTCTCCAGGCACTCAAGCTTGACAAAGACCTCTTAGCAAGTCGAAACGTTGATGCTCCTTTTGTTTTGTTAAAACTGCCTGTGGTTTTAACACCTTGAGTGCCTGGAGAATATCTTGCATTGACTTATCATTGTGGGATTGCTAGTCCTGTTCCAGAGCACCAGGTGGCTGCTGGGATTGAGCTCAGCTCCTATCATCACTTTTGAAGTATAGTTAGATGGGCCACAGTGTTGGCTATACTAGATTGTTTCCAGCTGTGACACTTAGCTCAGGTTGAAACAGGGTAATACTTGTTCCAACAAACAAAAACAACTCAGCTTAAAAGAAAATGCATACTGTAGAGTCCCAAAAGCTGAAACAGCTCTAGTAGGCAGTAGATCCACAGAAATGCAACAGTGATGCAGCATCTAAGTTGCTTGCACATAAACATTGATAAGAATCTGAGCCACCCAGGTCATCAGTGGGAAAATATATATCTGCCAGTCACTTCTTATCCACCTGCGTCTTCTTTGAGTGCAATCTCTGCAGGGAGGAGCAAGTAGATTGTGGTACAGCCACACTCACCAGACCCAATTCATTATGCAATGCCATGCCATCATCAAGGGAAATAATTGATTTTAGTGTGCCATTTCTCCATATCAACAACTTAATGGAAAAGCACAGGGGTTAAGATATTTTCTGGATACCCAAGCTTTTTCATTATATTTATAAATTCCCTCCAGCCATAGTAGTGACATAGAGATCAGCATGCAGTATAATGTCGGAGAAATCCTCTGACATTACCAGGGAATTCGTAGCAGCTGCCATGAGAGATCATTTAACATAGTAGTAATTTAGACTCACCACCACATCACTCAGCACCTCCTTGGAGAAGTGCTGTACATTTTTTTTACATGTTGTTCTTACTATAGAATGATTTCACTGTTCTAAATTGAAGGAAGAGTTTTGTCTTCAAAGAGTGAGCATCATTTTGGAATATGGAGAATTATTCAAGCACCTGTCACGGTGCTCTTTGGTGGACTTTATATTGCTCTGTCCATATTTGCTTCAGTGAATTGCCTAGCAAGTGAGCACACATAACTGTTCTTTATTTTGTTACCACAATGATTGATGCCTAAACCATTTTTTTTTCTCAAACTTCATACAGAAGATGAAATGACAGATATTGATATTTTATTACCTGGCTCAAAATTCATGCATTTTTACTACATAAAGGAACATAAAGGCTTGCATCAAGGAGGAGGGGAACACAAAATAATAGCAATTGAAAATGGGATTCCATATGTTCAATCTATTACAAAAATGATGGTTCCATTTCTAAAGCAAGCCCATTCTATACAGAAAGATCCAGAAATGGATAAGCATCGTGCAATCCTTTTGTCTGTAGGAAAATGTAACGCTTGCTTAGTAATTACATTTATCAATGACTAACTGCCGGGTAGAATTTGTGGCACAAATTGTATTCAATTAAATTAAATGAATGCCAATTGTTTTGCTGAACATAGTAATACTACTATGCAAAAGCTAGCTTTGATACAATCTTGTGTACTAGTCTAATTATAATCATTTACATATATGGCTTTTCATATAATAAATCTTTGCCATATGAAAACCACACTGAAGGCCACAAGGCCTTAAAACAGAGAAAGAATTCACAGGAATATTTTTATGAGAAAATGTACCAATAGTGCATATAAAAGTGATGAACAGGTAAGGCATAAATTCAATTATAATCCATTTCCCAAAGCATAAGCTACATTATAATATTGTCTGATTTCCATCTCTCATTCCTGTAGATTTCCTTCATAATCAACCTTTTTAATTCTTTTTTTATGACATAATTTTTATGTCAAAGCATTGGTTAGCATCATAAGGAAACAATTATTAGACTTGTGCATTTGGTTTCAAATAAGTTGGGATTGTGGGCAGTCAGTAGTTTGTCCAAGTTCAATAACTCTGAGTCACCATATGGACAAACCACAAAACAAATCTAATGGACAATAAATAAATAGTTTTATTGATTTGTGATTCAGTAGTCCAATCGATGGAAAAATTATGATTGATGGTTAGTGGACAGCCACAAAATGATGGTTTTATTCCCATTTTTATCTAAGCACTATACGCCTTTCTTATAATACTCCACAGGAACTGAACTTATGTATCTCAAAATAAAATACCATATTCTTGCAGCCAAAGAAGGGACAGGAATGAGAAAGAATTCACACTGTGCACACTGAGTATACTACTATACTCAGTAGGCATCATGAAGAGCATAAGGAGATTTTGTCATGAGATGGGCACTACTGAAATCTACATGTTCTGAAAAATACTTCTAATATTGAGGCTTTGGTTTTAGCTCTCTAAGGATGTAGCCGGTAATCATCTCTCCTTATAATCTGAGTCTGTTGGCATAGTGTGAGAAAGAAAATGATATATTTGTTCATGCTTGGGACTTCAAAGATTGCAATATATAATATTTTGTGTTACCTTGGACCACGAGATCTATGTGAGAAGATACCTAACATCTCATGACCCTTCTGCAGTCAAGTGTTTATATTTGATGGTCTTCTTTCCCATTGTAACACACAAAATTTGGAATATTTTGGGAGTTCCCCCTAGAGTGGCTGTATTATTTCCCATTTGCAGCAATAATGTTTTAGAGGTGATCTGAGTCAAATTATTTGAAAATGCCTTCTAAAAAGCTTGTGTAAGATATGTAATCTTTGTATGGTAGGTGGTTCACTGCACTAAAATGGCAGCTGGTTTCTTACAAAAAAAATTTTAGTCACAATTATAGTTTATAACATTTGATTTCTGCTTCTGTTGAATGTTTCAGATCAGCTTTCTAAATTTTGCGGACAAAATTTGACCATATAATCTATAAATGTTTGTATCCCACAGATATACACAGATTAATGAAAAACTAAGATTGCATAAATAAATATACATACTGTAGCAAAATGTTGTTTTATGCTATTTATATATGCAGGTTATACATACTATGTTTCAAGTAAATTATTTGTTAGTTGTGTAAGACAAAAAAAAAAGTGAAGTTAAAAATAATAGGCAGAATTTTCAGTGCAAACAAACTAATTCATACTATTTCAATTACTTTAAGTTTCTATACTTACATATTTTATTATTATTATTTTTTAATTTAGAATTATTACCAATAATACTATTAGCATCCCTAGGTGAGATTTTTCACAAGGCTTGACAACATACTAGTTTCTAGCACAGCAATATCAAATAATTTTGAATACTCTTATATGCCTGGATGTGTTCCGGCATGATTGGAGAACACTGAAACCCTTCTAGAGATAACCTTTTGCAAGTACTTTCCAGATTTTAAAATTCTTCTAATGAAAACTGTCAATCGATATAATAGGCAATTGTAAATGTGACAAGTGCACATCTGTTACTTTTATGCAATGGTGTAATAGTTTGCCTCTGCAGATCTTACTAAGACAATTGAAGTAAGTAGTCTACGTGCACAGCTGTGGCAGTTCAAATCCAAAATGGATTTCTTTTATATATAAATGCATATTTTCATCACTTTTTTTAATTGCAAATGCTATAGAGAAACATATTAATTTATGCGATTTCAAGGCAGATTCACATTAATTATGTTGTTTATAAGATGATTGACATCCTGCATGAAAAATGTTCATATTAAGCATATCTAAAATAGAAGAAAAATTAAAACATAATCTTTGTTTCTGGTTTAGCAATTATTCTGCAAAGGTACACCACAAATTACTTGTTTAAATATACTTTTAAAGACTTGGATAAGGTCATATTTTAGGTGTAATTCAAGAAAAGTGCAATATTAAAAATATATAGCATGTGTATTTTTTGTTGTTTACACCAGAAAAAAAATGCTTTCTACATATTTCATTTGTTCTATCAGATATGATTGCTAACATAGTCATAAATGACTGTAAACATAAAAAAATGATATCATCTTATGACATATTAGCAGCATTTCATTTTACTATTTATATGTTTGTCTACTCATGCTTTATAAAGTGTAAATAGACATGTAGAGTGTTGTGCATTGTTTGAATGATGCTATTATAGAGAATGACTCTTCATAGTGTATCATCATTACAGTTCATTTTATAATAAGTATTTCTTATCTATAACCTATGGTTTGCCATCCCTACCAAACTCAACCCCTGCCCAATACTGTCCAGTTACTGAATCTTCTGAATTATAGACTTTGGGCAAGATATCTTGCTGTTGTCCCCATGGGCACAGCATCATCACAGAGAAAAAGACTCATAGCTGCACAGAGCACAGAGGGATAGTTTATATCACTGCAGAGTGGTCCATGAGGAAATTGTGTGTAGAAATTATGCCTTGTGTATACACTGCTCATCGTGGCCCCCTCACATCAAAAGCCAGCAAATCTGTCTAGCTAGTAAAACGTATTTCAATTTAATGAATTAAGATTAGGATAAATAAGGAATGTAAGAGAATGTAATGCACATATATGTGCTTAAAGGGACAAAGTAGGATCTGTAACTGCCTCGTCTCATTAAAGTGACTATGGTTTCTGGAGTCCACCGGTGCCATAATTCATTCAATGTATAAACTATTTAATTTTTTATTTTTTTTGCTAAACAAGAGTTCCCAGTAGATGGACTAAAAGTGGCAGCTTTTGGATTCCATGAACTATAACAAATTAAATTAGATGAAATGGCCATAGTGCTTACAGTATTCTTCCAAGTAGTCCTTCTATAGTGCTGTACATGTTCATCCATCAACGTTTACAGCAAAATTAATATACATGGTATGCTATGACTGTAAAGACAGACAGAGAGATTGATCAATAGATAGATGGACAGGCAGGCAGGCAGGCTGACAGAAGAAAGGAAAGACAGACAGACAGATACTTTCCATGAATTTCCTACTTCTATAATAACAGACACAAGTTTTTTTTGCTGTAAGTCAAAGTCAAATAATGAGGCCAAATATTTTGCTTACTCTGAATACAGCACTCTGCTATAGTATAGTTTACATTAATCCTTACTGTAATAGGTTTTCATAGAAATGTCATGTAACAAGTAGGGAAAGTAACCGACCAGAGATAAAATTCTGCTAAAATACACAGCAGTGACTTTTTACAATAGTCATTTTAGCTATAACTATACATCTGAAAGCAAAAACAAAAATTAAATAATCAGAACTAGTACTCCTGGCAGTCCACACTCTTTAAAGGTTAATATTTTTCATGATATTAAACAATTTGAAAAGTTTACCCGAAAATATTAAATCATTTGAAAAGCTTTTTAACTATAGTAAATAGAGGTCTAAGTGCTTTATTACAAGAAATCACTATGGAAACTGGTGTAATGTTTTTACCGATTACAACAAATTCAGCACTTTTCCTCACTTTGCCTAGTGACATTGTAAACTGTGCATTTCATCATAACTTTACTTGATGAGACTACCTACCTATTCATTACTTAAATTAGTCCTGACGGTGTCCCTCAAGCCCACAACATAATGTAAAGCATTTCACATACTTGTAGAGAACATCAGATACAAGTGACAGCAGAGTTATATATGTATGGATTCTGTGTGGTTAAATGTAGAAAGATCACTATTCGTAACCTTTTTTTATTCAACCTTTTTACATTCACTCATTTTATATAAAGGACTTACTAAATAACTCATATAAGCACAGAATTAATAAATAATTAAGGGACACTTATTGATTTATTTCTGCTTTTATGAATTTTATATACATTCCTCTAAAGAAAATGTTGTTTACAATCTGTGCAAGAAAAAAAATAATAATAATAACATTATAATTTGTTAGCTTTTTGTAATATATTTAACAATTTTTTTTCAGCTACAATGAGCTTAGCCTGTATTACTTTACTGCCTCACGAATGCCTACATACGTTTGTACAGCTTTGTAAACACATTTGATCTGATATATGCTATTATATAGTGGGTATTAATAAGACTGTATATTTGGAGATAAGAAAGCTCTAATTATATCCAAAAATGACACACAGCGATATTCTCTCAAACCACTCTCAAGATGGTAGAGGTGTTATTATTGCATGTTGCACGTCACATAATGTATTCATTGCAGCTAAAAAATAGTTAGGCTAGTATGATCATTGGTGGGACTAACTGTTATAACCACGTTCTATCCTCTGCATAATAGATGACTTAGAGAATCATTGCAGGAGAAATAATATCCACCTTATGCAATTTCCTGAATAAATGTAGCCAAATCAGCTATTAGCTTTACTTCAAAAAAGTCTCCTTAGAGCCCTACATGTAGCCTTTGATGCTGAACACCAGCTTCTCATAGAAAGTACTCACAGGCAGAGGTGGTTCTCTAATTAGGCAAGTTAGGCATCAAGCCAGATAACTTACCTTGTGCAGACTGATAAGTCTGTCACACTCACCCTGCCACCACATTTACCCCTTTACCTACCTTGTCACAGTCACCCCCTTAAAAGATTCATCATACACGCACACAGTCATAAAACATAACATCGAAAAAAGGTTTGGGGGAACACCCAAAATATACATTGTACAGGAATGGTGCTGCTGTAGTGACCAATATTCATACATGACACAAATAAAGTTATGGTGCACACATAACAATATACTAATAATCTTATCAGATTACTTAAATTCACCTATAGAAAATTAATGTGATAAAAGCAATTAAAAACAATGTCAAAACTAAACAATTGAAGTGTTAGTGCCGTGATGAATATGCTCACAATGCAAACCAATATGTGCTAAATGAGTGAGTGCATATTTCAGGTGTGCCCCCAATACTTTTGTCTTTGCTATGCTAGTATGGATTCCAGACCAGATTCCCTTTGGGTTAAGGTCTCCGCCAAAGCCCCCAGCTTCAAAGGCCCCTTTGGAGGTGACCAGAGGTGTGTATATATGAGGAGTGTTTGGATAGAAATATCACTTTTATTATAATCATCATTTAGCACATATTGATTTGCATTGTAAGTATATTCATCCAAGTACTAACACTTTAATTGTTTAGTTTTGACACTGTTTTGAATTGCTTTTATCACATTAATTTTGTATACTCACAATGCTCTTACAATAGATTAATTTAATACACTCTAGTTTATTTAGCACTATTTATTTGTCTCACACATTTGAATTTAGTGTAGGACCCACCGATATTGGGGTACTTTGAAGTAGTGATGGGCTTAACAACATATGGAACTGAATCCCCAAATGTATTTCCTTAGATAGGTGAATTTAAGTTTACAGAAATAAGGTATACAAATTATACCAAACAAGTGGAGCGCTCTAAACAGTAGAGGGGTTTACTCACCCCTTTGGTACAGTGACAGTCTTGAATGTACATATAAAAGGAAACAAAAAAACAAGAAACAAAAAAATATAGTGCAGATGTTCCAAAAATGGATAATTGGTAGTAAGTAATGACTGAAACCACTCACATGGACAGGAGCCTATATGGTATTGGCTCCGTAAAAGGATCCTTTATGCTCTTAGGGTAGCAACACACCCCTTTATCCCAGGTAGTATCCCTCCAGGAGTATACAACGAGAAGAAAAGCAGAAAAACAACTGTGTAGAATTGCACATACTATAATGGTATTATGAGATATAAATAGTTGTGCTCTCCTTCTGCAGAGCCCTGAAATCCCGGCTCTGAGGTTGATAAACAATGTGCTACTTTAGAGGGGGAATAGCACTCTCCCCAATGGAGTTCCTGATGGCTTGAAAGGACTTTGGACTAAAGTATAAAATAGTAAATATACATTTATTAACAATGCATTAAAAACAAAATAAATGGGTACTTAGAAAGAATAATCAGCTAAATGCGTAGGCAGCTACTGAGGAAGCTCATAGAGTGAAACGCGTTTAGTTGATTATTCTGGACTTTATATTGGACTTTTATTGGATCTTTTTACTTTCTAAGTACCCATTTAATTTGTTTTTAATGCATTGTTAATAAATGTATGTTGAAGTGTTATTGGGCAAGGAGTGTTTGGACACTGTCTTACCTTCAGGGGTTAAACAATTTTCCCCTAAAAATATTTACTTTCATAACAAAAGTGGTGTGAGGGGAATAGATTACTAAAATATTTAGTGGTGAATGATGGTATAGTGACTCATATACATTTCCTGCAAAAAATAAATGCATTCACATATCCAGATAAAAATAGATGGATTTACTAGCAAAATTAATTTATTTTCCATAGCGCAGTAGACAATTCTTGAAAAAAACAAAAAAACGAATAATGTAAAATGAAGAGCACATTAAATTGATGAAGGACTGATATGAAGATATGGAATACATGCTAAACAAAATGATTTTTAATATGTGTAGCTTACCACAAACTTGGATAGACATATTACAGTAAAAATATTTCACACTAAATGATAGACACAAATGAAGAGCTACTCATCCATATTGAGTTATTTCAATCAAACTACTGTCACCTGTAGTTACAAATCCATTTTATTACAATCCATTAACTTTAAAATATATACGCTTGATAATGTAATGTCTTTTTATTTGTCCTTTTACTCTTGAATACGCATCACACTGATTTTTTTTTATAATGCAGTATAAAGTTGATCTGTACTGTTATTTATATTTGTCACTAACTGTCTTAGAAAAATTTGAATTATAAGCCTCATTTCGATAACACTGGATGAAAACTTAGATGGATGACTATATTATACGAGGACCACTCAATAACACAATACTTACTGCACTTTCGTAACTACAAATTGCAATAGTTTCATTAGAAGTATTCAAAATGTATTAGTGAAAATTGGAAACAACTAGGACATATGTACACACTACAACCCATATATAGAGCATGGAGATTGTATAATATCTATTGTATGTTTATGGAACAAATTAAAATAATTATATTTCTCATTATTACTAATTTTCTTTGGATTAGTTGTAAAAATTTAAAAATGGGGGGGTCATTGGGCATGCACATACCTCAGTACAGAGTAGAAAGCAGAGTTAGAATTATGATTTTTGGGTTGTTATTAATCCTTTTTTGAAAACTAACATGTTGCTTTTGAGCCATTAGCACTAATTCTCTGGAACAGTTTTGGGCATGGGACCATGTGCACAGTCGGTCAAAAATAAGTCAAAAATTTCTGAATCCCTATATGGGTGATTTTTGAATATGTTGTTCACCCAGATCAGGGCTATCAGGGGATGTAACTGGAGAGGTCTACCCACTGGAAGCTGGATCCTGGTCTTGGGTTCAGCGTGGGTGGAGGGCGGCGAGACCCCAACAAAGCTGCGGCAGTTTGTGGGGTTTTTACGATGGTTATGGTGTTCCAGTGCAGGGATTATGGTACTCGCAAGTACTAGGAAGCAGCGATAGATGGAGTTACCCAGTCAGGGTGCCAGGTGGTTTGTCACATTAAAGGTAATGGAGCTCCAGTACTCCAACTGAGTACCTCCACCAAGTCTGCTACCTCTTACTTACCAGGGACTTTGGAGCACTTCATATCTAGTCACCAAGGCTTGTCTGGGATCACTGAGGGCCTTTTCCACCCTGGACCAGGCTACTGTGTATGTAGCACTGGACACCCTTTCCATCAGCAGATTATATCCCTTTCCCCAAACACCAGACGACACATGGTAAAGGATAACACAGCAACTCCTTTACTAGACATAGCACACACATTTTTAAGCCCCCAATAGTCTCATTTACATACAAAAGGGTGCATGAAGCACTATAGTACAAGGAAGGGTGGGGTCAGACAATAGCAAGGCCTGATGGGAGATTGAGGAGGGACAAAACAGCTAGTTTAAACTGGTCTGGCAGTGTTCCTGGGACATCGCCCTGCTGGAGAAACAATGGGACAGGATAAAGGGGGAGGGGGAGAGGCATAGACAAGCAATACATTAAACATACCCTCCACTAATACTGGGTACAGGTTGACCAAAACACAAGAGGAAGATGGGGACCTACATATATTGTCTGTCTTCCATTCTCAGTGACTGTGACTACTGTCACAGATTATGTAACAGACAAAAATAAAAAGTATTAACATATATCTGTTTGATATCCTCTGCATATAACTCAAGGGAAATCATCAAGTAAAAATTATAGTATGTCTATAAACATTCAATTAATACCACATACGGAACTGATTAAAAAGGTTGCTTTTTTCATAAAATCCTTTTAAATACAAAGGCATCGTAGATGAATTTATTTTTGAGTTCCCATGGATTAAAGGACAGATAATATCTGTCTATTCGAGTAACCTGTCTATTTAAGTGACCCTACTTGTCATGTAGTCACTTATGAAATGCTCTCAGTTCCGGAAGATAGTAGTTTATGGTAATTGTTTTGCTGTAAGAGTATACATGAAATGAACTTGTGTATTCATATGTGTCTTACATATTTTTTTACACTGTGCAAAGATATTTTATGAGAAATTCCTAATTAAATATTTGATTAAATCTTCCAGACTATATTGTTACAAATGAATGTTATACAAAGAATACGATAAGAATGACTGATTACATTTATACCTCACTAAAAATTTTATTTTGTTTAAGAAAGCATACAATCCATTTTAAATATGGGGTTCATAAAAAAGCACATAAATGCAGATTAGAACAGCTATTTTATGTATAGATAGCTGTTCAGGGAAATACAAAATTAAATTCAATTTGCACAGTTTCATGTATTCATTGATCTTTTACATAAATGTTGGGAAGGGGTAAAGATTTCTGAAACTAGATTGTATTTTTTTATTTTATCATATTTTATGCAGGTTTCAAACATTAGCATTGAATCAGAAATTAGTTGTTTGTCTCGTAAAGTAAGAGTGACATAATAGTTAAATAGAAGCTATCAGAGAACCTACCAATATGTGTTTGTAAGGAATATAGTGGCTCTTTTAGTAATGTAAATTCTTAAAATGCTATCAGAATGTAATAATATTGGCTGTGTATATGAATAATGCCCATACGCTGCAAGTACACTTTACCAAGGATATGTATTATTTAGAGTTTGCAGGCTTCTATGGAAAATGTTTCATTGTCAATTAATCTTCAAAGAAGTAGATGGACACAATTTTTAATTTGTATGGATATTTTTTTTCTCTGAAGTGAAAAAAGGTGGAGCAAAAGGGAATGTATCTCGTTCAATCTCGTTCCATTACTGGGACATGTTGCCAGTTGGATGTAGTGGTTTTGATGATTGGGGTAACCATTAAACATAAAAAAGCTGTCTCTTTAAATAATGCACGTGAGGTAACCATTGTAAAAATACATTTTACAATGGTTTGCCCTCTTATCAGGTCCAGCTGGGTATTGGGTCTCCTCTGTAGTCAAGTTTATGATATCTGGCTGCTGCAGATCTTCAGAAGCCTAATGTTGATCAAATGGCTGAGAGGGTTAGTGCAATTGGAGGAGGAGTTACACTATTGACAGCAAACTGGTTAAATGTTAACTTTGGAGCTACTAGCTTAACCGGGTTGTACCCAGTTCAACCGATATAAGTCGTGAAATCATAGCATAAAGACAATTAAAAAGATAAAAAATGATGGTGACATTACAAAAGTGCAGATAACAGAAGCAACCAATAATAGATAGACGTGCTCCCTTGGGCAGCTAAACTCAGGTGACTGCCACACTTGTTGCGCTGCCAACTGTTTGGGTAAATGGGACGATGTTGGCTCGATCCCAAACAGTGGGAGTAGACATGATGTCTGATGAAGTCCCAAAGTGGATAGGACTGCATCTGTGTTCTGTGGCGTTGTGGTGTAAAATAAGAGAGCGTGGATAGCCCCACCTGTATCTCAAGCTGTGAGATGATAATGTCGCCGTCCAGGGTCATAGTGATTTTCTCACTATGGAACATCAGAGGTCAACAAAGAAGATGAGTTCCATCTCTTCAAAATTATGTGGGGTCTTTTCTCTGATTGCCTGCATGAAGGTGGTTTTATCCTGCTCACTCTGAAACTTTACTGAGGTGCGCTCAGGCCGTACATGCCATCTATTTGTATGCTCTTCGCCTGTCTGTTTTTTTTTTCTTTGATATTCAAATGAAAGAATGTACTAATAAACATTACCTTTTGTATAAGAAATTGTTTAGGGTATTGAACACCTCTTACTTCACCATCCCCATATACACAATGCTAAAAATGTGTCTTAGTCATTAATGTGTTGTGATCTTCCTCTTTCAGATTTCCTATGTTTCTCGTCTTTTAAACAGAAAGTAAATTACCTATTTAGTTTTTTTAATCAACATAAAGCCCGTCTAGCATAAAATTGCACTGCCATACTATTCAATTAATAGTTACAGAGGCTGCAGTTTCAGCTGCTTGTAACAGTACTTTTTCTATGTTGGCTGCCATGGAACCAATGATCTGAATTATTAATGCCTAGTTTAAGCACTGTAAGACTTTTGTAAGTGGAGAAGTTTTACAAAATAACACTTTTTAATCTTAGTGAGCCTAATATTTAGGAAATGGATTTGTGTGTTTAAAGACGGAAACAATCAACTGACGGGTCAAAGAAAATTGACATTCTCTTTATCTTCACTGAAATGATTACACATAGAGAGCACATTTCTAAATTCCTATATATTAAAAAAAATAGAATTTTAAACATGAAGATAAAAAAATAAATTATATTATATTTAAAATACTGTCAATGGGAAGAAAGATTTCCTTATGAACAAGGTAATGGAAGTCATTTCTTTACCTGGCTTTGCATAAAGAATGAGAAGGCATTGAATCATCTAATTAGTTTTTGCAGATTTTTTTACGTTAGAAAAAAAGAAACGGGATTATAATGTATAACATGTAATCCACATCCTGGATTTTTTTGGTATAATGGAAAATAGAAGAATTTCTGATCCCTTTGCTCCTGGGTTTTATAGGACATAATTTTATTAACTGTAATATTCCAAATGTGCTCAAACGATTTCACTAACACACAGTAATCATGACAAATGTAATAACATATTAAAACATGGAAATATACAGCAATATAATGAATATAATGAATAAATAAATAGGCTTCTAAATTGCATTTGTAAGAGAATAAGTGTATATATTATGAAAAGATTATCAAAATATTGCTAAAATATATATTTTTTTTTTTACTAATAAGTATAAATGTAATACCTTAATTTTATTCTGTATGCAACAACAGAAGAACTTGATTGTGAAAGTGCTGTGTAATGTTTCCCAGCTAAACATTTGAATATTGCCTATATGCACAGTAGTTGTTTATGACTTTCCTTAAAGGGACATTATAGTCACCAAAACAACTTTAGCTTAATGCAGTTTTGGTGTATAAATCATGCCCATTCAGTCTCACTGCTCAATTCTCTGCTATTTTGGTCTTAAATCACTTTGTTTATGCAGCCCTAGCCACACCTCTCTTCATGTGACTTACGCAACCTTCCTAAACACTTCTTGTAAAGAGTCATCTAATTTTTACACTTCCTTTATTGCACATTCTGTCTAATTTAGAATTTCTTATCTCGTGCTATGTTGATAGTTTGCTAGATCCTGCAGGAGACTCCTGTATGTAATTTAAGTTTAATTTACAGACCAGGAGATAAAAACTGGAGTAAAAGAGTAAGTTACATCTGATTGAAAATTAAACCATCTTATTTTCATGCAGGCTGTGTTAGTCACAGCCAGTAAACAGAAACAGAGGTGATTTAACTCCCAAATGGCAGAGAATTGAGCAGTGAAACATCAGAGGCATAATCTATGATTCATAATTAAGCTAAAGTTGTTTTGGTGACTATAGTGTCCCTTTAATTAATTGATATGGACTCAATGTATGATTCATACTGTGAACTTTGATTTATAAGTAACCATGTTTTAATGTTAATTGATAAGTGTATTGAACCATCATAACCATCACCAAAGCTATGAATGGTAAACATAACTATGGAATGTTACTTTAGTGATGACGTGATATGTCTTTTCCAATCACAGCAGTTACATTAAGAAGACTTCTACCTTAAATAAGTTATCTGCAAGTACAAGAGAATGGAATTGTAATTACAATTATTTACTTTTTATGTTTCTACGAGGACACATTTATGTAAACAATATAGGGGAGCACCCAGAGGTAGTTTAGTGACTCCTTAGTGACAAATGATATGCAGAATATATCTGTAACAAACTCCCCTCTCCAAGTGAGTTTGCCACAAGCTCCTGGAGGAGCCTGCTTGCCAGCCTCCTGCCCACAGACTATGGGCCCTGCAGGTAAACATGTAAAAGACTATCGAACTGGACCGACTGTTAGCACTGATTTCCCTGGAACTGTTTTTGGCATGGGGCCATGCTTGCGGTCGGTCAAAACTATGACTTCCAGGAAATTCCTGAACCCCTGTTGTTCACCCAGATAGGGGCTATCAGGGGATGTGATTGTATGTTTTTAAGGTACTTTTTGGGGTTTCATAACATTGTATGTTTTTTCTGTGCTTGGAGATAATTAGGTTAGATTAGTACAGTTCCTGATTCAATTATCTCCCAAGCAAAGATGAGGGATTCTATTGTTTGGTATGGGAGTGTTTCACTGTATGACTCTGTTTCTATTGGTTTGTTCACTTTGTGTCCCTGTGCCCAACAAGGTCCACCTTGGTGTCACCCTTGTTGGGAAACTTGCATAAAAGGCCAATGTGCCTCCATTAATATGCTATTCCAGCTTACACTCCAAAACTGTGTGTCGTCCTGTTATTGGAGGGTAAGAAGATTTACTCCTGTGTCTGCTGTTCCAGCTAGCAGGGGATTCAACTGGGAACGTGCTGCGGTTCGTCCCCTGTTCCAGCTAGGAAACGGTCCTTCAGCGGAGGTACCCAGTCAGGGTACAGGGTGCACCGTTAAAATATCACCCAAATGGCTACCCTAAATGATGCTTGACATAACCACAATGATCTTGCTGATCTTATCTGAGGCTTTTCTGCAATAACTCACCTGACCTACATCTATCCATTGTGGCTTCATTATGGAACCTTCAGAAGCTGTTTACCATAGGGCTGCATAGGCTTCTGTCTGTCTATGTAGCTATCTATCTAAATACCAATGGCTATGTAGCTGTCTATGATAAGTACCAATGGCAGTACAGTATTGTTTCTGTATAACAATATTTAAAACTATAGTTCAATTAATAGCATAGTTAGGTGCCTATGTAATTAAAACATTAAAAACACACACACACACACACACTCAAAATGTTATGAATATATGAACAACAGTTCTCTTTGTTATACCCCAAAGGTCTTTATAAGAACTATCAATACTCAAGGGCAATATTTTAACATTTATGCTAATTGACATACAATGGTACTAATTAACTATGTTTCATAATTGCAAAGCATAGTATTTTAGTTTGTGCTACCAGGAAGCTATGTTCCATAATTATACAATAACACTGTAGAGACAAATTCATAGTTTTGCAAACTTAGGCACATATCACATTTGGAATCTTAGTTTTTCAGTTAAATTTAGCAAATGAATAACAACCATGCATTTATATTATTTGCAAATCCCAAGTGCCACTAACACTGTGCAACACGGTACCTATGAAGACCCAGTGAAAGAGACTTTGTCACAATACAATCTGGAATCTATAGTTTCAAGCAGTATTAGCATCTATACATATATCTCATTTTCTAATTTTAGTTAGGCCAAATCTGTTCAACTGAATAAAATAGTAGTTTAATTGGACAAATATTGTCAAAGTGGCGCCTCAGTTTGTTCAAATATAGTCCTTCCAAATGATTTGGAAAACATATTTAAACGAACCAAAAGAGCATAAAGAATAAGCCTATCATCATTGTACTGCAAAGCATACACATTATATATATGTATTACTATGTGTATATTGATGTATTTCTATTTCCATGCCCTTTTAATGAAGCTAATTATGGTTGGAATTCCAGCTTATTAGAATGGTAGTTTACCATTCAAATTGGGTCCACATTCAGGTAATATTTACTACGCTGAGTGTTTGTTTACTTCTATTTTAAACATGTATTTCTTTATCATTTATATTATCTCTCCTCTCTCTCTCTCTTGTCCATCAATTATCACAACCCAACTATCTGAAAAAAAATTGGAATTCATCTGAAACTGAAAACATACAAATCTAATGCTGACATGCTGGAAAAGAGGTCTCTTGCAGACCTTCGTATGGCAAGTTCCCAAAGAAAGAGTAAGATGAAGAGGAGACAAATTGAGAACAAATGGTACAAAGAGGTACTACCATGTGCCTACGTACTGAAAATGGTAGTTCTAATACCGACCTTAGCCCTAGAAATAATGTATTATAATATATACATAATGCTAAGGGAATTATAACTTGCTGTCTACAGAGATGTGAATTTTAGCTTATTTAATAATGTATTAAAAAAAAGTAGCAATATAAGGTTTAAGTTGGCGCATGCAATTTATTTGCCTGGGACAGAATAGCCAGTTTGTAATAATCCGCATTATAAGTAACATCCATATAACCTATGGATACAGGACAGATAAGTAAAGATAGTTTCCCTCATGACTTTTTCTGAGATCAGATAAACAAAGATACGTAATGCTAAGTGTTAAAGAAATATAATGCCACCTTGGGCTTCTGAGACAATCATAATCTATCTCCGCCTTTTGTCTTGTTTATTAAGATGTCTCCAGAATCCCTGTATGACACAATTGTTTCCCATAATACATACGTCACTGTATTTGTCCTCTCTCTGTCATGTTTATTTGAATGTGATTTACAGATGTTATAACATCATGAGCTAAACTGAATTTGTTTGCTTAATCCATGCTCGTTAGTTTATTATAGCATTATAATTAGATGTGTAGGGTCAGATGGACAAAAGCACATCTGTGTCATAAGTGAGGAAGCTGAGACAACATTTATTTCTGGATATTTAGACAAAATAATTAGTTCACTACACCTAAAGCTAAATTATAAAATTATAAAATAAAAGCCAAAAAGTGTACATGGTATATTTAATTAATTTACAACTATTGGTGTCTAAAAAAGTGTGAAGTGTAGATTATCCAGTGATATATTAAAAAAAAAAAAACATACTGTATGACTTTATGTCAAATAGGGGCCAACCTGTTCAAGAATAGCTTTGTCTATAATTTGGTAAAGGGACTGGCTAGACATTTTGACAAAGCTGTAGAGATTTCCCCTGGTTAGGAAAGCAATATAAGCAAATAGTGTATATGGAACAGTCATCCATATGCATAGAATGCATTAAATAGCTGGTTAAATAAGGAACTAGAGTGTCTTGGAAGGTTTTATAGTAAAGGCTGGCTAAGTCATCTAGGCCTGGAGACTTACGCAAAGGAGTAGGCTTAGTAGCTTCTAAAAATTCAAGGGCAGCAAAGGGCTTTAGATTCCTCCTTATCCTCTTGAGACAAAGCATGAAGCAGACTTAATGCTATGAAATCCTCAAATTTGGCTTGGGAAGATTGGACTCTGTGAGGTTCATCTTTAATATTATAAAGCTGTGGATTGTATTTCTTATTTAAGAACCTACACTAGTATATTGAGAGCATGAAAACATTACATTTTAGGAAATAAAGTGCATATTATGCGCTAAATAGTCTACAATGATCTAGCTCTTGTCTATAACAGAAAACAAGCCATGAATGACAACCCCTATTTTGCAAATTAAAGGTACTCTCAAATGTTATAAATATGTATATGTATTTTTAGCATTAGTGTGCTTCTGGTGCCATTAGATTGTTGGATGTCCCCTTTCTAAAGTGAAATAACAAAGGTAAATTTAACATTAATGCAGCACTGTCCTGGGCTCTCTATGGCTATTGAAATACCATTGAAATACAGATGTTGTGGACTATTTGCCTGCTATAATCTCAGTGATACGATCAGTTGTCTAAAATAATGGATGTTTGAGCCATGCATCAAGTTTAAAGTAGGTCTTACCTTCAATGATGTTATGCAGCAGGAACTGGCCTTGTTGCTCACACACATCTTCATGAAACTTCTAGCCAGAGATGGCATATCTCTGCTGTATTTTTATGCAAATGTGTGACTATAAAATGAACACTTATGGAAGATCCTTCAAGATAGCTGAACTCCGAGAGATGTTTAAGGACATTTACTCTGAATTACCAAAAGTATCTTTAGTGTATAGCAAGAACTAACGTAAATAAGATGTATGTTACCATTGACAACTTGAATACATTGTGTATTTTGTGTCTTTTCCTAGAAAATAGTACAAAGATAAAATAGTCTCTAATTAAATTATGATTTACATAACTAAAAACTATCCGAAAGGTTTTAATTTTTTGTGCAAAAAGATTCTTTTTTTTTTTTTTTTTTTTTTTAAATAAAAATGGGATAAAGAAACCGAAAAGGGGAGTGGCAGCACATTTTTGGGTATACGTAAACTGAATGGGATGCACTTTTCATGTAAAATATTTTTTAAAACAATAACAGTATATATCACATGTTCTTGTTACTTTTGTACATAACAAAGTAAAAATGGAGGAACATGGGAGAAGGAAAAACATGATGCACACCCACCAAATTTAAACAGACAAATTATTGTGGGGGGGGGGGGGATCCATTCATGGAATGGGACAACACTTTAGATTTAGTATAGACTGGCCATAATTATTGTCAACATGCATCTGTTTTTAATAACAAATTTAGCTTTATTAAAAAGAGTCCCATACGAGAATAACTTTCATTATTTTTAACAAACAATACTTTCATAAAACACATTTTAATAATGTAAAGTACCAAAATATAGCTAAACAGGGAACACAGAAAATAATTGTTCCATCATGTTCTCTGTTGTTTCCATTAACTTGCCATTTTTCAACCTTTACAAAGATGTACTTGAGCTCTTTCCATTCTATCTACTATTAAAACTAAAATTATTAATATTAATTAAACTAAAATAGGAATTTTGTTCTTGTTCCCTTTCTGCTGTAAATACAGATAATGAAAGCTATTATGGCATTGTTCCATTACAGGCTGGTCAGACTTCTCTAAAATGTCTCCACTAGGATTAAAAAGTATTGCAAAATATAAATCGTCATATTATTGCACAACAGACATTTTCAATTGAAAAGATATTTCGTTTGTGTGTTGTACGTGCAGTGAATTAAAACAAAAAAATGCCCCATAACAGCTTTCAGTATTATCCGCATATTAGTCACATAATTTAAAAAACACTCTACACTGAGAGAGGTTACACAATCGTGAACTCCAAAAATGATCACAGTGTTCCAGTACACAGGTTACTCTAACATTCTTCATGAGCCTGAACATCTATTCCTTTGGTGGGGAACATACCACCTGAACCCTGTGGATTGAGCAAAACCTCTATTTTCCTCCACATCAGTGAGTACCTCTGCAATAGTTTTATTGTTGTTTATTTATTACAATGAGCACTATTTTTTTTTATTTCTGGTTATATAAACATAATACATTGCAAGATCCTCAAGCAACTAACATAATCCTTAAATGGGGATTATACCACTTTATGATGCCGTTTGGAGGCTCTATACATATTGTGAGTGTATTTCTATTTTTTTTCTATTCTACCTCAATATCCAAATACACAATACTGGATTGGGATCTGTTTCAGTTTATTTAGCATACTCTCTGGAGCTCTTGACGCTGGAATAAAGAACATATCAGATATCCTCAGGTGGGAATTGAACGTGCTCAGAAGCAAAACAGTAGCGCTAACTTAGAGTAGCACAATAGTGTCAGGAATACAAATGTATGTGTATTCCCAACACTATAGATTTAATATCGCTGTTTAGCTACTTGGCCCTCCCTTGCCCCTATTAAAGGTGACTGGCCATGCCCCTGCTCTGCCTCCTTGCTTGAGATAATCAAATTTGATGATCTCAACCTATCCAATGATTGCCCATAGGAAAGCAGTGTGAGGCTATTTCATAAGCAGCAAAATGCTGACCTGTTCTAATCAACATCTCCTCATAGAGATTCAGTGAAACAATGTATCTTTATAAGTAATGCTTATTGTTTATACACAGAGTGTGTAGACACTGAAAGTCACCCAGGAAGCACATCTAGTGGCCATCTGAGTGACTGCCATTAGAGGTGTTTCTAGGCAGTAATGTAAGCATTGCCTTTTCTCTGAAAAGGCAGTGTTAACATTGACAAATCTGTAGGGGCAGGCTTTAGATGCCAGAACCATCACATTAAGCTGTAGTCGTTCTGGTGACTATACCAGAACCATTACATTAAGCTCTATACACTATAAGTACATTTCTTTTTTTCTTCTACCCACTCACACCAGAGATACTGCACAAAATGTTGTTGTATTTTCTCTTTTTACTTCATTACATATTTATCAACATCTGAGAATTCCTTAAGGCACCAATCCCTCCTTCCATCATATAAATAACTCTGTAATACACCCCATCCTCGTAATAGCAGTTACCAAGCATAGTTGAATAAGAAAATGCCACCAGCTTGAACCACATTCACAGTAATGAGTTAAATGAATTGTAAAAAGAAGTAATATTAATAACACAATTGAATTCCATGACAGATGTGGTCAAGAACATATTAGTATAGGTTTATCACAAAAACAAACATACCAAGACTTTTTATGGAATTGAGAAACTAGAACTGTGCCATTTAAGGATAAAGTTATTCTGATTTTACAGATTTCATGGGCTAGGTAAAAAAAAAAGAAAAAGAAAAGAAAGAACTTGTATCAGGCTTTCATTAGTCCAGGACCATATGTTGACAGCACAAATTAGAAATATTGGATTCTGCATTCTAAAATACTTAAAAGACTTGTGTGTTTACCAAAGAGGAATATTAACTGCAGTTTGTGCCTTTAATTAGATGTTTATTATTTATAGAACCCAATATGTTAGCGCTGTCAGCAAAGGGGGAAGGGGAAATTAACAAGACAAACCACTGCTTCTAAATTGTATCTCATAACATAAAATGTAGTTCACACTTACATATATAGTGCCCTGAAATAAACAATATAATCTAGTGAAGAAAAAAAATCAAGCAGTTTTATTGTAAGAAAAAAAATATATAAAATGACTCCAGAAAAAAACAATAAATGTAAAAAACAACCTTCACTGTATGCTAAACTATTCTTCAAAATAAAAACTAAATTTTCATTTATGTCTGAGACAATAATAATACACATATACACAACACACATACACATATATATTTATATATAATTGATATAATAATCTGCTTTATGTCATGTTTGCACAGGACTCTTTTATTTACAAATTAAACATGTCAGCAAGGCTTGTGTAGGTTTACCTACCTTCTTATCACTGCATGTTTCCTCTGTTTTACCATGTTACACAAAATGGTAGTGAATCCAGTGACTCATTCTTGACAAATCTATTCTAAAATGATCACATTGATTATGTTTTTAATGAGTTTTTACATCTTATCCAATGTCATTCTAAACACTCTATACATTTAATAAAAGGATAAGTATCCTTTACAATTGTGTCATACTACATTTCTTTTTTAATGTCCAATGTCATTGAGACACTATTAATGGTCTTCAGGACCCTAAACACATTTACTTATTAGCTAAATATGTTATATTCTCAGATTTTTTAGGGTTTTATTGTCCCTTACAACACAAAATATACTCCTGCGTCCTGTCATAAAGACTGAAGGTTTTAATATGCTCTAGGTATACATGTGGTGTGTATGCTTGTAAAACATAACAATTAGTGTTGATATTAAGCACTGTTGTTGAATACATGATGTGTTCATATTACAGGTAATTCTCAATTTTATCCCTTTACATAGTCACATGGGGATATAAAAAGGAAAGAGATAGTCTAAAGATGTTACTTATAAAAGTCTATCAGCTATGTATCTAGAACAAAGAACAGAAATTCAAAATAATTCATAATATTTTTTTTTCTTATTTCTGAGAATAATCTTTTAGTGTGTTGCTAATCCAATTAATACAAATGTTGTGAGGTGCTGGTGCCTATGCTTTTGTATGTGTCATGCATTTCGTTTGCTTGCAAAAAAATATAATCTTGACATTTTTTTAGCAGGTATATTTTAATTATTTTTTAAATACTACATTTTAAAACGTTTTAAAATACGTGATGTTTATGTTTGTCCATCAATATATATGAATGTGAACTTATTTATATACTTATATATAACTTATTTTATATTTATATCTTATATAAAAATATATATTTTTTAGAATTTTCAAAAGTACAATAAATCATGGATTCTTTGCCATTTTTCTGCACATAAAGTGTTTCAGCTCTACTAAGTTGGCAATGTAAGCCGCAATTCAATTATATGGTTCATCAAAATGGAGATACATCACTATTTTTGTTATCACAAAGGATTTTATTATTATCTTGGTACAAGCATACAAAATCAGAGACATTTAAATACTGGTCATTATGTATCAAAGCTAAAAATCTTGTTATCACACAGTTTTTGCTGCAATGTATACTCTATAATAGATCTGAGTCAGCATTTCTGAAAACAGAACATTCCAATGCAAAAATTTCCGTATGAGTAAATCAGAAACACAAGGAAAATAAAAAAAAAATCATAATAAAAATGTTCACTTCTGACAAGTCAGGCACAACTTGCAATCGCTCTCTTAGTACATTTAATAACCTGACAACAGCAGGCACTGATACAGGACATGTTCCTTTCAAATAAGCTTAGCGTTGCAAAGCTTGAAAACTATCAGCTCCAATGTTCTTCTTTATTTTCCTTCTGTTGTTTCTACAACTTATTGCATCCATCCCTAGGCAATTAAAAACTCTTTGAAATACATGTAATAAATTGCCTATCTCACATCTGCAGGGAGGATTACTAAAACATGGATTTGCCAGTATGCATGTCTACAAACACTGTATTTTAATGCAACTATACATCTAGTGAGTTAATTAAAACTCTATCTAAATCCTTTCCGAATCACCCTGTGTCAGCCTTCTTAGTGCAATATTCTACTTGTAATTAATTCTCTCGTCAAAACTAGCAGCAGTCACATTATTGGCCACCGACTCACACAGGAGATTAATGAAATGGAATAAAACAAATGAAGATGTAATTTGCGAGGACAAGCGGAACATCCTCACTGAGCATCAACTGCCAAAGATAGCAGACTTCTGTTCATATCTTTTTGCACTGCGACAGTAAACATCAATCAAATATTATGCCAACAATAACATCTCTACTCTCTTCATTATGTCACAAATAGCCAACAAGTAAACGCAGCTCTATACTACTTAGCTACAAAAAGCACTGTGATGGACTAGTAAATGCATCATAATGGGAAGTATGGTATATACATCAGTTTTTTTAGGTTAATGGAAATGCTGGAAGATGTTATTTGTCCGTAGTTAGATGTGTTGTAGAACTAATAACAAAGCAGAGAAAATTCAAAGTTAATACATATTTCTAAATTCAATATATGATAATCACAGTAGCCAAACGTATACACAAGGATAACATACAAAGACGATAAAAAAAATCTATTTAAAACTGCCCTGCTGTTAATTTGTAGGCAGTTAAATTGTTCATGTCGGTTAAATATACTCTGTGTTAATTCTAAGCCATTCTAAAATGTCTCTAATCAGAAGTAGTGATCCCTTGAGAAAGGCACAAGTAGCTGTGCCGAAACAGGTTTTGTTCTGTACACGTGTCCAGCCCTTTGGAGTAATATGCAGGTGAGCTTTGCCTCTTTGATTTAGAGCATATTTTATAGCCTCTGTCACTGGTTGATATACTCTTGTAACAGTGTTTGTTTTGCATTTTTGTTTGATTACTTTGTTTGTATAATAAATAGATTTGGATTATTAACTAAGGTGTGCATCTTTTTTCTATATAGTAATACGGTGTTTGGCACTTTAAAAAAGCACCCATAGATGTTATGTGAATTATAGCCACTTTCCAATTGAATTTGTTTAGTTCAAATCAGAAGTATGACATCATGTCTATGAAGGACCACACATAGGACAATATTCTGGACTTGTACAGCCATATGTTAATATCAACCTAGCCACTCCTCATATTGCAATTTAAGTATGCATATGATGAGCATGCTAGATCTTGGTTATGAAATAACTCTTACCTTAATAGTTACCTGCATCCCTTAATCTAGGTGAGACATGATCACCTTGTTTAGCAGTTCTTCTCATTAGATCCAATTAGTGGCTGATGGAGGCTTAAAGGGTTACCCCAAGTACCATGATCAATTCAGTGTCTGCGTGAGCAGCATATAAGTGGGATGTCATTAGCCAACCTGTAACAAGAGTCTGCTTGCTGGCTAATATAAATTCTGTTTATATTTGACATCTATCGTCAGCATGTACAGCATGCTGGTGACAGTCATCCAATAGTGGCATGAACCCCACCCCGGGCTACTGATCTGCACTCAACTCATCTTCTTACTATATACTTACTCTAGCAGCTAGTGGGACTCATGTCAGCAGAGGGGGATACTGCTGAGGAGAGAAATTGTCCTTAGCTCTGGAACAGAGGTAAGTTTCAACTTTATTTATTTATTTCAAAAAGTTAGAGGGGTGAAGACTAGAGTTCTCCTTATACTTTACAGCCAATAAACCTTTTCTGGACAAGGATTTTAAATCATAGACTAGAATTGAATATGATTTATGTAATCTCTTTCTATCCGTTCACAGCTAGAAACAGGTATTTGTTTAATATAGGGATAAGTAAATATAATATTAAATATCCTGGCAAGTGACAGTTTTCCTTTAACTATGACCTTTTTAATGTTCATGAGGCAACTGGAGAAGAGGACTTACTGCTTTGACATCAGCATTTATGCATGATAGCATATCGACTTATTTTCTCTGACCTTTTAGTGGTAGGGTATTCATTAAACAAAAGGAAAATAGTTTGTAGCTATTGTTAAATTCTAGTTTAAATGATACAAGCAGGAATTCTACATAAAGAAAGCTTATCTAGCCTGCTAGATCATTACTAGTGTTATTCTTTAGGTAGAAATCTCTCATTGATTTTTGTGAAGGTCAAGCAATCATGCATAGGTGAACATGTTTCACATTAATGCACCTTACAAATACTTTTGCTATTTTAGTTTACTTCAGATCATATATTATTTCATAAAGAGTTTAATGCAATATAATGTAATGATATTAATACATAAAGCCCTATACTAGACTACTTTTCTTGATAGACCTTTGGAATATTTTGCTATTCTGCTCTTCACTGCTAAAGACCATGAGTGATTAAAACATATTCGTGAGATTGGGTGATTTTGACTTGAATTTCAGGCTTGGACTTCAAGTTTTGTACAATCATGAATATATTTCCTTTGAATAGCATAAAAGTAAACTAAAGCTAGCTTGAAAAGCTCCCAGGTTGCTAATATCCCATAGGACAAGCTATTAAATTGTGCACAAGTTGAGCATTTTTAACACATTTTTTCTTTTTTAATACACTTCAGAAAAAAATGGCAACTTTTTCAGTAACATGCCTACTTTCTTCAGCAATGTTCCCATTGTGAGAAAATTCAATCTTCATCTTTGTATATTGTTTGTAGTTTATTACATTCTATATAGAGAACGTGCATAAATAATGTATGTCTGTACACTATTAAACACACTAGTAGAGAAACACATAAACACAGAAAAAGAAAAAATGACCTGTGGAAGGTCAATGTAAAAGAACACTCCAATAAATAAATAAAAAAAAATAATAATAAACTAAGCACACACATATATTGCTCCTGTGAAGTTGTCATCACTGGACTTGTTTCAAGTCATATCTTTCTCAAACAGAATATTTGGAACTCTTTGAAAATGCTCAACGAGAAGCACTTATTTCAGCTTTAAACTACAGTTCAAACTGAGTGAGAGTGGAAACCCTCTTGGCTGTCTGTTTGACTGCTGGGAGGTCTTACTAAGGGGATTTATACAAGTTATTATTTATTTTAAAATTGGCACTTTTATAAAAATATAATAAAAAATAATAGAAGTAGGAATGTGATAAAAGAGGAGTGCTCAATCACCTGCGTGGATCACTCAAAAACACACATAAATACAGTGAATACAATAGAATAAAAAAGGTGAAACTTTTATAAAATAAGCCTACAAGGACAGAGAATTAATACCTAAAGCACAGCATGCTAAAGTGCTTTCGAAGTTTGCAATGTTCCTTTAAATCATTTTGGAAAAATAAAACTAGGTGTGTAAGTGATTCTGTGTTTAGCACTTGGAAAAACACTTGTAAGATGTGCCATTTCTCTGATTTTTCACAATTCTTTTGCAATTTAACGAAACAGTTCTATATAATTTTTTATACAAACACTGCTATCCCTAAATGAACTAGAATTATATCAGGAATTAATATTGCAATGTGTTCTCCAATTTATGCTATTATATAACACTATATATTAGAGAATAGTAATTTTTGAAATGGTCTTTTTAGATTTGATCAATTGAATCAGTTAGGGTAGTGTGGGTAGATCTTCTACTAATTGCTTTATGGATAGTAATTCCTTTACTTTTAGGGCACCACTAGCAGACTGTCTGCATATGATTAGTGTGATATACACTCTGAACCAAGGAATAGGCAGAATTAAAAAGGTAGCCGCTGTGCAACATTTGCTGAATAATATAAGACCCACTAATGTAAGGCATACCTGGACATGTATATCTTAGTGAATCAACTTTTTTGGTGCCAAAAATGGAACTCCAAATCACAAATCAAAAGAGCATGGTTGTTTTTTCATTGCGCACCTAGTTTGTTTGGTTATACATCTATATTGCGCTTTAGAGTTATGGGATTTGGATGACCCGCTAACCAGCCTAAATGCAGACAAACTGCAATTTGGCAAAATTTGCATTATGAGTCTGATACTTTAACCTGATGGAGAAAAAAAAAGCAGTGACTACCAGTAAAACAAGACCACTATGAGATAGAAACGTTATTAAAACCTTAAGGGACAAGAATGCTGTGATATATGCAACAAGATCAACATGATTCTCCGGGAAATAAGCTTAAAGTAGAGAGTAATCTAGAGAGAAATCTACATTAAAATAACAGCATGAGTTTACCATGAGATGCAAACAGATTATTTGCAGGATCATGAAAGTCAAGTTTCAATTCTCTAAAGAGTAAAAGCACAAAATACAGCAGACTTCAGAAAATCACTTGTATGAACAGAAAAGACACCTTTACCAGTGAGCAACATAAAGAGGCTTCTGTGGACTAGCGTTTTACAGCAACAGCAGTATGAATTCTGTTGTGTATGGATTTTATTTGCAGTTTTAGTGATTTTTGCACCTTCTATTGGTATTTGTTTTAGGGAAGAGGTACTCAGAAATTATGGATGCTGGTTGGTGCTGAAGTATGTAGGCCATGTTCCTTGCTCTGATAAAGCAGGAGACCTGTTTATTCAACACACTATCTATCTATCTATCTATCTATCTATATATCCATCTGATCTATTTATCTATCTATCTATCCATATGATCGATCTATCTGGCCTATCTGGTCTATCTGGTCTATCTGGCCTGCCTGATCTATCTATCTATCTATCTATCTAAATGATCTTGAAATGGGCATTGAAAGCCATGTATCAGTGTTTGCAGATTGCACAAAACTTTGTAAAGTAATACAATGTGAGCAGGATATTGCCTTGCTGCAGAGGGATTTGGATAGATTGGGGGACTGGGAAATAAAATGGCAGATGAAATTTAACGTAGAAAAATGCAAAGTTATGCACTTCGGGGTTAAGAATGCACAAGCAATTTACACCCTAAATGGTAGTGAACTAGGGATAACCACACACGAGAAGGATTTGGGAATTGTTATAGACAATAAATTAGGTAGCAATATGCAATGTCAATCTGCCGTTGCTAAGGTTTTGTCATGTATAAATAGGGGCATACATTCTCGAGCTGAACATATAATTTTGCCTCTTTATAAATCGCTGGTAAGACCACACCTTGAATATGTTGTGCAATTTTGGGCACCTGTTCTAAAGAAAGATATCTTGGCACTAGAAAAAGTGCAGAGACGAGCTACAACATTGATAAAAGGAATGGAGCATTTTAGTTATGAAGAAAGGTTAAAAAATTTAAATCTCTTTAGTTTGGAAAAACGGCGCCTGAGAGGGGATATGATAACATTATACAAATATATTCGGGGCCAGTACAAACCATTACCTGGAAATCTATTCATAAACAGGGCTATACATAGGACACGAGGTCACACATTTAGGCTTGAAGAAAGGAGATTTCATCTAAGGCAAAGAAAAGGTGTTTTTACAGTAAGAGCAATAAGGATATGGAATTCTTTGCCTGAAGAGGTGGTTTTGTCAGAGTCTATACAGATGTTTAAACTGCAATTGGATAAATACTTGCAAAAACATAACATACAGGGATATAATTTCTAACTAGTGGGGTAATAGCTGCTTGATCCAAGGAGACATCTGACTGCTATTTTGGGGTCAAGAAGGAATTTTTTCCTAGTTTGTTGCAAAATTGGAAGCGCTTCAGACTGGGTTTTTTGCCTTCTTTTGGATCAACAGCAAAAGCATATGTGAGGAAGGCTGAACTTGATGGACGCAAGTCTCTTTTCAGCTATGTAACTATGTAACTATGTACTATCTATCTATCCATCTGATCTATATATCCATCTGATCTATCTATCTATCCATCTGATCGATCTATCTGGCCTGTCTGGTCTATCTATCTATCTATCTAATCGATCTATCTGGCCTATCTGGTCTATCTGGTCTATCTATCTATCTATCTGTCTGTCTGTCTGTCTGTCTGTCTATCTATCTAATCGATCTATCTGGCCTATCTGGTCGATCAGGGAATCAACACAGTAAAGGAGGAGACTATTTTTAAAAGAAGAAAAACTACCACAACAAGAGGACATAGTCTTAAATTAGAGGGACAAAGGTTTAAAAATAATATCAGGAAGTACTACTTGACTGAGAGGGTAGTGGATGCATGGAATAGCCTTCCAGCAGAAGTGGTAGATGTTAACACAGTAAAGGAGTTTAAGCATGCGTGGGGTAGGCATAAGTCTATCCTAACTATAAGATAAGGCCAGGTACTAATGAAAGTATTTAGAACATTGGGCAGACTAGATGGGCCAAATGGTTCTTATCTGCTGTCACATTCTATGTTTCTATGTTTCTATATTATTTTATTTAATGTTAACGCACAAGAATTAATTGCATTCCATTCTGTCATCAGAATATTTTCCCTAAAATCCCGTTACTAACATAAAAGCCCCGCTGTTAATGAGTAGGATGTTCTATTTTAGAATATTACCTTTTAAGATTTTAAGTATTGTTATAATGTCATACACTGCCATCATGCAGTAAAAGGTTAGTGGCCTTTGTCTCTAGCATAGCTTTTATATGGGGCAAGTCCAGGATACAGTTTCATTTACAAAAGATAGTGCATGAAAGACATGACTATTATCAGGAAAAATGAATCGATTTTGTATCAAGGAATGCAAAATCAAAGGAATTGAGTTAGGAAAAATGAAATATAATTGAGCAGTAAATGTATTTATAAAATAAACACTTATAGAAGTGAATCCATGTTAGCAATCCTGAAGAAAAATCAAATGTTTGTGCTTAATAAATACCAGATACTCTTCTAGCTACAAACCACCTTAAATGTTGGAGTTTATGTTTTATTCTTCCTATTTATATTATATAAAACTAAATATTTATCTAGAGAATGGTCATTTTATTAAGAGATGTCTCAGTAATTTTTTACGATGACTGTTCACATCGCGAGTTGTACTTCATGACTGATTTTTAAGCCAATTAATTCTATTTAATATTAATCTAGGGAACAATTAACAGGTTGATGATAAAAGAGGGATATAAATGCTCATCCCTGCTGTTAATATCCTGGCAAAATTTCTTCTCTGTTTAGAAATCTGTGACTCACAAATGTCAAAAATAAATTGTTAATGTTTGGAGAAAGCATGAAAGAATAATAATAAAAAAACACATATTTCTCCTTGACAATTCTTCTTTACATAGCTTATAATAAATTATGTGATTGCAATTTCTTTCTGCTCACCACGACTGCTACTCATGACAAATGCTTCCATTTTACCTCTCCTGTACTTGGTACGATAAGGCTGAAACAGCAATCACAGATGCAGCATTGCTGAATCAGGTCTAAACATGAGAAAATGCTTGCACCTTCTTTTTCTCTAAGCTACACACTAAAATGTGGGAAACCTTTGTAAAATAAAATTGTCCCTGAGGCACAGCATAATGCTTAAAATGATAGATTTCCTGCTAAATCTCACAGATTTGTGAAACACAGTGATATTGACTGCAAACAATCAATTACGGTTTTCAAAACGTGCGTTTTGGCAACATTACACACATATGTGTATATGTATATTAACTCCTTAATTCATAGTTATGTAAAATATAAATACAAACACATGTACTCATCCACATTCAATCACCTTACAGAATATCAGTATTTAAAGGAACACTAGTGTTAGGAATACAAATACATATTAATAAAGCTAAAAAGGCTCTTCCAATTTCGCATCCCGCAAGAAGTAATAAAAAATATGTTTTACTTACCATATTACTGATAATCTCAGCCAGTCCAGTAATTCCCCAAAGGGAAGCATTGGGGGGGGGGGGGGGGGGGAGCTACTGTGCATGCATGACAATCTGCATCTCCTCAAACAGTTGCATTGACTCAATGAGAGTGTAGAGATGCCGAAGTCTATCCTGCAATCTTTCAAAATATGAGCTGAGTTGAAGATTCTTTCCAGTTTAACTGCATTGGTTTAAAGAGATTCTCTTAACAAAACCACTACATCTAAAATAATTAACTGGGGGAGACATAGTGTCCCCCCATGCCTCCACCAAGAGCCACTAAAATAGAGGGAGGGGCACCCTGCCCCAACCTGTGACCATGAGTGGGGGCTATTAAATAAAAGGATTGGGGAAAAATAGTGCCCCCATTCCCTCTCCCATTGGTTGTGGGTGGGGTCCTAAAACCAATGGGGGTGGTACTGTTGTCCCCTCCAAGCAACCACCCATTGGTGGTGTTTGAGGCACGCCAGTCCCCAGAAGCAGGTGCGAGCCCTAAAAAACATAGGAGGGTTGTTCCTCTAAGACCCTACACAGTGGCGGCAGGTGGGGGCCAAAAATAATAATTCTAACAGCAAAGCTAGTATGTCTACAATACAATGGAAGTTAGCCCAGTATGAGGAGGCAGGGCAAATTGCAGAAATGACCGGGAAGACAATAGTTTGGGGTTAAAGACGAGTAACACCCATGAAGCTGAGGAAATAGCAGTGCTGCATCAGAGGCAAGGTGAATATATCTCAAAATTTTATATTGAATACATCATGTATATCCATGATATATGACATATTCAATTTTTGGGGGCCAATTTAGCCACCGTTAAAATATATGTGACTTTAATTAGAATTATTTATAGTGTCAGAGTGTACGTTTAAATTTTCATCAGAAACACACAACAACTCGATTATCTAAAACAGGAAGAGTCATTTTTACACAACAGGTATTTTTGCCTAAAACATTGAAACCCGAAACATTTCTTGTCAATTATCAGTTTATCAAATAGAAAGCGATAAAAATGAAAGCTTTGATATATACATACCATGCAGTGCAGAGGCCTTTAGTGTCAAGGAAGCACCAGTACATACACGTCACTGCCAACCTGGTATTAGTGGAAGTTACACTACGAAAGAACAGGTTCTGAGGGGAAATAGCAAATCTGTCACTTCAGCTACTGTACTGTATTATCATTACCAAGTTAGGAGCATATTTAATGATCACAGGAGCAAGAAGCAGCATTCACCGGAATGGGAAACTCCCACGATGCTCTGCTGCTCTAAGATTAAGTAAACCCTAACCTCAATATTAAAAAACAAAAACAACAAAAAACAAAAGATACAAAACATAATGGTATTACTCATTACTCTCATACAATTTCTTTTTTTTGCTTACCATTATGCCATGTTAATAAAAAATAAATAAATACTCAAATGAATACTAAAAAATAAAAAAGTGGCATCTGTTCAACACTTACTAAACCTATTCTTAATATTAATGAGGATCAAAAGGAATAAAATAACATTTCTATAATGCCTTCAATGTAAGCACAACTAATAATGCTTTTTTTTTTTTTTTTTTTTAAAGTGCATGAAATGATTCTGTTACCAAGAGAAACCACATTTAATCCTGACCACCCACTGAGCAAATCTTTTCACATCAACCTGTAGCATTATCAAGAGGCTAAATGTCATTTTAATAACCACCTGTGGAAATAGTAGTATACACAGCAGTTAAACCTTAATCATGTCAAAACCTAAAATGCAGCCTTGGAGTAGTAGTCAAGTATTAAGCAGCTGCAGGCTAAGTAGCTAAATTCATAAATTAGCTTCAATGGCAAATTACATTAAAGATCATTGTTAGACGCTGTTTTTCAATGGTAACTAATGTTTTAATTCATTAATGTCTAAACTTGAGCAACAGGGTTTCCTGTTTCCCTAGTGGTGAGCAGGAAAGTGTTGTCAAAACCATGGTTTCCATGTTTTCTATCTATGAATGTCTGGGAGTTTCAGGTAGTGCAGGCCTATAATAAACAGAAACAAAGTGTTATTTTTATTCATTATTTGATGTTGTATACGTGCTTGTATGAACACATTGTACATTTCGTACAAGCACATTGCTGTATCATAATAGCACAGTATACAGGTGTTGTGTGGTCAGTGGTAGAACTAATACAGAGAGGACTCTGGTGCAAGGAGTTTTTAGGGCCCCACTGCAGTGATAGGGTGGCCAAAGCACCATCCACACAAAACCTTTTTTAACCCCTTAAGGATCAAACTTCTGGAATTAAAGGGAATCATGACATGTCACACATGTCATGTGTCCTTAAGGGGTTAAACAAGTCTGCCAAACATGGTAATTGATCAATCAAGTTGCCATTTGAAACCCTGGTTAGATGGCGTCCCTAAAAGCCAATTTCTACGCCTCCGCAGAAATTGTTCAGACACTAGAGATTTTAAAGAACAGGCACAATCACTGAAAGAAAAATGTATTGATAAAAACTATCCACAGACTAACCTTAATAAAACTTTAGAAAGGTCACCAATAGAGATAGAAAGGAACTTTGAGAATACAAACTAAAAAACACAAAAGAACCTCCATTCATGCCTGTCCTTTTTAATTTTAATAACAGAAGCACAAACGTTAAAAAAAAAAAAATCATTAATAAGCACTGGCACATTTTAAAACAAGACAACGTTTTAAGAGATTTTATCCCTGAAAGCCCAGCATAGCTTTTAGAGGTGCTCCCAATTTTAAAACTATCCTCACCAAGAATTACACCAAAGACCACACAAACAAAAATGCCACCTTTTTATCTAACTCTAAAGGCTTTTTTTAAATGTAATACTTGAATAGTGTGTAAAACCGCAGACCACAGCATAAAGACAAAAACTACCCATTTTACATCTCACAAAACAAAAAAATCATATCCTATAAAAGATATTGTGACTTGCAACACTAAAAATGGTAAATATTTATTTGAATGTCCATGCGGCTTACAATATGTGGGCATGACCTTGCGATGTCTAAAAACAAGACTGGCAGAACATTGCCGCAACATTGTAAAAGGCTATCTAAACCATTCCGTGTCAAAACATTTTTTAATACGTGAAAAAAATCTTGAATACCTAAAATGTATAGGGATACAAAGGTGTAAACTCCATGGAGAAGTGGTGATATTAAAAAGATTTTAGGTCAAAAAGAAATGTACTGGGTTTTCCTTTTAAAAACACTTAGCCCTTAGACCTTTAAATTTTTTTATAATTCTATATCACCTCTTAATCAACAATTATGTATTACGTTTTTATGCTAGTAATCTTTATGCGATTTATAAGCCCCTCTTAAGCACTATGTATAAGTTAATTTGCAGTAACCTGTCATTTCTGTATTCATTCTTATCCATATTTATCTTAATTTGTTTTCCTTTTATATAAGACTTATGGAAAATGTATGCGTCTTTTTTCCTTATGTATCAATGGTATTATGTACTGTTCTCACATTACATCACACCCTTTCTTCCCCCTTTTCCCATTTACATTTTGTTTTGGGCTTACTCAGCCCATTCAGTCAGACTAATAAAATAAAATTAGATCCTAAAAAAATTATACTAATTGAATATTTATTTTCACTGTGTGTATATAATGAATGCAGTGTGTGTGTGTATGAGTGCAGTGTGTGTATGAGTGCAGGGTGTGTGTATGAGTGCAGCGTGTGTATGAATGCAGTGTGTGTATGAGTGCAGTGTGTGTGTATATGAGTGCAGTGTGTGTATGAATGCAGTGTGTGTGTATGAGTGCAGTGTGTGTGTATGAGAATGCAGTGTGTGTATGAGTGCAGTGTGTGTGTATGAGTGCAGTGTAAGTGTGTGTGATGCAGTGTGTGTTTGTGTATGTTGGGCATTTTTTTTTTTAATTATTTAAAAAAAAATAATATTATTATTATTTTTTTTAATATATATTATTTTATTATTATATTTTTTTATTTTTTTTCGTCCCCCCTCCCTGCTTGATACATGGCAGGGAGGGGGGCTCTCCTTCCCTGGTGGTCCAGTGGCGTTGGCAGTTCAGTGGGGGGGAGAGGGCTGGCAGAGCTGTTACTTACCTCTCCTGCAGCTCCTGTCAGCTCCCTTCTCCTCCGCGCCGGTCCGTTCAGCTCCTCTGTCAGCTCCCAGTGTAAGTCTCGCGAGAGCCGCACTATGACCCCGCGGCTCTCGCGAGATTTACACTGGGAGCTGACCGAGGTGCTGAAAGGACCGGCGCGGAGGAGAAGGGAGCTGACAGGAGCTGCAGGAGAGGTAAGCGCTCGCTGCCAGCCCCCTGTCTGTATTATGGCAATGTAAATTGCCATAAAACAGACATTAACTCCAGTATAAGCCGAGTTGGGGTTTTTCAGCACAAAATATTTGCTGAAAAACTCAGCTTATACTCGAGTATATACGGTATATCCTTTTATTCACGATATATATCCAAGCCCACATCTTATCCCTCCCTCCCACCCTCTCAGCATGATTAGCTGCATTCATTCCCCTGCCGACAGCACTTAAACCCACCCCTGGCACTTAACCCCGCCGCCAGCCGAGATCCACAGCCCCTCACCCATGTCACTGCACTCCCTCCCCTTAGCCCGGCCTACACAGTCACCCATCTTACCTTCTACATTCCCTAAGAGCCTTAGCGGCACATCGGCCCGATTTCCAATACGGATGGTGATCACGTGACCAACATTAATAACGTTTTTAACCTATTTAGAACGCTCGTTTTAATACCACAATTTAGGGGAAGATGCCCTGTATGTTCTATATGTAGACACAACTTTATTTGCAATTTAAAAAGGTACACAGTTTTGATGACGTAATTTGGGTGTCAAATCTTTTTACTGTTTAAAATCAGTCCCCCTATATAAACCCTACCAAGCATGTTTTTTGTCTCCACTTGAGAAAGCTATCATAGGTGAAACGCGTTGTGGATATTTTAATATTTTATTCTGTATTCCAAATTAAGGTATTTTGGCTACTTTTAACATACTTTGATTGTGCCATTTTACTTTTTTCTATTTTTTTTTTTTTTTTTTTACTATTGCTGCTTGGTGTCCTGATTTTATTTCTTCCTTTTATTATTACTTTTTAGTATTACTCCAAAGAAATCCTAGGTGGGGATTATGGTCTTATGGTCTACATATTGGTACCGTACTTGCCACTCTACACATATCTTATAAGCGGGGATTATACCGATGTACACCATCCACACTAGAGCATGTTCAAACTCTACTGCACATGAGTAGGACTATTTTAGACCGTGTTGTTATACTACTCATCCATCTATACTATACGTATTGCACTATCATCTGTCTTTTTCATCCACATACGGAGCAAAAGACTAATACCTCTCTATGTATCCCACAAGTGGAGATTGTACCACTGTATGCCATCCACACTGGAGCTAGTTTAGCACTACTGGTTCCAAAGTTACATAGTTACATAGCTGAAAAGAGACATGCGTCCATCAAGTTAAGCCTTCCTCACATATGTTTTTGCTGTTGATCCAAAAAAAGGCAAAAATCCCAGTCTGAAGTGCTACCAATTTTGCAACAAACTAGGGAAAAAAATCCTTCTTGACCCCAAAATAGCAGTCAGATGTCTCCTTGGATCAAGCAGCTACTACCCCACTAATTAGAAATTATATCCCTGTATGTTATGTTTTTGCAAGTATTTATCCAATTGCAGTTTAAACAGCTGTATAGACTCTGACAAAACCACCTCTAAGGCAAAGAAAAGAAAAACCTTTTCTTTGCCTTAGATGAAATCTCCTTTCTTCCAGCCTAAATGTGTGACCTTGTGTCCTATGTATAGCCCTGTTTCTGAATAGATTTCCAGATAATGGTTTGTACTGGCCCCGAATATATTTGTATAATGTGTTCATATCCCCTCTCAGGCGCCGTTTTTCCAGACTAAAGAGATTTAATTTTTTTAACCTTTCTTCATAACTAAAATGCTCCATTCCCTTTATCAATTTTGTAGCTCGTCTCTGCACTTTTTCTAGTGCCATGATATCTTTCTTTAGAACAGGTGCCCAAAATTTCACAGCATATTCAAGGTGTGGTCTTACCAGCGATTTATAAAGAGGCAAAATTATATTTTCATCTCGAGAATTTATGCCCCTTAGCAACGGCATATTGACATTGCATATTGCTGCCTAATTTGTTGTCTATAACAATTCCCAAATCCTTCTCGTGTGTGGTTATCCCTAGTTCACTACCATTTAGGGTGTAAATTGCTTGTGCATTCTTAACCCCGAAGTGCATAACTTTACGTTAAACTCTACGTTAAATTTCATCTGCCATTTTATTTCCCAGTCCCCCAATCTATCCAAATCCCTCTGCAGCAAGGCAATATCCTGCTCACATTTTATTACTTTGCAAAGTTTTGTGTCATCTGCAAACACTGATACATGGCTTTCAATGCCCATTTCAAGATAATTTATAAATATGTTAAATAGAAGCGGTCCCAAAACAGAACCCTGAGGGACACCACTTACCACTTTTGTCCAGCTTGAAAATTTACCATTAATGACAACAAGCCTACACATGAGTAGGATTACCATAGACCCTTTCTTCCTGCTATCCACTCTCCAAACTAGACATATTGCACTATTATCTTCTCTCTTTACATACGGATCCTGGGAAGCTGCCACCATTTGATCCAAACAGAAAAAAATCCTCTACATAGGCCGTTGACGTCTCATCAAGTTTTACTATAGACTCTATATTGGCATTTCCCTTTCTCAAAGGTTTTTTCTCAAGATTTACCACTATATTTTGGACTTTGTTCATAAGTAGAGCAAAAAACAAGTTGCAAAAGAGTGCTGAGAACAGACAACAGCTCAATTAGCCTGCCCTTCGGTGGATCCCCGCTCAGCTCTCAAGCTGGTTTTAGCTCATCTTGTGCCATTACAAAGAGAACAAGACCATGCATCTCAGACTGATTCCACCCAAGAGGGTAGAACAGATCCAAAATACAGGCCGGCTCTCTCTGCACGAGAGATACAGCAACCCCAGACGATCGTTTCAGCCTTGCTAGGCATCATCAGTGAGGCATAGCTGATTTCTCTCTAGGCACCGTGAGCAAGGGGTCCACGTCTGGATTGCACTACAGTGAGCATTGGCGCAACCTTCATTTGCTTTGTCTTTTGTACTATCCTTGTTTATAGGGCTTAGAGGGAACCCTATCTTTAGGTTTGCTGCCTCATACTCTCCCCATTTATAGAATTAGTTCATTTTAGCGCTGTTTCCTTTGTCTGTTTAACCCAATTTTAATGCTCCCCTGTTTATAGGCGTTTTTCATTTATATGTGCATTATTTTTTTCCCTGTCTGACCCTGGCAGTGCGCATTAGGATATCATAGAACACAACAGTAATATGCAATGTATATGAATTATTACATAATTTGTGTCAATTTTTTTTATCTTTTTCAGTATGTATTAAGCATGAGATTGCCTGCTAATGCTATGGGAGCAAGATTGTTTTAAATGTAATGCTTTAATGCTGAAAGTTTGTGACCAGAGGAATAGGTATAGCATTGATACAGATGTGAGGTTTATAAATATAAATTTCCATACAACTCTGAAATCATTCAAAGATTTGGTGTCATAATGTGATTTCTAGAGCAAGTTATGTCAAACATAAGGTGTGATATAGGGCAGGGATTTGGTAGGGGCTGTATGGATGGCTGGCGATGTTAGTGGTAGATTCTTCTGTTGCTTCACCATTTCTCTGTTCTTCTTTTATTTATCTATGTGTCTTTTTATCATGTGCAATAGGAACAGAATCAAATGATAGAACCAGCAAAATCAGATCAACCTGCCATGTTCAACCAACTCTGATGGCAGTGATAGTCTGAGGGTGCTTTGCTAACCTGACCCCAGCACTCTCAGCCAATCGCAGCAATCCAGTTTGGATGAAATTGACATTGATAATGCAAAACTGATGATCGAGCCTGCTGGGAAAATAATTGTCATAAGTACAAAATACATGAAGTATAAGCATAAATTAAGTTATACCATTTGCTCTATATTAAAAACAACAAATGCAAAGTTGTTTATTTTCAAGTGCTTTATGGTAAGTACTTTCCAGATTTGTGCCTAGAATAAAGGATTATACAATTAATATTGATACAAAGAAATCCGTGCAGCATCAAAAGCACTAGGATATGTGGTATTCCAAGGTAACACATATTCGAAACCTTTCAAGGTCATGCAGTCATACGCATGATAGACTTTTGTGTTCTTTCTTGAATCTCTTTAAATCTCATTTGAGAAAATACAATGAATGTTCTACATTACAATGGGATTGTAATAATGGGATAATAACATTATTAGTGCTAAAGAAAATGCTAGCAAGATACATACCAAATGAACAGCTAGTATGTAACTGCTATTTCATGCAAATTACAGTTTGGAGTAAATGAATCTACTCGTCTCTCAGAGTGATAGATTAGTAAAAAAAAAAAAAAAACTCTTTCACACATTGTAATGTATCCATCTTAAGATACGATGTAATGCTCCGGTTTCTAAATTGTTCTCACTCAATTACTCCTTGAAGAACTTAGACAGACTGACAGTATGATCAAATGGACAATCAAATTGTTATTAAGTAAAATAATTATAGGAGAAAATTAGCTGTTTAATGCAAGGTTTATAGGATGAAGGAACCACATAGTAGAATAATATTTTTTTTACAATATCATTTACTATACCATTGTTGCATTACTTGTTGTGTATGTATGTGTGTGTTTGAGTGTTTTTTCTCAGCACTACTAATCTCTTCATTACTTCACAATCCTGTCGAAAGACATGAGTCCTGTGCTTAATTACCAGTTTTGGGGCATTGTTCGAGATGACAATTGGTATTCCATCCATCCATTGTTGACCAAGAACTGTTCTTTATACAAAAAATAATCTACTTTCTGACAATTTTAAATATAGATAACTTAAGTAAAAATACCAAAAACAAAACAAAAATATTAAAATAGATTTCAGGGTATCATGTTTTTATTTAATATTTTAATAATATGTTTTATATTCAGTAAAGTGTAAACATTTTTTCTGAACAAATATCTTAAAATGATAACATCATTTTTTTATTTTTTTATATTTAATTATGTATTTTCTTCATTCAGTAAAATGTATATAATCGATTTCACAAAAAAAATAAAAAAATCATAAAATGATAAAATAATTTCCCTGCAGAGAAAGATTTTATGTTCCATTACAACAGGAAGTGAATCACAAATAATAGCAGAACTGTTTAATGGCAATGAATAAGTGCTGATAGTCAACATATGTTATTTATATTATTTCATATTAACATTTTTGTTATAATACAAGTACAATAGAAGACAAAAGAAGAATAAAATAAATAAAAATTGTATATACATCGATTTAGAATATGTATACAGATACATAGTTAAATGTAAATATATAATCAAGAGTGAATAAATATATGAATACATTCCCCCTTCTCTTCTTTCTCTTAATCTCATCTTTCTACTCAGAAACTTATTACGACACAGTGTTTATATCATAAAATTTTTCAGTCTGTATCAGAGAAGAGGTAGGGATAGGAAACAATAATAATAAAAAAAAGAAAAACATATACATTCATTCATTAAAATAAATCGAGACCCCTAATTTTACTCCCAAAAACTGGGAAAACGTATTGACTTGAGTATAAGACTAGGGTGGGAAATGCAGCAGCTACTGGTAAATTTCTAAATAAAATTATATCCCCCAAAAATTGCATTAATTGAATATTTATTTACAGTGTGTGTATATAATGAATGCAGTGTGTGTGTGTGTGTGTATGAATGCAGTGTGTGTATGAGTGCAGTGTGTGTGTGTGTGTGTATGAATGCAGTGTGTGTGTATGAATGCAGTGTGTGTATGAATGCAGAGTGTGTTTGTGTAAGTGATGCAGAGCCTTGGTGGGGGGTGGGCATTTTTATTATTTTTTTAATTATTATTATTATTATTATTATTATTATTATTATTATTATTATTTTAATATTAATATTTTTTTGTTATACTATTAATATGTATATTTTTTATTATTATTTTATTTTATTATTATTTACATTTGTATTTATTGTTTTCGTCCTCCCTCCCTGCTTGTTAGCACTGGTGGTCCAGTGGATGGGCTGTGCAGGAGGGGGGCTGGCAGAGAGCTGTTACTTACCTTCACAGCAGCTCCTGTCAGCTCCCTTGTCTCTCCTGCGTTCCGGTCAGCTCCCCTGTCAGCTCCCACTGTAAGTCTTGCGGCCGCGTGGAGCGTTGCCACGGTAACCCGTGGCAATGCTATGACCCCGCGGCTCTCGCAAGATTTACAGTGGAGGAGAAGGGAGCTGACCGGAACGCAGGAGAGAGAAGGGAGCTGACAGGAGCTGCTGTGAAGGTAAGTAACAGCTCTCTGCCAGCACCCAACAGGACCGCCGGGCTTGTAATGAGCCTGGCGGTCCTTGTCTGTATTATGGCAATGTAAGTTGCCATAATACAGACAGTGACTCGAATACTCGACATAACACAGACAGTGACTCGAACAGGCATCCGCCTGTTGTTCTGAGTGTTATGCATAGGGAGAACTTCAGAGAATGACAGTGTGGAAGCAACTTGCCCTATATCATTGGCAAATACACAAAAAACTTCCTTTACATCTGAAACCTCATAGCAAGCCAAGTCATTTGTCCCTAGATGGACAAATACATCCAATTCCCCTTCCTGCTTTGCTCGATTAACTATATTACAAATACGTCTCATGTCTCTGTGAGCAATAGCTCCGGGAAGACATCTCACAAGACCACTATTGTCCAGCTTCACCCCTCTTATGATAGAATCCTCCAACAACTGCTTTCTATTCTATGGTCCACACCATAGTCTCAGTGCCTGAGAATGTCTCCACAACACCAATACACTCGGTGCCTGAGCCTGTCTCCACAACACCAATACACTCGGTGCCTGAGCCTGTCTCCACAACACCACTCTGTACTTGATAATTCAGAAGTTAATTTCCATGGTCTCAGTCCAGCTTGAAATGGGGTATGCAATGAGTGCTGGTAGAGAGCTGTTTGTTGGCACCTATGTAACACTATGAGCCTTTTTAAGCATATGAAAGTATGTTGAAATGTCCTTAAAACCATGAATATCCATATGACGAAAACAATGAATAAAATATATAAGGTACAGCAAGTGATGATGATCTTAGGTATCTACAATGGCTTATTTGTTTTACAACCAGACAACCTATTTATATTTGTTATTTATATTTGTTTAGGCTGTTGTCATGACACACAGGCTAATGGTTTCCTACAGACATATATCAATTCAAATTGCACTTCCAGCATTTGAATCACATCAAAGCAAGGTTTTTAAAAGGACTAGGCTTGGTATAGTCTAAAAGCTATGATGAAGAACTTTAAAGTACTAGATATTCCACTCGGTTTAATGAATTTCAAACTAGGACGTTTAGGTATCTAAATCCATAGCACAGATTTATTTGGATTTTCATGTACATAACTATATAAATATAATACTAATTTAAATAAGTAATGGACCCCTTTTATCTAGGTATAGGTAGAAAGATTTATATATCTGCCAAATTGCACAGCAACTTTATTGATCAGCTTTCTTTTGGGAATAAAGGTTATTAAAAATGGGGAGTTTAGGATACCACAAATCAGTGTTTACACAAATGACATATCAAATAAAAGACCATTTAGCAAGATTTATACTTGTAGAACAAATTGGGAATACATGAAAAATATAAAATGTTCAGTCTGACAGTCAACAAATGCTTTGTTACAAAACAATTTGTTTAGTATGCAAGTTTTAGTTTGTAGCACATCCAAAAATAAATCTATATGAAGCCTCAAATAATGATTAGGAATCATTGTGAGGAATAGTTTTATATTATGTGAGGAGTTATTTATCAGAGAATTCATTGAATTGAAAAAAAGTATTTTGTATCCAAAATGTTTTATACAAGTGAATATATTAAACTCCTGAATAAACAAGTTTTATGCAGTTCTATTTTTCGAAAACTTTGATTTCATTACATCTTGGACTCTCTCTCACTAGACATGATATCTGCTTTCTTAATCTGGGACCATTTTATGTAAATTTTCAAATAACATATTGGGGAAGGGAAGTATATTGATGTAAATATAGCTTTGATGCACATCAGATACTTTATCATTTGTTTTGGTCTTGTTAAGCTGGTCTCCTATTTTATTCAACAGCTCAAACATGACAGATGGAGAACTTAATCCTGCTATGCTGCTAAAATTTGACTGATTATTATCAAAATGCTATCAAATATTTTAATTGTTTTTAAATTCTCCCATAAGGTGTTGCTGGATATGTGTTTGTGTGCACATTTTGGCACGTGTATGCTCTTAAAAAGTGTGAGTAGTGCATACTTATATTATCAAATCCAAATAAAACAAGTGAAAGAAATCATAACATCAAGTGCATATAACTGGTGAATCAATTATAAAGACAATTAGTGGATTAAAACACTTGTCTACCATCCCTATAAAACAAGTTATGATGGTAATGCCATTATGCGATTGTGGATAACATCATATGACTGCGACGCCAGGATGTACCAGAAAGATAATGTCCAGGTACGTCCGCGGGTGTGCACAGACTTTGTATATTCCGAAGATTGACTTTACTTGGGAATTGGCCATCCCCTTTTGGAGGCACCCTAGTGGGGGTATCCCCTCATGTGCAATGTGTGCATTACATCTTTCTCTCAAAATAGTGAGTGTGTGTCTGTCTGTGTGTGTCTGTCAGTGTGAATGTGTGTGTGTCTGTCAGTGAATGTGTGTCTGTTGAGTGTGTACAAATTAGTGAGCGTGTGTATGTTAATAAATGTGTGTCTGTCAGTGAGTGTGTCTGTCAGTGTGTGTCAAAACAGTGAGTGTGTCTCTCAGTGAATATGTGTGTGTGTGTCTGTCAGTAATTTTGTATCAGTAAGTGTGTCAGTGTGTATCAAAACAGTGAGAGTGTGTCTGTAAGTGAGTGTGTGTGTGTGTCAGCTTTCTCTTGTGTGTAAATATATGTGTCAGTTTTTTTTCTGTGTTTAAATGTGTGTGTCACTGTCCTCTTTGTGTACATAGGCATGTGTATCCGTGTTCTCTGTCTGTAAGTGTTTGTCAGTGTTCTCTCAGTGTAAATTTGTATATGCCAGTGATCTCTATGTGTAACTGTGTGTGTCAGTATCCACTGTGTGTAAATGTGTGTGTCAGTGTACTCTGTGTGTAACAATGTGTGTGTGTGTGTGTGTGTCTGTCAGTAAGAGTGTGTGTCTGTCAGTGAATGTGTGTGTGTCTGTAAGTTTGTCTGTCAATGTATGCCAAATCAGTTAAGTGTGCCTGTTAGTGAGTGTTTGTCAGTTTCCTCTGTGTGTAAATATGTGTGTATATCAATGTCCTCTATCTGTAAGTGTGTTTGTCAATGCGTGTCAAGTCAGTGAGAGTGTGTCTGTCAGTGAGTGTGTCCTCTGTGTGTAAGTGTGTGACCTCTGTGTATAACTGTGTCAGTGTCCTTTGCGTGTGTGTGTCTTGTACCAGTGTCTGTGTGTGGCCAGTGTGTTGGTGGCTTCATTGCTATATCTCCATGTAAAACGATCCTGGTTATAGATGAAGAGGTGGAGTTGTTGCCATAGATACATTTGTAAAGGGGATTTAGTAAGATGACCACACCTACCTGGGGCACCCAAAAATAAATTTCTGCATCCAGGCATCTAAACAGGAGGGGGTTGTTGGCAGAGGGGCTACAAGATGAGGCACTATTAAATGTTCTACAGAAAAGAACATGAATGAGCAATGAGGAGGAAGAAACTATCATACCCACACCTATACCTACAGAGGACTGCCAATCTGCATTTGTGCTAGAAGATGGCATAACTGCTGATATAAGAGAGATGATTATGGGAAAGCTAGCAGTCCTTGACAAGAAAATACTACCAAGGACTGCTAGTCTTTATTGAAGGAGCAACTCTTATGTGTCTTTGTCTAGTCCTGCGGATTTAAACCACTTGCTATATGGCCTGTATGGCCTACACTATCTTGGAAGTAGAGACATCAAAAAAATGGGTCAAAGCAGTATCTATGATTTTTTTTTATTCTTTTATTTAACAAACACATTTAAATACACTGACATTTCCAATAAGCAATGAAATCATGATTACTGTTTAGTTTTTTTACTGCAGGTATCCTTTGTGATTCATGGATGTGATTTAAAGTAATTCACCTTAACACTTTTGCCACTTTTAAGCTCACCAATGTTTAAGAAATTCTCTTCCAACATTCTCTAATTCATAGTAAGTTTTATAAACTTCAAAAATGACAAGTAGAAATTGTTTACACAAATCAATTTAACTCTATATGATGATATAAAAACTAAATGTTCTCTTCTAAATGTAACTGCAGGTCATTGTTGCTCCAGACATGTTGGTTAATAATGTTATAAGGTTTGTTAATCCCTCAGGATAGGTCACTAAATATATTGCTTTTAAAACATTTCAGGTCGATCCAGCACTAATGCAGTTAATCCCTCTTTAACGTAAGAAGGAAACTGTTTGTGTTCACATTAAGGCTATTTTTGGAGGAGGGGTTTTCACACATTAGTTTGTAGTAATATTCACATTCCTGGCAGACAGCTTAATATAGTGGCAAATCCTACAGTACTGTTCTCCAAACAATTTAAATATTTACATAACATGATCATGATGCTAAATCTAAATTGTGATTTTCCAATTACTTCTAATTGATTTGAGTCAAAGTGAAACTTGTTTATTCCTTAACAGTCCACAAGGACAGTGCTGAGGGTTCCAAGTCCCTAAGCTATATTACATATCAGGTCAAAATCCCTATAGGCAATGGTATATATACTCCCCCCCCCCTCCCATCTTTACTAACAACAAATGAAATTATGGTATGTCTCAGCAATAGATGAAGTGTATCAAACTGACACCAAACTAGGGCTTACATATCCTTTTGCAATTCACATTTAAAAAAAAAAAAATGATCTGCACTTTGTGTAAATCCCAAGAATTTTAGTCATATGTAGTGACCTTAAACAGAGGAAAGAGGAAATAATCTGCCAATTCAGTTTTTCTTATAGTTTTCATATAAGAGTTAATCCCTTGATTATATGAATCATTATATGCGACTCCCAGTGTATGTTCCCAGTAGAGTGTTTGTTCAGTGTATATTCTCTGGCAGAGCCAAAGATACCATGTTATTGCCAGCTCAGCTGAGCACCCATGCAGCTGCACAGGCCAGTGGGAGATGTTTAGGTCTGCCCCTGTGGCACCTTGGGTCAAAGGTCAGAAGCGAGCACTCAGAAAGGTCTGTACCCGGGGACAACCAGGGAACCCACTGTACTACCAGTTAAGGTGAATGTCCCTCTCAATGCCAAAATGATAAGCAGGATGAGAGGCAACATTATTTGTCCGGGAGACATAACCACCTAGCAAAGCTAGTGGGTATGCGGCAGCCTCCCAGAGTCAAATGCCAGAGCTTAAAAAATGTTCAAACTGTGCTCGGGCACAGCAACAGCATTTCAGCCAATCAGGAGAGCCGTGCTGAGTGCGAGAATCCTGATTAACTCTGATTTTTAAAATGATATCATTGATGGAGGACTCCATATCTTTGTCTGCCACAGATTTAGTGGATGCTTCTCTTAGAGGCAGCCCTATCAATGTTAGAAAACTACATACGAGAGCTTTGCATGCCAGGGATCTATCCTCTCCATCGTCTGAGGAGGATATGGTCCCAGTTTTACGTAAAAAGAATAAAGAGAGGTGGCTGGTCTCTTCTGCCAGTTCCTAGCCTGAGGAAAATGTTTCTGCTTCTCCTTCCCCTAATACTCGTTTGAGTAAGCGAAAAATTAAAGGGACAGGATCCCAAAAGATGAATAGTGTGTTTCTCTCATTTGAGCGCCAGAAACATCTTCCAGATAAAAAGGCCAAATCTCATTGGATGTTAGATAGTCCTTCTCCTTCCTCTTCTAGAGCATTTGCTCATTCTTCCTCTCAAAGCTGTTCCAGTTCTAGACACGATTCTCCAGAAATAGACAGGGAATCTGAGGAAGTGGTATGTTCAACAGCTTCCACCAAGCAAGGAAACCTTAGCAACATTCAGATGGCTAGAGTGAGTCTCCTAGGATGGGTTATGGAGCACGATTCTAAGGTTAGAGATTTTGCCAAACCAGCATTTAGATCCCCCTTGGTTAAGTAGGATAACCTTCTCCTCAGGAACCACATTGGTATCCCGGACATCCAGGCTTTAAGGGCTCTTGAGGTAGATCCTGCTCTGTTATCTATCACAGGGAGCGGTATATATACAGATCCCACAGACCAGACTTTTCGTAATATACAATTCAAAATTGCTGATGCTGTGAGCCCACTATTACTGATGCTAGATAAAGCAGAAAAAAAAGGCATTGCTCAGAAACCTTCTGCTTAATCTCCGCTGGCGTCTAAGATGGCTTTATTGAAAGTGTTTGGCAGGGCAGTGCTAATTATTGGCCAATCCTTTAATTAAATTTCAAAGATTCGCAGAACCCACTGGCTCCATGCAGCAATAATGTTTGACCTAGCCCCTAAATCACATGAGGTCCCAAATTTGGAGGATTCTTACCTTTTCGGTCCCTCGTTCATTCAGGAGGTTAAAGGCCATTATTAGTCAAGGAGATTCTTTTCAGAGCTCAAAAACTCCTTACCTGGCTACAAGAAGCCCTTTTGGACAGGGGGTTGCCCCTACCGGGCTGCAGGAGCGTCCCGTGAAGCATCTCACCAGGCCCAGTACCACCACTACAGTGTAAAACACAAGCTCCCAGGTGGTGGCTGAGAAGCTCATTCGAGAGGTGGTCCAGCTTCCAAGAGAAAACCCATGCATTCAAGTAAGTGTGCCTCCTCACACGTCACTAAATTGGAAGGATTTCTTCAGACAAATGGGTTGTAAAGATTTTTCAAAAGGGGTTTACAACTCCCCCTTTTAAGGTTCCCAGTTTAGAGGTTTTCACCGACAGAGAGGTGAACCCAATGCTTAGATGCCTCCCTTTCCCTAGCTTTAAATCAAGGGACGATAGAGTTGGCAGACATGTCTATTACAGGATGGGTCAGTCCGTTGTTCCCAATCCCAAAATCAGAAGGTTCCTGGAGAACAGTTCTAAATGTGAGGCCTCTGAACACTTTCATCAAAAGAAAAAGGTTCAGAATGGAAGGTTTATCAGATCTTTCAGGCTTAGTACAGAAAAAAATTTCTGCATAAAGTTGGACCTAAAAGATGCCCTCCATTCAGTCCCTATAGCCAAGAAACACAGGCGTTTCCTCAGGTTTCGGTGAAAAGGAAAGATGTGGCAGTGGACTGTTATGGTGTTTGGCAAATCCAATGCACCATACACATTCTCCAGAATAATGAAATCAGTGATAGCCCATGTCAGACTAAAATATTACACGTGTCTGTACTATATAGTCAACATCCTGCTCATTGTCAGGATTACAAGTTGATCCAGCACGCAGAACTGTGTCACACCTAGGACTAAGGATACGTATAACCAGACCTTAGAATGGCCGGATTTAACACATCCAAGAATAGTCAAAATACTTGTCGAGGTCAGGAGCACAGAATCAGACACAACAGTGAGGGAAAGCCAAAAGTCAAAGATACCAAAATTCAAGGAAGTCAAAATGAAGCCAAAGTAAAATACCAGAAAATCAAGATCAGGAACGCACTTTCAGATTACCATCAGGATGAAACCATGACAGGGCAATGAGCAAAAGGAGAATTGGGTTTAAATATATATAATATATGTATAAATATGTGCACCAGGTCCTGAGACGATGGAAATTTTTAAAGTGGAGTAAAGTGTGCCATTTTGGAACGGTCAACTACCATGAGGATGGTTTTATACTCATTGGAACTAGGCAGTTCAACAATGAAATCCATCTATAAATGAGACCATGGGATACTGGGTATAGGAAGTGGCTGTAACTATCCACACGGAAGTTGATGAGGAACCTTCGAAACTGCACAGACAGAGCAGGCTTCTACATAATCTTTAATATCCCTCCTGAGTGACTCCCACAAAAATGACCTGGAAATGGCGGATACAGGTTTATTAATACCCGGATGCCCAGCGGTCACATTGTCATGGAATACCTTCAGCCCCTCTTTCCTGTCAGGCAATGTAATAAATAATTTATCTTGAGGTTTATTGCAAGGTGCCTGGGGCTGAGCCACCATGATAGCATGGAGCAAAGGGGATGACAGTGGATGCAATAATAAACTCAGGAGAAATAATAGGGGATGTCTCTTGTTCGAGATCCGATTCAATGTCAAATTGCCTAGACAAGGCGTCAGCTTTAACTGGGTCTTTAGGTAATAATGAAGTTAAAGAGAGACAAAAATAATGACCATCTAGCTTGCCTAGAAGACAGTCATTTGGCATCCCCAATATATGCCAGGTTCTTGTGATCAGTAATAATCAGGATGGGATCCTTGGAACCCTCCAAAAGATGTCCCCATTCTTTAATCGCTAGTATGATGGCTAACAGTTCTCTATTACCAATGTCATAGTTACGCTCGTCAGGAGACAACTTTCTGGAGAAGTAACTACAAGGATGCAAAGGGGCATCCTGACTCTCTCTCTGAGAAAGAACAGCCAGACCCCTGTCTCGGAGGCATCAACCTCAAGTAGGAAAGATTTAATTGTGTCAGGATGTCACTATGCGAACATTTGTTTAAGAAGCTCAATGAGCAAAAGGAGAATTAGGTTTAAATATTCCTCCTGTGGATCCAATTGGCTGTAACCAGCCTTTTACCCCAAAAGGAATTACAAGGTTTCCATATGCATGATTGTTGCTCAGCACAAACCCTCCTGTGGATTGGATTGGCCATGACCGGCCTTTGACCCCAAAAACAATTACCAGGTTTCCATGTGCATGATTGCTGCTCGGCACAACTTTTCCTGTCAGGATGGTAATGCTGCTCGGCACAACTTTTCCGGTCAGGATGGTAAATGCCATTAATCACATTTGAATGTGCAGATGAATATGTGATACTCATTCACCTAGATGGGGAACCCCTTGCTTCTCAGAGGGATTATCTTGCTTCCCTTTTACAAGACCTAGTGTAGTGAATTTACAAAAATCAGTCCTAATTCCCGCTCAAAGCATTCTCTTTCTTAGTTTTGTACTAAACACCAGGACTATGTCACTAGAAATCCCTCAAGACAAATGGGACAAATTATTGGTACATCTGACCTCATTTCTCAGGCACCAGAGTTTGTCCTTGAGAGAGCTGGCAAAGATTATTGGGAAATGAATAACTTTAACACCAGCCTATGACAATTCCCCTTTACTTTGCAGAAGAAGTCAGCTGTTTTTAGGGAATCGATTAAGACAGGGTGGCCATTGGGAATCAAAATTCTTTCTCCCCAAGAAGGTTAGAGAAGAGTTGAATTCTATTTGGGGGTTAGAAATCCCACTTCCTTGTCCCCTGTTAGAGCAGCCATTTGTAGTTACTCTTACATCAGATGCCTCAAATCACGGTTGGGGTGCATTTACAGCCCAAAACTCTATAAGAGGAATTTGGTCAGACCAAGAGAGACTCCTTCATATAAGCATATATCTTGGAGTTAATAGCAATAAAATTAGCTCTCCAGGGCCTATTTTCTTCTAAACCAATTACCGACGTTGGTAAAAGTCCAATCAGACAATAGGACAGCGGTGGCTTATATAAACCACAGAGGGGGCACAATATCAAGGGGTCTTTGTTTGTAGATGTGACAAGACCAATCTCGCCACATTGCATTGGAGGAGCCTGGTTGCCCGCCTGTTGCCTCTGGACTATGGCCCTGGAAATTGGGCCCTTTAAAAACAGTATTCGGCCATAACAGAGTGTATGTCACTCATTCTGGCCCTTTAAATACTGGTGGGGAAGGTTTGGCACTTTTTATATGGCACTTCGGATGCAGCCGAAGTGCCGAAGTCGTCAAAGTCGTCGAAGTGGCTGCCATTCGACAAAGGAACACGTGGTGGCGGCCATTTTAATTTAGTCGAACGCGGTCAGCGGTGTATGCTAAAGAATCTGTGGAACTAAAATCGGCTACGCAAATACACTAACATCACTGACCCTTACCGTCGCCTCCACTTCGACACTTTGGTTAAAGTCGAAGTACGTGCGACAATTCAAATATCCTGTTGCAATGTGCTATTTGCACGAACGGACCTGTTCGTGCATTTGAAAGGGCCATTTTTCTGCAGGAAATTGACCGACCGCACAGGACTTCTTTTTATCCACTGGAGGGATTGGTATGATTTTGAGAGTGTTTATGTTTAAAGTATGCTGAGTTTAAATATGTAATTTATGGAGATTGGAGGTATGGTTTTAAAGTTACAGGGTATGTGGAAAAACTGTATTTTTACTGTCTGTGATAATTATGTTAAACCATTGTGTAACGCAATTGTATCAAAGGCAGAGGGGAGGATTTTGTGTGTAAATGCTGGAAGTGTCTTCTGTAATGTACGTGTATGATTGGTTATTTTGTAACCTTTGGGGGGATTTACTGTATGCTGTTAGAGACTGGTTGCCAGGAGTGTAAGCTGATTGTCTGTTTTTGCTGTTCGTATGCTAGCAGCTATTCGAAAGGTTCCAGTTCGGGAGTTGGAGTGCTATTTTGTATCCAGTTCGGGAGTTTGGTGTTCTGCAGTAGCTGTGCCTGTGTCTCTGGAAGGGGAAGTTCTTCTAAACGGCGGTTTAACCCTTTTCTGCCTGGGGGTGACGTTACAGTAGACTCTAGATATTTGATCTCGGGCTTTAGCAAACGAAGTTCGGGTTTACGCAGAATACATTCCAGGAGAGGCGAACAAGCTCACAGATTCTCTCTCTCACCAGACTTTGTTTCTGGCAACGATTCAATTAAAGATTGCTCTATTCCAATGGATAAAAAGCAATTTTGGCCAGAGACAAGTAGATCTGTTTGCATCCCAAACGTCTGCACAAACTCCCAGATTTGTCTCCAGGATTTGGACAAAGGGAGCTTGGAAAATGGATGCACTATCTTTCCAATGGACAGATGTTTCAGTCCCTTATGCCGTTCCCTCTCCATCTTTACTGATTAAAGTGCTGAAGAAGATCCGCAGGGACAGGTTACAGAGTTTAGTTCTCGTTTACCCAGTATGGACCTCCAGACCCTGGTACCCCTTGATCCATCAATTAGTCAAGGGAACCAAGATCCTATTGAGCATGTCTGTGGACTGCTTTCAGGGAACCAGCAATCTTTTGCTCAAGCTTTCACAGCTGTGGATCGCAGCCCTGGTAGGCTGTTAACGCATCCACTTGTATCGGATCAGGTCCGGGACATCATTAATTCATCTTTAAGATGCAGAACTAGGGTAAGCTATAAAAGATGATTGAGGAATTCAAAGAATGGGAAGGTTCTTTTCTATCTACTTCTCAGGGATCTGATACCATTATATTGGCTTTAGAATTTCTTACCCTTAATTTCCATTCTGGTTTAGCAGTCAGTACCATTAAGACCTATGGATCGGTTTTAAATTTCCTTATCCCTAACCTTACTCAGGATGCCCCTGTATCTGAGATTACTAAAAGGGTTATCAGTCTGCCACCCATATACACCATGATACCAGGGCCGGACTGGGAAAAAAATTAGGCCCGGGCATTTTTCAATCAGAGCGGCCCCCTAAGAAGGGGGCAGGGCCAGAGAGGGTGTGTTTTGTCATCACTAATGACAAGCACGCCCCCTTTCAAAGTGAGCATGTTAGTTCAATGCGCAGAGCCCCGCTGAAGAGCTCTAGCATTAGAAAAAGGCCCTGTATTTGTTCTGCACAGCGCAAGCTAATTTAATAATATGCTTGTGCTGTGTTTGCTTTTAAATTGTCTCTGGTGTCTCCACAAGTGGGATACCAGAGGACAAAAGGGCCAGGAAAGTGTATGGTGCATGTGTTTGGAGCCTGCTTGTGGGATTGCATGTGTGTAGAGTGTGGTGTGGTATTGTGTAAATAGGTCAATTTAATTTGTGTTTGTGGTGTAATATGTGTAGCTATGGGCTGTAGAGAGTGTGTGTATAGGGGGCATAGTGTTATAGGGGATGTAGCGAGTGTGTGCATACGGGCTGTAGTGTGTGTGTATAGGTGACGTAGTGTGTGTAGGGGTTGTAGAGAGGGTGTGTTTAGAGAATGTTGTATGTGTTTGCTGACAAGGAATGTAGTGTGTGTGTAGGTGGTGCAGTGTGTGTGTGTGTAGGAAATCGAATGTGTAAAGGACCCAGAGTGTGTATAGGAGATTGTGTGTGTGTGTGTGTATAGAAGATTAAGAGTGCATATAGCGTAAGGGATCTAGCGTGTATCTGGAGCGTAATGTGTGTAGTGGTGCAGTGTGAGGGGTGCTGTGTGAGGTGAGGGCTGTGTCACATGCAGCCATATGCTGACCGGCGCTACATTTGCTCACCCTCACAGTGGAAAACGTATTCCAATTGATCACTATATCACCTGTATGACCACGCATGTGGTATATATGATTACATGTCCCTGTGGACTATCATACATTGGGAAGACCGACATGACGCTAAGAGACCGGATTCGGGGACACCGCTCGGCTATTACAACAGCTCATAGAGATCAAAGAACAGATAAACCAGTGGCCAAGCATTTTCTATCAGCTCAACATCATTTACCCACCCTCCGGTTCATAGCGATCGATCATGTCCCGATTCCACCCCGAGGAGGAGATAGATCTAAGCTCCTACTTCAACGGGAGGCGTATTGGATCCATCATTTAAATACCGTGACCCCAAAAGGACTAAACGAACATCTGGTCCTCTCAATGCTTCTCTAAAATAATCCTCGATGAACTTTTTTGACACTGGTTTGATTTAACTGGACATTTTTATGTCTAATTTCTCTCAGACGGTTTTGATGGATATTTTTCTCTAATTTCTTCTAAGCTCTTTTTATTAACTCAATCTTTACTTTATTTGATTGTTTTGATTATATTACTTGAGTTTTTATGTCCATCCTTCAACCGCAGAAACAGTAGTAGAGAATCAGTAAAATGATTCCGTATACTTTGAGTATATATAGTCTAATATGATTGACATAGCTATTGGAAAAAGAGATACCGAATGCTCCACCTGATGTTAGAACTATACTAGTATATATATATTGAACAAGGATATCGTGACCCTGATAACGGTTTTGAATAAGAACACATTAAAGTAATCCATAGGATATAAAATCAGATGATAGAAAAAACAGGAGAGCGATTTACCCTATATAATACCTAGCATATAGTACATGTTGTTTTAATTTATTTTATTTGATATTGGAGTCGATTGCCCCCAGATATAATCGTTAAAGGCAACTGTTTTTCATTGTTTTAGAGTGCTCACTATTTACACTATTCATAGATATCACTTTCACTTAGGCACTATGGTTTATTATGTAAGCTCAACCGAGCTATATCTGGCTGCAAAGTGACTCTTTTCCTCCATAAATGGTGTTCTCTCTGGGTGTGGGAGACCCGGGATTGTGTATCCAGTTGCTTAGCAACCCGGTCACATGTACATTTCTGCACATCACATGACAGCCTCTACATGGGCTCTTCACTTCCGGGTAGCTCTGTTTGTCAAATGCTGGATTTTTAGATCGTAAAACTGACACTGTTTGCTAGGTTGCTAAGGCAACCTAATCACATGCACGTAGCTGATTGCACTCTCCACGTGGCTCTTTCACTTCCGGGTTGTTCAGCCTGTTGCTAGTCTGACCGTCTAATTGGTAAGTGTTATCATACACATATGTATAAATTGTTTGTATTTGCAATGCCTCACTGTGATCTTGATAAAGACCCCAGCAGGGTCGAAACGTCGATTTGTTCTGCACATGTAATGTATTCTATTTGATACAGTAAATACTTTTTTTCACTGAAGAGAAGACCCAGAGTGCTCCCTTTATTTTTGTATTCTATATCTGGACACGGGATTGCACCTAGGCATTGTTTTGATCTATAGATAAATAGAGGAGGAGTGCCGTGCTTTCTTATTGTTATATATATATATATATATATTTGGACGTATTGTATGTGTGAGGGGCGCAGTGTGTGTCTATGTAAGAGGGGTGATGTGTGTGAGGGTGTTTTTATCTGCCGTCACATTCTAGGTTTCTAATTTTCTTTGTCTGTTAACTCACTGAGGGTTATTTTATATTATATATATATATATATATATATATATATATATATATAATATAAAATAACCCTCAGTGAGTTAACAGACAAAGAAAATATATGTGTGTATATATATATATATATATATATGCTAGATTCAAGATAAGGCCAGGGACTAATGAAAGTATTTAGAAAATTGGGCAGACTAGATGGGCCGAATAGTTCTTATCTGTTGTCACATTCTGTGTTTCTATGTAACTGCTTTAGTGCTTGCAGCTAAATACAGTCAACAGGCCTTCCATTCTTTTTTGATGATTTCCACTGGCTGGGTCAGCCATAAGGGTTGGAATAAAAATGGTTGAAAAACAAGATGGAAGAAAAAAAACCTTAACCATTTAATGTAAAATATGCGTTTTGATTGTTATTATAACTGGTTAATTGTCCAACTTCGAAATGGGCAGTTGTGCTTTCCAAGCTTTTTTTTTTTTTTTTTTAGAGACACCAGTTGGCCTGTAACTGTTTGGGAGTAAGAAGGTCAGTTATACTTGATCAACATTTCATTAGAGATGATGATGTTATCAGAGATAGAAATAAAACACTCAATATTATATTTAATTATATATCCTCCTAAGACCCAGCCCATTAGCTTGTGTCCTCTATACTGGACATTTTGTTCACATGCATCTCCTTTTATCATTTTGAGCTACTCTATCAATCCCTGCTGCATTGCAAAGGCTTTCCAGTGACATGTCATTGTCATGTGATAGGCTGGGATGCTGGGAACTTCCCAGGAGGATATATATATATATATATATATATATATATATATATACACACACAATACAATGTTAAACAAAAATCTGCACACCAGTCAAGCCATAAGAATTGCTTTTGCCACAGAAATCACAAATATGTAGTGATGTTAATATTGCAAAGGATTCTGGGCGGGCACATGCAAATTAGTTAACAAAGAATCACATTTTTGCCTCATTCCATTTTAAACATGGATTCCTTTGAGTCTGTGTTTGCTGTATACAACAGCTTTGAAACACAACTTACGAAAAGAAGCAAAGCTAGTGAAGTTGTGTTTTTTTGGTTTTGTTTTAGCTATACATATACGTGTGTGTGTGTACATTGCAGCTTTATAAAGTAATATATAAATGGTATTCTCAAAGACAAATAACAAATATATATATACATTTTCCTTAGTTCCCCTTTAAGCCAACTGCATATTTTTTGTGTAAAACCTTTTTTTCTGACATATCCAGCTACTAGTGAAAAGCCGATGATTAATCAGCCAACTCAAGCTAACCTCCAACTATTTTTTTTTTCTAACAGACTTTCCTTTCAAAGTCAGTCAAAGACTTGGACCTTTGTAGTTATGTGTAGTGTCCTGTATATTACTCTTAAACAGTTAGTAATCAAGTTTAGGGAGACCATTAGTGATAATGAAAAAGAAGAGCTAGAGATATCTAAAGGCTTTTAACTACTTTATATTTCCTCTGCTTCAAGAAACTGTTTTAAAAGCACCATGTAATTCCAGCAAGAGTCTGCACTGCAAAGCTCAAGGCCTCACATACTTACTACTTAGTCCTCTGGAAATGCCAGGAAGGCTTTGATTAGAAAGCACTTAAATGCACCTAATAGGAACACATGTCTAATAGATAAAAAAAAAAAACAACCAAAACAAAATGCAATAGTAAGCAAATATGCACAGGAAAAACTATAAAGAGTCATAATAGATACAATTGTATTTGCAAAAAAATATGTGTTTTTGTTAAAGCAGTATCTGAAATAATTGTCAATTGTCAAGACATAAGAAGAATATTTATATGGATATACAAATGAACACTGCAATTATCCCTGCAGTCAAACTCCCATTATTCTTGGGCAGAAACAATGGCTGTAGCATTCAAAATGTAGAATTCAGAATGTAAAAAAACACAATTAAAAAAAGAACAGAAAAACAATAATAATTACAAGAGTAAAAATGTTAGTTGTTCACTAGCTCTTGTGTTCCCTATGATATTGGTGGGTGTGCTTTGCAGGGTTACTAAGAATCTCTGATATTTAACTGTACACAGAGATTTGGACTAGTGTGAGTTTATTGTTTTGTCAAATTTCACACGATGAAGCAAAGAAAAATCAGGCCCCATGCATTACATTTCTGTGTGCTCCGTTTTTTGCTCGTTAGAAAACTAATTTTGACTTGTAAACAAATTAACTTAAATGATCATCATTTTATCACAATCCATACCTGATTAACGCTGGGGAGTTTTCTAAGGTGATTGGATTCAAGTTTCATCTGCCTATAAAATAAAAACAGCCAAATTATTATTTATGTTTTAACTTTTAAACTGTAGAGTAATATGAATATTACATTTTTCTTCCATTGAAATTTAGAATTTTTCCTGGCTAGAGACATAATGTAAGGATATGAAATTTAAAACAAAATTAATTTGCTTTTTCAAAATCAAACAAGACAAGGACAAGGCAAATCCAGCTCTAAGCTGTGCCCTTCAGTGCTCGGGAATTACAGACGCCAAGATGAGATCAACCTTTTAAGTGTTCCCTTGCAGACTGTTACAAAATCTGTCAACAATTAACCAAGCATTAAAGATATGCTCAGAGGGTCTCACAATTACACAGCAGCTTATTGGAAGCCATCAAGTTGTATGTCCTATACTGCAAAAGAAGACGCAGTCACGTTTCTTAGCCAGAAGTCCATTACAGTCCCCATTAGGAGAGTCTTGAACATGATAACATTTGAATTATTTAGCTGCCTTAAATCTTGTCAATCTGTGTTCTCTAATTATTTAGAAGCTGTATGAGGATGATGGAGAGATGTTGAGCTATAAGCAATTTAGTTACACTCTATGACGACCAATGAACCTATCGCAAATCTATTAATGTACGCTAATTAATTTATGTAACCTTGCAGGTAAACATAGTAGGACATACTTCTTGACATCAAATTACATTGCACTTAAAATAAAGAAAGATAACTTTACTGTTTCCTGCCTGAATCGACTTCATAGTTAGAACATAGAGGGCAGAAATTGATTAGGCACATTGAGAATCATAAAAGAGAGAGCAGTAAAAAGATTTCCTTTACCTCTAAGTAGCTCTCAGCAGAGAAATAATGGAACAGCGAAAGTGACAGTGTGCATTTTCAACCACACTTTCATTTAATAGCCGAGTTGCACTGTTTTTGCCTGATGTTCCAGCATCTCACAGTAAACAATGTATTTCACCCATTACAGAAATTCCTTAAAAAAAAAAAAAAAGCAGGTCCTAAAATAGGATTTTTATTCTTAGGCTGTTGCAGGAATAATTGCTCTTTTTAACAGTTTCATTTAAATTCTAATGATAATTCAAATTCGTATAGCATTTATTTTGTTCTCTTTTAGTCGCACACGTTAATATATATCTATTTTAAAATGTTTTCCCATTAACATATTTAATTTTTAAATGTAGATCTTTATTTAAAAGGACAGTCCACTCCTCAAACACAAAAAAAATAATAATTATTATTATTATTATTTTATTATTTATATAGCGCCAACAAATTCCGATAATAATTGCTTGGTAGGTATACCCTCAATTAAAACATTATATTAAAGCTATATCTAAAAACAGCTTGTAAAACCTGAAGATTTTACAAGTCCTCCCCTTCTGACCCCGCCCAGACTTTCTGTGGCTGTCCAATCACAGACTTCTTAATGCAGCTTAATAAGTCTTTGCACGGCAGGTGGGCAATTGCGGTCTCTTGAACTGGGTGGGTGCGTCCCATAGGCCAATCAGGCGGCCGCTAAGGCACTGTTTAAGCGGGGGTGCCAGCAGGAGCTTTATTGCTCTGCTCGTTTGGCCACCCCTCTATATTTGAATAATTCTACAAATGGTGCCGCACTTAAATTGCTGCTGACTTGCACCTGGTGTAAAACTGGTCCGGCGGCATCCACTTTAGCCTGCTCAGCCAGTATGTTTGTTTGTAAAAGTGTATTCCTGTCTATGACCATGTAAATTATGGGGGGACGCTGTTTGAAGTCTTGTTTGTGTTTATGGGAAGGCTGTGTACTCCTTGTTACCATATATGAGTGGGTTACTGTGTGTCTGAGGTTACTGCTTGTACATGCAAGGAGGGGTTACTGCATGTGAGGCTCCATAGTTAAATGCAAAGGCTTTTATTTAGTGAAAGTCTTCACAAAAAATTGGATCTAATGGCTTTCTCATTGACAGACACTAGAGGCATTCTGACTGACAAAATGGCAGTGTTAACATTTGTCAGACTGCAGGTGTTACGAACAGCACCAATCCTAGGCAAGCATGTGACTTGCCTCAGTGTGTGAAAGGGTTAAAAATCCCTATTTCTCTGGACTAGACCCAAAATAATAATAAATAATCCCCATTAAAACCATCCTCTAATGCCACCACCAAAGAAATTTATAAATATGGTGCTTTAAGTTATTCCACCAAATGTGATTTCAAAAAACTAAAACACAATTTTGCTAATATATATTTGAAGCCACATTATTATGATATATGTTTTTCAGTAATGTATTATGAACAAAACATTGTCATTCGTGAATATAAATATAAATGTTAAAAACAAATTTATATACACCTACAAATAGATGAAAATAAAAAGAATAAAATTAACAGAAAACCCTAATATTCACTATACTAGTATACTAGCAAAGTACCAGTATCTATGTCCCAAGAGAGCTTTTGGTTATACAAATTTAAATCCACTACAAATGTTATCTAGCTCACAAAATGTATTACACATTTCTCAAACTAGATAACAAAGTTTTTAGGTTTCATCAAGTATTACATATTCTTCTGGCCCCTCTCAGGATGGACAAAAGGGGTCAGGAATACCATTATTTTCAGGGGTAGTTAATGTATTTGAAAACCTGGCTACAAATGCACAATGTAATACACTGTATGTACAGGTGTTTCCTATTGTAACCAGATCAGATCTTTCATACATAGTGCCCCAAAACAGCATCTAAAATCAGTTCCAAAAGTTTTAAGTGAGTGACACTTTGTTGACCTTACAATACAGATTACAAACTGTTGTGTTGTCTTTTGTGCCTCTCTAACAGCTTATATGATAAGGGCCTAGTAGTAATAAAGATCACCGGACCTCAGAACTAAAGACTAGTTGAAAATATGTCTGAGCTATTTAGTTTACAAACAAGAAAGTAAAACATGCCTTAATTACTGTATTATTTCAGGATATATTCCAGTATACACAGTAATAATATTTTTGACAAAGAAACAATATATATGCACAACATTGCTTATGTATCTAAAATACACATGCTAACATAAATATCTCAGTTTTCATTGTCCAAAAAAGATTTCTAATCATTTGATAGCTTTGAGAAGATGCCATTGACATAAAATGGTTTTAAATAGTGTTGTCGCGAACCCGAAATTTTCGCAAATGTTCGCGAACCGGCGAACCGCGCGAACCGCCATTGACTTCAATGGGCAGGCGAATTTTAAAACCAACAGGGACTCTTTCTGGCCACAAAAGTGATGGAAAAGTTGTTTCAAGGGGACTAACACCTGGACTGTGGCATGCCGGAGGGGGATCCATGGCAAAACTCCCATGGAAAATTGCACAGTTGATGCAGAGTCTGCTTTTAATCCATAAAGGGCAGAAATCACCTAACATTAACACCTGTCCTCAAAGCCCTGCCCTGATACACACTGACACAGAGCAGAATAGAGACTGTTCCCCGTCCTCAGAGACACATGTCCTCAAAACCCCTGATACACACTGACACAGAGCAGAATAGGGACTGTTCCTCCTACATAGGGTCACTTGGCAGATATGGATTGACACCTGTCCTCAAAACCCCTGATACACACTGACACAGAGCAGAATAGGGACTGTTCCCCCTACATAGGGTCACTTGGCAGATATGGATTGACACCTGTCCTCAAAACCCCTGATACACACTGACACAGAGCAGAATAGAGACTGTTCCTTGTCCACAGAGACCATGATACACACTGACACAGAGCAGAATAGAGACTGTCCCCCCTTCATAGGGTCACTTGGCAGGTATGGATTGACACCTGTCCTCAAAGCCCCTGATACACACTGACACAGAGCAGAATAGAGACTGTTCCCTGTCCACAGAGACCATGATACACACTGACACAGAGCAGAATAGAGACTGTTCACCGTCCACAGAGACCATGATACACACTGACACAGAGCAGAATAGAGACTGTCCCCCCTACATAGGGTCACTTGGCAGGTATGGATTGACACCTGTCCTCAAAGCCCCTGATACACACTGACACAGAGCAGAATAGAGACTGTTCACCGTCCACAGAGACTATGATACACACTGACACAGAGCAGAATAGAGACTGTTCACCGTCCACAGAGACCATGATACACACTGACACAGAGCAGAATAGAGACTGTTCCCCGTCCACAGAGACCATGATACACACTGACACAGAGCAGAATAGGGACTGTTCCCCCTACATAGGGTCACTTGGCAGGTATGGATTGACACCTGTCCTCAAAGCCCCTGATACACACTGACACAGAGCAGAATAGAGACTGTTCCCTGTCCACAGAGTCCATGATACACACTGACACAGAGCAGAATAGAGACTGTTCCCCGTCCACAGAGACCATGATACACACTGACACAGAGCAGAATAGAGACTGTTCCCCGTCCACAGAGACCATGATACACACTGACACAGAGCAGAATAGGGACTGTTCCCCCTACATAGGGTCACTTGGCAGGTATGGATTGACACCTGTCCTCAAAGCCCCTGATACACACTGACACAGAGCAGAATAGAGACTGTTCCCTGTCCACAGAGTCCATGATACACACTGACACAGAGCAGAATAGAGACTGTTCCCCGTCCACAGAGACCATGATACACACTGACACAGAGCAGAATAGAGACTGTTCCCTGTCCACAGAGTCCATGATACACACTGACACAGAGCAGAATAGAGACTGTTCCCCGTCCACAGAGACCATGATACACAATGACACAGAGCAGAATAGAGACTGGTCCCCGTCCACAGAGACCATGATACACACTGACACAGAGCAGAATAGAGACTGTTCCCTGTCCACAGAGTCCATGATACACACTGACACAGAGCAGAATAGAGACTGTTCCCCGTCCACAGAGACCATGATACACACTGACACAGAGCAGAATAGAGACTGTTCCCCGTCTACAGAGACCATGATACACACTGACACAGAGCAGAATAGGGACTGTTACCCCTATATAGGGTCACTTGGCAGGTATGGATTGACACCTGTCCTCAAAGCCCATGATACACACTGGGGGGAGCTACTGTCCTCCCCAACCCCTGCACGGTGGGTGGGGGCCATAAATCACAATGGGGGGACCTACTGTCCTCCCCCCCTCGGCCCCCACCCCTGCGCGGTGGGTGGGGGCCATAAATCACAATGGGGGGGCCTACTTTCCTCCCCCCCGGCCCCCATCCCTGCGCGGTGGGTGGGGGGCATAAATCACAATGGAATGGACCTACTGATAGGAGTGGAGTATTGTTCATATCAGTTTATTACCTTCCGCGTCTCCTACCAGTGGACGTGTAAATGGCAGAGATTTTTAATTGTTGAATCACCTCCCCTTTTTAGGCCAAGGTGGGAAGATGCTTAGACCACTGGTATATTGGTGCCATCTTGGAGGATTTTTTGGGGGTTTGGTTTTTGAAGCCACAGTGCTGCACCAGTGGGCCTAAAAATTAGGCATGTACACATGCCTGAAAAATTTGGTATTGTTGCAGCTGCTGCTGTAGCAGCGGGCAGAAAAATTGATGTTTGTTTCACAGGCAGAAAGTGCCCTAAAACATGGCGGCTTGAACCCTAGTTGGTGGCGGATAAGTCACGCAAGTCAAACGTCATTCAGAGCTAAAATACAGCAGCGGGTGGACCATTTTTAGCCCAAGGCAGCTCATCTCATCAGGCCTTTTTTAATCGAATGTATCGCCCAGTGTCAGTCCCTTCGGGATCCATCCCTCATTCATCTTAATAAAGGTGAGGTAATCTAGACTTTTTTGACCTAGGCGACTTCTCTTCTCAGTGACAATACCTCCTGCTGCACTGAAGGTCCTTTCTGACAGGACACTTGAAGTGGGGCAGGCCAGAAGTTCTATCGCAAATTGGGATAGCTCAGGCCACAGGTCAAGCCTGCACACCCAGTAGTCAAGGGGTTCATCGCTCCTCAGAGTGTCGATATCTGCAGTTAAGGCGAGGTAGTCTGCTACCTGTCGTTCGAGTCGCTCTCTGAGGGTGGATCCCGAAGGGCTGTGGCGATGCATAGGACTTAAAAAGGTCTGCATGTCCTCCATCAACAACACGTCTTTAAAGCGTCCTGTCCTTGCCGGCGTGGTCGTGGGAGGAGGAGGAGGAGGATGACTTCCACCTCTCCCCCTGTTAGATTCCCGTTGTGCTGTGACATCACCCTTATACGCTGTGTAAAGCATACTTTTTAATTTATTTTGCAAATGCTGCATCCTTTCCGACTTGTTGTAATTGGGTAACATTTCCGCCACTTTCTGCTTATACCGGGGGTCTAGTAGCGTGGACACCCAGTACAGGTCGTTCTCCTTCAGCCTTTTTATACGAGGGTCCCTCAACAGGCAGGACAGCATGAAAGAACCCCATTTGCACAAGGTTGGATGCCGAGCTACTCATTTCCCGTTCCTCCTCCTCACTGATGTCATTGAAGGTATGTTCTTCCCCCCAGCCACGTACAACACCACGGGTACCAGATAGGTGACAACGAGCACCCTGGGATGCCTGTTGTGTTTGGTCTTGCTCCTCCTCCTCAAAGCTACAATCCTCCTCTGACTCCTCTTCCTCACAATCCTCTTCCAGCGTTGCCGCAGGTCCAGCAAGCGATGCTGATAAGGCTGTTTCTGGTGGTGATGGTGACCACAACTCTTCCTCTTCCTCTTCACGCTCATCTACAGCCTGATCCAGCACTCTTCGCAGGGCACGCTCCAGGAAGAAAACAAATGGTATGATGTCGCTGATGGTGCCTTCGTTGCGACTGACTAGGTTTGTCACCTCCTCAAAAGGACGCATGAGCCTACAGGCATTGCGCATGAGCGTCCAGTAACGTGGCAAAAAAATTCCCAGCTCCCCAGAGGCTGTCCTAGCACCCCGGTCATACAAATATTCATTAACAGCTTTTTCTTGTTGGAGCAGGCGGTCGAACATTAGGAGTGTTGAATTCCAACGTGTAGGGCTGTCGCAAATCAAGCGCCTCACTGGCATGTTGTTTCGCCGCTGGATATCGGCAAAGTGAGCCATGGCCGTGTAGGAACGCCTGAAATGGCCACACACCTTCCTGGCCTGCTTCAGGACGTCCTGTAAGCCTGTGTACTTATGCACAAAGCGTTGTACGATCAGATTACACACATGTGCCATGCACGGCACATGTGTCAACTTGCCCAACTTCAATGCCGCTATCAAATTTTTCCGTTGTCACACACCACTTTGCCGATATCCAGTTGCTGCGGAGTCAGCCACTTTTCCACCTGTGCGTTCAGGGCGGACAGGAGTGCTTGTCCGGTGTGACTCTCTGCTTTCAAGCAAGTCAAACCCAAGACGGCGTGACACTGCCGTATCCGGGATGTGGAATAGTACCTGGGGAGCTGGGGGGGTGCCGTTGATGTGGAGCAAGATGCAGCAGCACAAGAGGACTCAGCCGAGGAGGTTATGGAAGAGGATGGAGTAGGAGGAGTAGAGGAGGTGGCAGCAGGACTGCCTGCAATTCGTGGCGGTGTCACCAACTCCTCTGCAATGCCACGCATTCCTTGCTTGTCAGCCGTCAGCAGGTTTACCCAATGCGCAGTGTAGGTGATATACCTGCCCTGACCATGCTTTGCAGACCAGGTATCAGTGGTCAGATGGACCCTTGCCCCAACACTGTGTGCCAGACATGCCATGACTTCCTTTTGCACAATCGAGTACAAGTTGGGGATTGCCTTTTGTGAAAAGAAATTCCGTCCGGGTACCTTCCACTGCGGTGTCCCAATAGCTACAAATTTTTTGAACGCCTTAGACTCAACCAGATTGTATGGTAAAAGCTGGCGGGCTAATAGTTCGGACAAGCCAGCTGTTAGACGCTGGGCAAGGGGTGACTTGGTGACATTGGCTTCTTACGCTCAAACATGTCCTTGACAGACACATGACTGTGGGCAGATGAGCGGGAACTGAGACGGAGTGGCGGATGGTTGAGAGGGGGCAAGAAGGACAGCAGTGGTTGACGTGGCTGATGATGCTAGACCAGGAGGAGGATGGCGACTTAGAGTAGGCGTGCTGCTTGTACTCATGTGCTGATCCCATAGGCGTTTGTGATGTGAGATCATGTGCCTACGCAAAGCAGTTGTACCTAGGTGGGTGTTGGACCTCCCACGACTCAGTTTCCTTTGGCACAGGTTGCAAATGGCATCGCTGTTGTCCGAGGCAGACACACAAAAAAAATACCACACTGCTGAGCTCTGCAATGACGGCATTCTGGTGGTGGACACAGCATGCGTTGATTGGCGTGCTGTCGGGCTGACCCCGGGTGCCAATGCATGCTGTCTGACTGTGCCACTAGCTCCTTGCGACGACCCCCCCCTGCTTCCAACTCGTCTCCTCCTCCTCTCTTTCTCCCCATCTGAACTTTCGCCCTGTTCTTCTTCTTGCCGAGCGGGCACCCACGTGACATCCATGGACGCATCGTCATCATCAACCGCTTCGCTTGTATCTGACAACTCAGAAAAGGAAGCAGCAGCGGGTACAACATCATCATCATCACACCGTACCTCCATGTGTTTAATGCTGCCTGCCTGAGACATATCCCTGTTATCTACATCCTCTATCAATAATGGTTGCGCATCACTAATTTCTTCAAACGGGTGTGTGAATAACTCCTCTGACATACCAAGTAAAGCGGCTGTGGTGCTAGTTTTGGTGGTGGCGGCAGGCGGGTGAGTGGTATCTTGAGAGGTGCCTGAAGCTAAGCTGGAGGAGGATGGTGCTTCAAGGTTCCGAGCGGAGGCTGTACAAGATTGGGTGTCCTGTGTTAGCCAGTCAACTATGTCCTCAGAACTTTTCAAGTTCAGGGTACGTGGCTTCTGAAAACTGGGCATTATTCTAGGGCAAAAGGGAATCACAGCACCACGACCACAACGGCCCCTGCGGGGTGGTCTGCCTCTGCCTGTCATTTTTGGGGGGATTAGTGGTACTATGCGTGCAAGCTACTGTGAGACCAGATATGATTGGCAATGTGAACTGTAACAGTTCTGCAGAGCACACACTGTAGGCCTGACACACCCGCTTGAAGACAAGTAACTGCTATTCAATCTATAACAGTGAAAAACAAATTTTCTTTGTAAAAGCACGCTATAGAGACACCAGATATGATTGGCAATGTGCACTTGAACAGTTCTGCAGAGCACACACTGTAGGCCTGACACACCCGCTTGAAGACAAGTAACTGCTATTCAATCTATAACAGTGAAAAAAAAAATTGGTTTTAAAAGCACGCTATAGAGACACCAGATATGATTGGCAATGTGCACTGGCACAGGTCTGCAGAGCACACGCTGAAGGAAGGACTGACAGAGCCGCTTGAAGGACACTGACTGGCTGCTATTAGCTTACACTAGAAACCTTTTTTCTTTGTAAAAGCACGCTATAGAGACACCAGATATGATTGGCAACTGTCAAAGCACGCTGGCACAGGTCTGCAGAGCACACGCTGAAGGAAGGCCTGACAGAGCCGCTTGAAGGACACTGACTGGCTGCTATTAGCTTACACTAGAAACCTTTTGTCTTTGTAAAAGCACGCTAAAGAGACACCAAATATGATTGGCAACTGTCAAAGCACGCTGGCACAGGTCTGCTGCAGAGCACACGCTGAAGTAGGCCTGACACCCAGACGCTTGCAGACAACTAACTGCTCTTCTATTACAGTGAAAAAAAATTATTTATTTTAAATCTAAAGCTTAAGCTATTGTAAAAACAGATATGAGTGGTGGCACTGGGCAAGAGGGCACAGTATCCACTGTGAACCTCACACAGAAGCTGGCAGGCAGGCAACTGCTCTTCTATTACTGTGGAAACAAAATTTTGGTTGTAAAAGCACGCTATAGAGACACCAGATATGAGTGGCAACTGTCAAAGTACGCTGGCAGGGTTGTGCAGGGCACACGCTGAAGGAAGGCCTGACAGAGCCGCTTGAAGGACACTGACTGGCTGCTATTAGCTTACACTAGAAACCTTTTTTCTTTGTAAAAGCACGCTATAGAGACACCAGATATGATTGGCAATGTGCACTGGAACAGTTCTGGAGAGCACACGCTGAAGGAAGGACTGACAGAGCCACTTGAAGGACACTGACTGGCTGCTATTAGCTTACACTAGAAACCTTTTTTCTTTGTAAAAGCACGCTATAGAGACACCAGATATGATTGGCAATGTGCACTTGAACAGTTCTGCAGAGCACACACTGTAGGCCTGACACACCCGCTTGAAGACAAGTAACTGCTATTCAATCTATAACAGTGAAAAAAAAAATTTGGTTTTAAAAGCACACTATAGAGACACCAGATATGATTGGCAATGTGCACTGGAACAGTTCTGGAGAGCACACGCTGAAGGAAGGACTGACAGAGCCGCTTGAAGGACACTGACTGGCTGCTATTAGCTTACACTAGAAACCTTTTTTCTTTGTAAATGCACGCTATAGAGACACCAGATATGATTGGCAACTGTCAAAGCACGCTGGCACAGGTCTGCAGAGCACACGCTGAAGGAAGGACTGACAGAGCCGCTAGAAGGACACTGACTGGCTGCTATTAGCTTACACTAGAAACCTTTTTTCTTTGTAAAAGCACGCTATAGAGACACCAGATATGATTGGCAATGTGCACTGGAACAGTTCTGGAGAGCACACGCTGAAGGAAGGACTGACAGAGCCGCTTGAAGGACACTGACTGGCTGCTATTAGCTTACACTAGAAACCTTTTTTCTTTGTAAAAGCACGCTATAGAGACACCAGATATGATTGGCAATGTGCACTTGAACAGTTCTGCAGAGCACACACTGTAGGCCTGACACACCCGCTTGAAGACAAGTAACTGCTATTCAATCTATAACAGTGGAAAAAAAATTTTGGTTTTAAAAGCACACTATAGAGACACCAGATATGATTGGCAATGTGCACTGGAACAGTTCTGGAGAGCACACGCTGAAGGAAGGACTGACAGAGCCGCTTGAAGGACACTGACTGGCTGCTATTAGCTTACACTAGAAACCTTTTTTCTTTGTAAATGCACGCTATAGAGACACCAGATATGATTGGCAACTGTCAAAGCACGCTGGCACAGGTCTGCAGAGCACACGCTGAAGGAAGGACTGACAGAGCCGCTAGAAGGACACTGACTGGCTGCTATTAGCTTACACTAGAAACCTTTTTTCTTTGTAAAAGCACGCTATAGAGACACCAGATATGATTGGCAATGTGCACTTGAACAGTTCTGCAGAGCACACACTGTAGGCCTGACACACCCGCTTGAAGACAAGTAACTGCTATTCAATCTATAACAGTGAAAAAAAAAATTTGGTTTTAAAAGCACGCTATAGAGACACCAGATATGATTGGCAATGTGCACTGGAACAGTTCTGGAGAGCACACGCTGAAGGAAGGACTGACAGAGCCGCTTGAAGGACACTGACTGGCTGCTATTAGCTTACACTAGAAACCTTTTTTCTTTGTAAAAGCACACTATAGAGACACCAGATATGATTGGCAACTGTCAAAGCACGCTGGCACAGGTCTGCAGAGCACACGCTGAAGGAAGGACTGACAGAGCCGCTTGAAGGACACTGACTGGCTGCTATTAGCTTACACTAGAAACCTTTTTTCTTTGTAAAAGCACGCTATAGAGACACCAGATATGAGTGGCAACTGTCAAAGTACGCTGGCAGGGTTGTGCAGGGCACACGCTGAAGGAAGGCCTGACAGAGCCGCTTGAAGGACACTGACTGGCTGCTATTAGCTTACACTGGAAACCTTTTTTCTTTGTAAAAGCACGCTAAAGAGACACCAGATATGATTGGCAACTGTCAAAGCACGCTGGCACAGGTCTGCAGAGCACACGCTGAAGTAGGCCTGACACCCAGACGCTTGCAGACAACTAACTGCTCTTCTATTACAGTGAAAAAAAAATTATTTCTTTTAAATCTAAATCTTAACCTATTGTAAAAACAGATATGAGTGGTGGCACTGACTGTGCAAATGGGCAAGGCATCCAACCTGACACAGAAGCTGGCAGGCAGGCAACTACTCTTCTATTACAGTGAAAAAAAAATATTTCTTTTAAATGTAAAGCTTAACCTATTGTAAAAACAGATATGAGTGGTGGCACTGGGCAAGTAGGCACAGTATCCAATGTGAACCTCACACAGAAGCTGGCAGGCAGGCACCTGCAATTACATTACACAGGAAAAAAAAAAAAAAAGCAGCCTGATGTTATAGCCCTAAAAAGGGCTTTTTGTGGTGATGTCCTTACAGCAGAGATCAGATGAGTCCTTCAGGATTGTAGTGGAAACTGAATACCCTAGCCTAGCTATCAATGTCCCTATCTAATCAGCAGCAGCTAAACTTTCCCTCCTCTCACTAAGCATGCAGCTTCAGAATGAATCGAAAATGGATGCTGGGAGGGAGGTTGGAGGGTGTGGAAGGGAGGAAGTGCTGCTGATTGGCTGGAATGTGTCTGCTGACCGAGAGGCACAGGGTCAAAGTTTGCCCAATGATGACGAATAGGGGGCGGATCGAACTGCGCATGTGTCCGCCCGCCGCGGCGAACGCGAACACGCTAAGTTCGCCGGCGGACAGTTCGGTACATCACTAGTTTTAAACAAAAAATAGTTATAAGTTAGTGCATTTTACATAGTTGGCTAAAACATGTGTGCAAGAGCTGCCTACTAATGCACCAGTACTATGGTACAGATATCTTTTTTTATATTGTATTATTCATTATATTCAAACACTCTAAAGCATTGTACAGTTTCTTCACATCCATTTGCACAATGTGGTCTAGTGAATCTTGCACAAACTCCTCTTCATTGTTATTGGATACTAAGTAGAAAGTTTTAGATATACATTAGTGCTGAAACCCATCATTTCTAAGAAATCATCTTGTATTTATTAACCACTTAGCTAGAAGCCATTTGTGGAATGAACCACCTATAAAGTAATATAATATCGCTAAGTATTCCACACATCTTCATTAGTGAGTAAGCCCTGACAGCGTATTAAATGTTAGCAGCCACCTTTAAGCAATAACATGTTCTAGGGCATTCATCAATAATTCAGTAATAGTGTTATTCTTATAAAATCCCTGCAATTTGTAATATCAACTAAAAGCTCAAATATGCTTTCTTATGCAACATCAAGACATCATTATTTTCTATTGTGGCATATATAATTCTCCAGCCACCGAGGACCACCTAGATAGTGACATAGATGAATTCCGTTAAAGCTATCCTTCCCTCAGGCCCCCTCTTACTTCATTCATTTTTCTTAAACTACTGTCCTTTCCACATTTTTCATAAATAAATTCACCTGTCATTTCTAAGAAAGTTCAACCGTAATTGACAATGTTGTGATATAAATATATAAAATTGTTTTAGCTTAATAGTGATACTTAAGATAAAGAAGAAAATACTTTGCCTTAGTGTCACTATGATAAAGACAACGAACTGTAGATAATTATTTCCTAGACTTAACTCTTCATATTTTAATGTAGTCAGTGGCATCAATGGGGCCATGCGATGTCCGAAACAGACCTTCTGTCACATCCTGTTCCATTCTGCAGATATTTCTAGCCTTGGCTTCTGATATCCAGTACTCTGCGTATATTTCTGGCCTTGGCTTCTGATATCCAGTACTATTTTTACAATTCTTGTTTAGTGGTGGGCTGCATACATCTTGCCCATTTATGTATGTCTAAATTTATGTCTAAATCTCCAATGTTTATTACATATATAGTACTTAGTTATTTCTCCTCTTGTTTTGTCTTGTATCTCTTGTCTTGTTTTATTTTTGTCTTGTATTCCCAGTTCAGGTACAGTCCTGTCCTGTTCATGTTCCCCTCATATATTGTGTACATGTTCTGGATTCTTCTAGTCTTGTCTTATCTTGTTTGGCGCCTATATTAGTCTTGCCTTGTTTCTAGTACTGGATACATATCTGCTGTAGAGCCTCCCTTTCCAGATCCTGGGAGGTCTGTATATTATTATCTAGCACCTGGGATCCGCAGTAACTGCATCAGGGCCCTGGTATGTGGCTGCACAAACCCTTGTGCTCAGGGGGCGTGTGGTTACCCTGCACAAGACCCTGATTGTCCATTTCAATGCTGAAACTTCCATTATCATCATCAGGCATACAGGGGTCCTGTGACATCTTCCATTTGATTTTTGAAGGGATAATATAGTCACCAGAACAACTACAGCTTAACCCCTTAAGGACACATGACGTGTGTGACACGTCATGATTCCATTTTATTCCAGAAGTTTGGTCCTTAAGGGGTTAATGTAGTGGTTCTGGTATCTATAGCTTGTCCCTGCAGGCATTTCTATGTAAATACTGCCTTTTCAGAGAAAATAAAGTGTTTACATTAGAACCTAGTAACACCTCTAGTGACAGTCAGTGAGAGATACTTCCTATATCAGTGTTGCATGGTGTGCAGCCCTGACGTTCAGCGTCCCCATGCTCTGCATGGAGACACTGAACATTTCACATACACATGCATTGATTCAATGCATCTCTATAAGGAGACGCTGATTGACGTGGTGTGGCATTTTGCCATGCATGCGCAAAAGCCTCCAAATGATTTCTTATAAGAAAATTAAAATTGTTGATCTCAACTACGGAGATAAGACCAGGCAGAGCCGGCTGCAGCAAGACCAGAGTAGGGAAGGAAAAAAGTTAAGTAAAAACACCTTTTCAGAGCACTCTAAGGGCATCTGGGGACCTAAACAGCCACACGTTTGTAATCCTGACACTATAGTGTTCCTTTAATATTAATTTGTGGTGATCATATTGGTAACTGTCACATCTCCTGGAGTGATCTTTTTGGGTTTTTTTTATGTTTTTGTAAGGTGTTAAATATTTTTGTGTAGTTTGCATTTTATTTGGACATTTTTCATTTTCAAAGGCAGAAAAGGTGCTGTTGGTCTTAAGATTTCTGGGTATTAACTTGGGACACTTGATTTGAACTGTTACTGACCTAGGCAGTGCAGGGGCGGATCCAGAATCAAATCTCGGGAAGGACACTTAAGTGGGCTCTAGAGCAGGGTGAAAAGGGGACTCTTGTTTAGGGGATAGGAGGCTGTACACATATGCGGCCACACACAGTGATACGGAAACACAATAACACACTGACACATACATACAGATACAAACATACCTTCAGACACATACACTGGCACACCCACAGATACAAACCTATACCTACACAGGCACACACACAGATACACACACACATACACATACACTGGCACACAAATACACACACATACCTGCACATAAACACACTGGCACATAGATACACACATACCTACACATGCACACTGGCGCATACACACACACACACACGTATCCCTACACATACACAAAATGACACACTTACCTTCACATACACACACACAGATACAAGGTAATAGAATATACATGCAAACTCCAGGTACTGAATGTGTATATATTGGAGGGTAAACAACTTAAAAGTGCAAACGTTTGACGTTTCGGCCCTTTGGGGCCTTAATCATGTTTAAGTCCCTCTAGGGCTGAAAAGTTGCACTTTTATATGTTGTTCTACCCTCCAATAAATACACCTTCTGTACCTGGAGTGGTGCCTGTATATTCTATTACCATGTATTGTTGGACGGATTAGCAGTGTCTATCTAATGCAGAGCACCTCTGAGTCTGTGGGCCGGAGTGAAAAGCGGAACCTGAGTATAGTGGACTACGTTGTCTGTGGTACACACAGATACACATGCATACATACTCACAGATACACATTAACACTCACAGATGCACACACTGACACTCCGATACACAGTGACACTCACAGATGCACACACATACTCACAGATGCACACACATACTCACAGATGCACACTGACACACACAGATGTCCACATACCTAAACATACACACACAGATGTCCACATAACTAAACATACACAAACAGATGTCCACATACCTAATCACACACAGATGTCCACATACCTAAACATACACACTGACACACACAGATGTCCACATACCTAAACATACACACTGACACACACAGATGTCCACATACCTAAACAAACACACTGACACGCGCAGATGTCCACATACCGAAACACACACACACACAAATTGCAGCTTCCATAATGTTAAGCACCCTCCCCTCTGCTTCAATACCTTTTTCTTTGCAGGGAGATGACTTCCTGAGGCTTGCTGATCCTGATGGGAGTGTGAAGTTGCAGAGCTCTCTCCTCCCTCCTCCTTCTCTCTCAGCTGCCTGCTCCTTCTCTCTCAGCTGTATCCTGGGTGTTCTCAGCCCGCGCTGTCTATATGCTGGGAGGAAGTAATAGTCACTTCCTCCCAGCACTCCCTGCAACTTTAAAGGGGCCCGGTCTGCCAAAGGGCTGCAGCCCCTAATAAGGTCGCTCAACTGATGGCAGCTGCACTATTTTCTTGGGGGGGGGGGAGGGGGGAGTGTTGCCACTGCCACTGAGGCAGTGGGAATAAATTTCAACAGGTGACTTTGTAATCATTTTGTATTTAATTATTTTGTATTTAATAGAAGTTTATTCCCCAGGACAACTGTTCCTAACAAATGCATGCAAGCTAATTTAAGACTAGTGGAAATCATAGATTTAGTTTCGGAGGCTAGATGTCACTGATATTTTATATTACTAGTGCAGGGGTAATAAAATAAAGTGGTTTTATATAAAATATTTAGTTATATATCAGCATGCAATAAATATACAATTGTCTTAGCTATAATTGTAATAATTTCATAGATCATATGTTTTACCCATTGTTAAAGGAAGATTCCACTGCCCAAAGAAAAAGAAATAGAAATCTTTGTTCAGTAAATGTGCTCCAAATAAACACACACATACATTTAATTATCAATTTTTTCATAAGCTTAAGAGCTTGCAAAACCTGAAGATCTCATGTATGAAGCCTTTACAAGCCCACCCCTTCTGACCCAGTGCAGACTTAGTTGCTGTCCAATCACACACTTCCTATTGCAGCTCAATGAGAAGTCTGTGTAAGGTATGTAATTACCAGGTGAAAGGCAGGGGAGTAACAAGGTTCATTTATAAAAGTTGTCACTATATTGAATTCTGTGCTTTTTGTAAAATGCAAAAAAAGACTACACTCTTCACACATAAAGCATTTCCACAAGCTGACGTGCATTAGGATCTGGAGTGTTCCTTTTCTTGATATTTGTTTTCATTTTAGTACACAGGTGTACTTTAATTGTTTGCATGATGAAGCTCAAATACAACTTATTGAAGAGAATGTCATAGCACTGAGAGGCATCTTATCCTGTGCATTCCTACATTGCACATCTCTTTTTAAAGGAGCGAAATGGGACACATCGAGCAGCCAGTAGTTGATTAATCATTGAAATGGGTCACTTCTTCATGGTATAACAGGATTTTCAGAATCTGCTAGCTAAGTAATTCTCCCCACCCTTGGGTAACAGAATGTAATACTGTAAAACCAAATAACCATGCAATGTATTTTCCGTCTCAATAACACCTTTCATGCTGATAACTGTAATAAAGGTTCTAATAACAATGTTAGTAGAATCAGTGCTTGGTATTATTGGATGTTGCTCTGAGAATTCAAAAAATAAGAATAATCCATAGGGAGGACAATTAGCCATCTGCGAATATACTGTAGTCAAAATACTTTTTTTATTGCTACATCATCAGCAAAGCAGGAAGTCAATTCACATTTGTTTCCTTAGTTCCGTAGTTGTCCTGCATTTTTCCATAATATAATTTAGCTGGCCCTTACATAGCAAGATAAATCCCACTAACAAAAAACTGATACTGCTGTATTGTTTCATATTAAAGGAAATATATCCATAAGCAGTGCTGTGTATGTCACATTTGGCTTATAATATTGTACTACATTCTACACATTTTGTACTGTTTATCACTATAATAAGAGGGTTTAATAAAATGCATGCTGAGAAAACAGTTAGTTTATATCTTGAAAGATGTGACATTTTAAGTCTCTACCTTGGCTTGACTTTTATTTTATCAAGGTAATCATACGTCTGCAGTATAACTGCATTTCAGCATACAGACAGTCAGATTTGGTTGCCTTATTAGTCCTGTAATACATATGCAAAATAAATAGGTATTAAAGATTAATATTTTTTTTATTGGACTATAAGAAACAAAAATGAACTATAATACCTAATTATTTTGCAACATATACATGTGTATATATATATATATATATATATATATATATATATATATATATATATATATATATTCATGAATAGAATAAGAGCTTTTTATTTTAATTCATGGTAGTAATAAGGGGTAGATAACAAATGTTTGTTTGTTTGTTTGTTTGTTTGTTTTTCTTCATGGTAATGTATACAATGAAATCATCCTATCTTACACACGCATATCATGTTAACATTCACACATTTTTTTTGCTTAGGTAGGAAGTATGCAGACATTATTTTTTAAACATTAGCTAAAAATAAGCATTCTCAGCGCCTTTGTTGAGGATTCTATATTTTATAGCATGCAGTGACATATGAAAACAACATAGTATTATGGGAATCGACAGCGTTTGATATAAATGCAGACAGACAACTGAGACTAAAGACTTTCTGTTCTTTTGACTCTGACTCCACACATGCAGACCCACACTACATTGCTGCTGGTGGTGTTGACTATAATAGCTGACATTAATAATAGCTGAGTTGTGGTTATTTGGATGGGACAGTAATTGTTGTCCCATTTTTCCTTATGGGTTCTGCTATGATAATATGATCTGATCTCTTCTGGGTGCTGTAACTGAATGTATAAGTGGCAAGTGCAATTATATTTTTCAGAGCAAATAATGTCAGAAATAGGATATTTCCCATAGGAATTCCCACATGGAGAAAAGTGTACTCTCTCTATCACTGTTAAGGCTATTTGCTAAACCAGGATTTGGCAGGAATCACCCAAGGAATTGAAAATGTTCGGCCAAAAAATAATCAACCAAGAAAATTAATGAATTTTCAAAGCGACTATTTTGCAATACCCTATTCATAATTCCACTTGGCTGTCTCAATTATGAGATGTTCAGGATATTTAAGTAGATGGGTAGAAGATAAGTGATGTATTCAAAGAAGCACAAGAACATGGTAGATTTTTATTTCAAAAGTCCATTCATTGTTTATTGTGAATTGTCTAGTTTAGTATTGCAAAGTTCAAACGATCACAGGAAACAAGACTATTATCACAAAAGTGGTAAGTGATAGTCTTATGCATATCTAAATGCAATGATCTATAGTCATCAAAATATCCATATTATCAATTGAACAAGTGATATTTCCAGACAATGCTTTATTCAGTTGAATTAAATTTAAGCACAAAAGGAAAATTATATTATTTTACATTATAGAGAGAAATGTCAGGTCACTAAAACATTTGATGCCGTTAACATGAAGCATAGTCATCTTGATTAACTAGTTAAAACTGCATGTGCTGGAAAGTAGAAACAGCCAAAAGGTTTTTATGATCCATATCCACCATAAAATATTGTAGACAATTTATTGCAACAGTGATCAAATGATAAATGAATGGCATAGCAAAACTATTTTACTATTTTACTTTTACTATTGGTTTTACTAAAATACATAAATACATTTATTTATTTTTTAATAAAAAAAAAATATCTAACCATATAAATATATATATATAAAACAGTTCATAAAATCCTCAAGGAATAGCAATCTATAGAAATGTTCTTACTAGCCAGATTATCTAAAAAATAAAATATGTATATGCGTAATACTTTTCTTATTAAGGAGACATACAATATTCTTGCAACTAGTAAATAAAGTGGAGAGCAATTCTACCAGAAGTTCCTGTAAGCCTCTGTGTTTTTTAATAAAACATACTGTATCTTTGTGACCAAACTTCTAGCCAGGCAACAGCTTCTGGCATTATTGACTATACAGCCTACACTACCTGGGGGTAGATGTGTTGCTATGCATGTCATTAGTAAGCAAAGCATCCTTCCCTAGCAAGTTATAAAACATGAAGCTGATGCACCTAACATCATCTAACAATCCCCATGCTATTCGGTAGATGAAAACCTCTAAATATTTATGCACAACTCTGGCATATACATGCATTTTTAAATTACAGCAGGCTCAAAGCGTATTTGAAAATTATTTAGACAACATTTCAAAAGGCCAACCCATTCTTAAATACTAAATCTAGGGACTTGCTTGGGTCTCTCATACTATAGGAATTAGAAGGATTTCTGTGCCGATAAGCTTTATCATCCTACACGTTTGTTTTTTTTCTGTGTTAGCTCGCAAATCTGATTATTCAATGTGTAAAGCAAAGGCAGGATTCACGCAAGCAAATCCTACAGCTGCTCAGATTACTTCTAACCCACCTGCCATGCCTATGATCAATTGGTTGTCAAACGGCAGGGTCCCCACAGGAGATGCAAAATTTTCCACTGTATTCTCTTGGTAAAATTCTGCATGTTACCTTATTAATATTATCACACTTCTGCCTGAGGGGCCGGATGATCTGACAGTGAAGGCATTCTTCCTATGAAGCTTTATTTTTCTGTAGTCTTAGAAGTGTTGAGAGTGTTAGAGTGTTGTTGCTTTTATTGTATTTGTTAACATAATATGGAACAGATATAGATGTTTTCAAGAAATCCATTGATTTACAGAAATGTTTAAAATGTAGAATGGACATAATGTATCATCTCTAGATTATACACATACACTTCCATGCATATGTGCATGAATAAGTATAAGATGGATATATACAGATAAATGCTTTCAATATAAAAGTTAGTGACATAGGAAATATTTTGCCTTTTTTTTTATAAACACAAAAGAACCTAAGCAAACAAGCATGCGTATTAATGAATGCATACAATGTAAACATTAAACAATTATTAATTTGCAAACAAATATATACCTACACTAATAAATACACACATACATATATTTACACAAACAGAAAAAAAAACATGTATGTACTTATTTACAACAATCAGTACACTACTTTGCTGTTGAAACATAGAACTGAGATGCTTAAAGGAATCAATGAACAAAAATAGAATGGGCATGTAAATGTGTGATTCTTGGTGGGTTACTGGTTACGGGCTTGGGGTCTACTAGATAAACTTATCAGATGATTAATACTAAGGAATAAGGAGGATTGCTAGGTTATTTGGTATTAGGGCAAGGGTAGATAACTACCCTGGACCGGCAGATCTATGTATGGAATCACCATGCAGGTATTTTTACCACTTGAACACTACCATGTCATCTAGTAAATGGATGGTTTCTTTGTAGTTTACAACCAATCTTTTTATATGCCAACACAAACAAAAAATATAAAGACCTAGCTAGTAAAGTTGTGTTAATTTGCTGCAACAGCAAACTAAAATAATGGAAATGAGCTCTAGCATATAAGTTCTATATACTGGCTGGAGATTAAAAAAAAAAGACAAACTTGGTTAAACCTTTGTTAAAATGTTCACATGTAATCTAGTAGAAGCACGAGTCTTTACAATAAACAGGTGTAAAAAACAGATAAAATCTGTATCTTGTAATACCTTTTTTATTGGACTAACAGAATTTTAATGACAAGCTTTCGGGAGAACCTCCCTTTCTCAACTCTGAAGCATTTCTGAGTAAGACAACACATATAATTCAAAGTTGAGTTGTGATACAGGGGTTAAAGTGATACGAGTGCAGATAAGACACAGGTTTGATAGAAAATAGACAACATTCTTGCAGAGGGTTGTACATATCTTTCTGAAGATCAGAGTGAGGGGGGAGAGGGAGAAAAAAACAAGCAGAGAGTGCAGAAGATGGTACACTTTATACATACACACACACACACACACACACACATATATGCAAACGCATAAACACATGAACACATATACATATATATACACATAAACACATGCACATGAACTTAAATATAAATGCACAGTCACATACAAAAACAAGCAGAGAGTGCAGAAGCTAGTAAACTTTATACATACACACACACACACACATAAAAAAACACATGAACACATATACATACACATAAACATACATGCATCTGAACTCATATACTCAAATATAAATGCACAGTCACATATATAAGCATACATGAATAAGAGTATGGGAAAGCATAGGTCTACACATAGTACTTTGTATATTGATAGAATAAACATATTGGAGTGTGTTTTAAAGTGTTGATACATATGACAGAAAAGTAAGATAATGTGGGGGGGGGTGTTCATGTAAAGTGTTGGTAGTGGGACAGGAAACCCAAATCAATATTTAGTCCTCTATTCTTGCTGTTAAACAATTGGATCATTCTGGCTTCAAATGTTTTTCTTTCTTGGGTAATTTTAAAACTCCCTTTCAGTACTTTGATTTTTAGGTCCTTCATTGAGTGGCCAGACTGGGTAAAGTGGTTCCCACAGGAGTGCAGTTCAATCATCCTTCTTTGTGGTGTTTAATGGAATGTCTGTGCATATTCATTCTGACATTTAATTGCTGAGTGGTTTCCCCAATGTAGCATCCTAAGTGGCATTTGGTGCAATGAATCACATGTACCACATTGCTGGGTGTGCAGGAGTATGAACCTTTAATGCTGTAGGTTTAATTGTTGTGTGTGTGGCTGTATTTTCTGTGCATATGTGCTGACACAGTTTGCAGTGAGGTATTTTACATTGACTGGTCCCGTTTCCTTTCTTCTTCCCATCAGTGGGCAGCTTCCTGATTAATTTTTGTTGGAACTTTGGTGGTTATCTGAACGCCAAAATGGATGTTTCAGAGTAAATGTTTTTTCAGAGTCTCATCTTCTGTTAACATTGGTTGTAGGTCTTTGATGATTTTCCGTATTTCCATGTAGATTTTTTTTTCTCTCTGTACTGTAGCAGGCGTGTGCGTGGAGTTTAATAATAATAAAACTAAGCAGACTCTTGACATTTGTTTTTCTCCCTCTCCCCTCTCACTCTGATCTTCTGCAAGAATGTTGTCTATTTTTTATCAAACCTGTGTCTTATCTGCACTCATGTTGCTTTAACCCCTATATCACAACTCAACTATGAATTCTATGTGTCGTCTTGCTCAGAAATGCTTCAGACTTGAGAAAGCGAGCTTGTCATTAAACATTTTTGTTAGTCCAATAAAAAAGGTATTACCAGATACAAATTGTATCTTTTTTTTTTTTACATCTACATCACTGGACTAATACGGCTGCAATCTCTACTTGAAAAATAAACAGAAAGACAAACAGAATTATAGCCTTACAATTTCTGAAATTAATTTGATACAGGTATGTTTAAGTATTATTTATTGCATTTTTAATGATTCTGTATAATTCTAAGATTGTTGTATAATTCTAAGATTGTTAAAGTGAGACTCAACATGAGTTTATTACTAATAGATTTCTTATAATTTATCACCAATATTAATTTGAACCATAAACCATGTATATTTATGTATACTTCATAACATTTGTAATTCTCCATATCTTCTTGAATATAAAAAAACTATTAATCCTAGCCGGATGTGTCAAACATATTTTGTCCCACAATTATCCCTACAGATTACAACAGTTGTAATCTAACATTATATGAAACACTGAGTTGAATACATTTTACTTGGGGTTCATGCCTTTTCTTTTTAATTTATATTTGATTCAAGACAGAATAGCTAATATTACAAATAGTACATTCACAGTCAAACCAAGGAGAGGCATAACAAAAAATAAATGCAATTACAAACAAGTAAAATGATAACAGACAACAGCAAAATAAAGTAATATACAGATAGGCCTAGACACAGAGGCAATGATAAGAAGGGGGATTTATCATTACATAAGCAACATTTCAGTAAACAATAGTCTTTATGAATGCAAGCTGCAACCTTGTTTATTTGACATTAAATTTCCATTTTTAACATTGTATGTGTGCCCGTTCCAACCTGTATTTTGCTGAAGAAAATTTTTACCCTTCCAGATTGTGGAGGACCAAGAGTATTTTTTAAAGTTAATTTTTGTGTATATATTTTTTAAAGATTGAGGATAAAGGCATAGGGAGTAGAGAATAGGAACAAATTAAAGGAGGGAGAGGTGTAGTTGGTTCTCTCTTTCAGCATTTTTTTTTACAAACAACCTATATGTTGTGTAAATTATATTGAGATGTTTATCAGTAGAAGTGGGTAACTCCTTGTGGAGGTAAAGTCTGTTGAGGAGTGCTGGCAAAGATAGGGATTCATAATTTCAGTAAGATTACATACTAGAGAAGGCGTTCACATATAAAGTAGAAGAAACATTACCAAAAATAAATAAGTCAATAAGAAACACAAACCCTACAGTAACCTTTGCTCTTCGAAAATCAGTCTGAGTTGTTGAGAAAATGCAGCTATCAAAAAGCCTAGCTCTTAGAGTCATATTTTATAGGCTTGCCTAGATTCTGCTAATATATGAAACTGGAGATCAAGTACTGAATGTTTTCCAAAAATCTTCAGAGCAGGCAGTCTGCCTTGTCATATTTGCCATGAAACTGTGCCATTGTGCCTCTTTGATCATTAAAATTGAGTTCACTTCAAACACGATAGATAGCTAGGCTGATAGCACATGATACTCTGTGTATATCAGAAATTGGAATATATATATATATATATACTTAAGATTATTACAATTTAATAATATTTATTATTAAAATACACACAACCACTCTTTTGGAGGAATTAATTTCACAGTGTATATTTCTTCTTAACATGAACAATAGTAATACTAATATACTAGCTTAGATGTAGACCTTGGTCAGCCACCTGCCATCTACACTGGTTCTCTTGAGAACCATGAAATCCAAACCAATTCACTCATCTCTACTTACAAGATCAGTGAAAACAAAGGATTTCAGATGTTCCAGCATCCCTGGTTCCCATAACAGACACAATATGTTCAAACAGCAGGACTGCTGCCTTCAACTATTAACAGTCAACTGCTCTGAGCTTATGATAGATTGTTGTCCTATATCCAATAACTGAGAAGTTTCCTTACTGGTAATTACAATTTGTTGCAGAGAGGTGTATATTGTGTCACAGTTACTTAACATTTATAGCGACTATGAAATTGTAACTGTTGCCACTTTAGTAGTGATTTTCATGCTTGCACCCAAAGCAAGAAATATATGTTCCTCTTTGCAGGAATTTTTCTTTGGCTTTTTTCTTCTTTTATTTGTAAAATTGGTGGTGCACAATTTAATAATTTACCTCTAATAACAGGTAGCATTTTTATTTAGCATGCAGCACAAAGGTCTAGCAGACCAATCTCACAATTATGAGTCATGTTTTAAAATAATGTATTTATGTGATTATAGTTGTCTTTATTTATACAGTGTCATATATAAGAGTGACTAAATAAGTATGGATAAAACATGGTAGTATGAGCACTGCACAAACAGTTTAATACATATATGAGTCACATAAAATACTCAAAAAACAAGAACATTCTACAGTGTTATTTAAAAAAAAATGGTTATCTAAAATTCTCTATTTCTATAATACTGCCAATTAAACTGTGAGATTAGTTTCAGTCCAAAATGCAATGGGTCGAATTTTGGGCCAATCAGGTGTCGATTCTTGAATTCTGAGCTAAAATGTAGCTGAATCCTAAACTAAAACCTGCAATGGCCAAGCATGTTTGTTTTGATTTGTGACTCTGAATTCCACTCTTGGAGCCAAACAAAAGAGATGTATGATTGGAAAATAATGATGATTGATAGATAGGGGATAGATTCAGATTCACCTTTATTATTATAACTGTACAGTGTACCTACAAGGACACTGAAACAAGTGGCCTCTGATCTAAAATACAGTAGAGATTCATAAAATATATTATATAAAAAAATAAACTCTCAGTGTAAGCTTTAGCAGTACTTACCTTATGTCTTAGTAAATCTACTACCTAAAAAATGCAATCCCTTCTTCATTAATAAAAAATGTGAACAGCCTAATACATATAAGCATTACACAATAGTGCTAATATAATACAAAATTTAACAATATGGCCTATAGCCCCAGTCCAAGTAAAACGTATCTATCCCATAGTTACTAAATGTTGATTTTATTCATAGATCAATTGAGAAGCAAACAATACAGTGAGTAAAAAGCTCTATTGATTATTTTTTTTTTCATTTGATCACTATCACTACACTGCAACAAAATCTAAAACATTTTTTATTTTATATATATATATATATATATATATATATATATATATATATATATATATATATATATATATATTATGCATAAAATATGGCTGACATTTAGTCATCCTGAAAATATTTTTGAAAAAATGGTTGCGGCAGAACCAAATTTTCTTGCCATGCACAAGTCTACGGTCAACTGAAATATACATGAATAGAAACCAGCCAACTCCGTATTTTCTTTTGTTTCAACAAAATCTGATAAATGTATTCACAGACAGACAATTGTTCTGTTTTCATACAAGAAATGTTTCTTTCTATCAAGTAATTCATTGCAGGAGCCACGCATTTTTTTTAGGCCAAACCACTTTATAGACAAAGATTTACTATTAGTATTTATTTTCTTGGTTTAGAATTCATAGTTTATTGATGAACAGGAAGCATGACATTTATTTAATATTTTTCAACTCGCCACATAAAGCAAAATATTGACATAGGTAGAGCATAAATCAAATTGCTGTGCAATAGTATCATATATTTTCCTTATAGGTGACTGAGTATGAAGGTCATTTTATTATCACTAGTTTTATAGAACATTTTAGAGGGTTTATTCGTTAAACACTGTGTTGTTGTGCACTGACAACATACTAAAATATATAGTTCTAAATCAACGTATTTAAAGGGTCGATCACTTGTCAGGTGTCAAAAATTATTTTAACTGTAGAAACCCACATCTGTTTACCATACAACTGGTTGTCTCCATCCCTATCAGTCCCTATCGATCCCTATCGGTCCTTTTTAAAAACTATGTCCTTTGCACCTGGCAGTCAGAAAGTTTTCAGAGAAGCAGATACCCCAAAATATTGAATACTGAAATAAATTTAGACAGTTTGGCATGACGTGGGTATTGTGGTATGGATGTTGGCATAACACAATTTAGGAAATGTGACACAAATATGGACATAACACAAGTTTTGACTATGGGATTTTACGTATCTTCAGAAGGATATTGATACCTTAGAGAGAGTTCAGAGAAGGGCTACTAAACTCGTTCATGGATTGCAGGATAAAACTTACCAGGAAAGGTTAAAGGATCTTAACATGTATAGCTTGGAGGAAAGACGAGACAGGGGGGATATGATAGAACCATTTAAAGTCCATAAAGGGAATTAACACAGTAAAGGAGGAGACTATATTTAAAAGAAGAAAAACGACCACAACAAGAGGACATAGTCTTAAATGAGAGGGACAAATGTTTAAATTAATATCAGGGGGGCGGAGACTGCGCTCGAGCTGCATGGACGCATAGGGACAGAGCCCTCCGGCCAACGGCTACTAAAGCATTGCTTACAGCAACCTAACAGCACGAACTTGCAATAAAAGCCTGTGTAACCGAGATGGCACAGAGAGGAGCAAGAAAAACGGCGGAGGCCAGGGAGAAACACTCCTTTTTCGCCGCGAAAGCAGCGGGCCAGAAAGCACCAACACAGTCGCAACAAGATGGCAACGGTAGTGGAGACGACAGGGATCTGTCTAGGCCACACTCCCTGCAAGACACTCTCAAAATTCAAGGAGAGCAATTCCAGAAAATGCTTGATGATATGGCTGTTAAAATACAAGCCACAGTACAATCAGTTATAGCAGAGCTCAGACGAGACATTCAGGATCTCGGCAACCGCACAGCTCACATAGAAAATGAAATGGCCGACTACGCTGCAGCACACAACAGCATGGCACAACGAGTGGAGGAAATGGAGGAGCGGTTAGGTAAACAAGAGCTGAAATGTATAGATTTGGAAGACAGATCCCGGCGCCAGAACTTGAGGGTCTGAGGGATATCTGAAGACATACAAGCAGCAGACCTTGTGGCTTACCTGACGGGCTTATTCCAAGCTTTGGCCCCTGATATCCCACTTAACATGATGCTCTTGGACAGGGCACACAGGGTGGCGAAACCACAGCACCTATCAGCAACTACCGCTAGAGATGTGTTCACTAAGGTACATTACTACCACGTGAAAGAGTTCATCCTCCGCTCCAGACGACCACCGCAAGATCTGCCAGAACAATACAGATCTATACAAGTATATGTGGACCTCTCTGCAGACACTCTAAGGCAGAGACGAGACTTCAAGGAAATAACTTCGGAACTAAGGAACAGAAGCATTCCATATCGCTGGGGTTTCCCCATTAAACTGCTGATATCAAAAGATGGGAAGACCCATACAGCCATAGATGTAGCAGCAGGTACCCGCCTGCTGAGAAGCTGGGGCTTCAATACATCCTCCACGAGTGAGAAACATACTAGTTCGTCGGAATTCCGTCCGGAGTGGAAAGCGGCCAAGCAATCCAAAATGGGGAGAACACAAACGAATAAATAACAAATCCAGCTGGATGCCAGATGATCGGTCCTGTTCAGAAACTGTTGGATTATGTCACTTAATATACCGCAGGGTCATTAAAGATACGGAAGTCCCTTTGGACTTATGGGTTATAATGCTCACAGGACTCTGTCTAAACTTGGGTAATATACCGCTCTTAAGGTTAAGTTTATGTTTATTGCTGCTCTAAGTCACAGGAAGCCTCAACACAAGAGGGGGTAGAGGGCGGGTGAGCGGAGGAGTTAAGTTTTGGGTCGATTGGTGGGAAAGTACAACCCAGGCTGAGGGCCCATGCAGGTTCTGTTCTGATGCAGCACCTGCCCAAAAGGGCTCCACTGTTTCATATACACCCCCCCCCCCCCCCCACAGGAAACGAACTAGCACCCAACACATTCTGGAGACGTTCCACACTGGCAGCAAAACAGATTCTAGGGCCATAGGACATATCTGGGGATATATGACCCGTATACCCTTGACCCAATTAACACAGGGATTTCACTATTAATACTCTACTTTAAACAACAGGAGGCAAAAGTAAGAGCCGGAGGCACGGGGGCCTTGGTCACCTGGCTGTCCAGGGGCCCTGACCTGGATCCATACACCCCCGAGGAGGGCACAGCTAGTGGGAGAAACTAGCAGGGAAGACTACCTTCACAAGATCCCCTAGGGCACAATGCGGGGGAAGATGTTAGATTTATGTTTATGTATATATGGATACACAAACAGGGGAAGACGCTGTCTGAACCTATAAAAAATTAATAAAACATAGTGAAGACTGTTACAAGTATGCAATAACAGCCACGTTCTTGAGTGCACTCACAAGATGTAGGTAAGAAAATCGCTTTGAAATTACCACCACCTACTGCTGTAGGGGGGTCACACTTAGAATCCACTGGATATAATGGATATTAAAATCCGGAAACCAAAGGTAGAGCAGGAACAAAGTATGGTAGAAAAAAAGGTATTTATTCTTGGATACAATAAAAAGGCACTGGTTCAACGCGTTTCGTTCAATCAGAATAGAGAATAGACGGCTGTCTGATGCACGACTACGCCATGGCCCAAGTACTGGGCTGTGACATACAAGCCATTAACTGGTCGGATCATGCCCCGATAATAACGACACTTCCAAGCACCTATGAATTCAAACACAGGAGTCCCTGGCGCCTCAATGAGAGCCTGCTTAGAGACACAGAATTCTGCGCAAAACTGGAGAACAAATTAAACCAGTATTTCCGCACAAACTCCACGTCTGTACAAAACCCACATATGCTCTGGTTAGCCCACAAAGCAGTTATCAGAGGCACATTGATAAGCAGAGCATCATACGTCAAACAACAAACAGATAAAGAACTGACTCAAACCAAACAGAAGCTAGAACAAACACACAGGGAAAATCAAACACACCCAACGAGAGAACACAAGCAACAAATTGTAGTCCTACAAGAAAAGCTCAGGGAGATTAGACTACACAAGTTCTGATTAAAGCTCAACAGAATGAAATCACACGCATACACTCAGGGGAACAAGGCCAGCAAACTCCTAGCCCAAAGATTGAAAGACAAACAACAACAAACACGTATAGCACACTTACTGGATAAGGCAGGTCACAAAATACACCTCCCAGAGGAGATCTGCAGAGAATTTGCCCAATATTATGGCCAACTATATAATCTAAAGGATGACCCAAACAACCCAAAACCTTCGCCCGCAAAGCATACAAACATACTTGGCGGAGATCCCCTTCCAACCTTAACAGAACCCCAAAAACAAAGCCTAGAGTCCCCCATCACAGAAACTGAATTAAATGATTGCATCGACTCTCTACCGAAAGGGAATGCCCCGGGACCCGACGGGTACACAAATGAATACTACGCAAAATTTAAACACCTCTTAACCCCACACCTTATTACCACATTCAACCACGCACTACAGACGGGATCCTTCCCCTCAGAATTTCCAGCAGCCAGGGTGATAACCCTCCCAAAACAGGGCAAACCACCAACCCTTTGTCAGAGTTTCCGTCCAATATCACTCTTAAACGCTGACACGAAACTATATGCCAAGATTTTAGCCACACGACTCAAAAACATCCTTCCGACGATTATTGCAGATGACCAAGTAGGCTTTGTCCAGGGACGACAGGGCTCAGACAACACCCGTAAAGTAATAGACATACTACAGACAATACACATGGACAAAAAACAAGGCATCCTAATCTCCCTGGATGCAGAAAAAGCCTTTGACAGACTAAACTGTCTTTTTCTAGACGCTGTCCTCAAAAAATTTGACTTTCCACAAACGTACTTAATGGCGATTAAAGCCTTATACAGCGCCCCAAACGCAGCAGTTTCAACATCGGGATTTCACTCAGACCCCTTTGCCATTACAAACGGCACCAGACAGGGCTGCCCCTTGTCCCCTCTTCTTTATGTTTTGGCCTTAGAACCACTAGCAGAAGCGATTAGACGCAATCCCAATATACATGGTATAACAATAAATGACCTGGACTATAAAATAAACCTGTTCGCTGATGACGTCCTATTGACTCTGTCCCAACCAAACGTTTCTCTCCCCAATCTCCAAAAAGAACTTCAAAACTACAGTGCACAGTCATATTATAAACTTAACACTACAAAGACCCAGGCAATGGGATTGGGGATGGGGAACGACAACATGGACAGACTGAAGAAGGCGTTCAATTATGATTGGAGACAGGACCACCTTACCTTTTTGGGGATTAAACTAACCAGTACACATAAAGCTCTCTTCAATATGAACTACCAAAAACTTCACACGGACATAGTAAACATATTAAAGAAATGGGAAGGTACATTTATGTCCTGGGTGGGCAGATGTGCAGCCATCAAGATGATGATTCTGCCAAAAATCTTGTACCTCTTCCGCACACTACCAATCAACGTCACCACTAAATTCTTAAAATCTGTACAGACGACATTACTTCAGTTTGGATGGCAATACAAGAGACCTAGGGTCCCCTGCAGACTCCTCTCTCGCACAGTGGGATGCAGGGAATTGGGATTCCCCGACATAAGGAAGTATTACAGAGCCACTCATCTAGCTAACATTATCGGTTGCCATGCCCAACCACAGACACCACAATGGGTGACACTGGAATCCTCCAGATTAGAGGGGAGACACCTGACGCACCTTCTGTGGGCTCCCAAGGAGCTTAGGACCACAACTCCCAAGATACTGCTGACCAGCAGGCTTATGCTATCAATATGGGATAGAAATAGACATAGGGTGTGCTCACCAGCCAAGTGGTCACCAGCGACCCCACTGAAAACCCTACATGGGTTGAATTATAAGATTTGGGCTTCACAAAACACTTCCCACTTACTACAGCTTAACCACCAGGGCGCCCTGAGGAGCTTTGCAGACCTGAAAGCTCAACTCAAGATACCACAAAGGGCTCACTTTTCGTATATACAATTGTCACACACGGTCAAAAACAAACGCTCACGAACACTGGGGGGGCGAAAAGACAGGGCTAATGACAAAATTTGAATGTAAATGCACTAGCCCCCAAAAGAGAACCCTCTCATTTTGCTACAACACAATCATTGGAGATACACAGAATCAATTTTGGAGTTTTCAAAGAGAATGGCATAAAGACTTAGGAAGGGAATTGACAACACAGGAGTGGGATAGGGCCTTCACTGCACACAGAGGCTCATCGCTGTGCGCCTTACACCTTGAGACATCAAGGAAGATAATATACAGATGGTATCTAACACCCAATAAGATATCCAAAATGTACCATTCTACTAGCAACAAATGTTGGAGATGCCAGGGTACACCCAGGGATACAATCCATATATGGTGGAGATGCCCACTTATCCGGACTTTCTGGGAAACTGTGAGAAATATAATCAAACACAGCACAAAAACCCATGTGCCACTAACGGCAGAGTCCTACTTACTACACATTATGCCACCTAATCTTCCAAAACATATCTGTAAACTAATGTTTCTAATAGTGATAACAGCACAAACGTTAATTGCCAGACACTGGAAGTCTGACTTGGCCCTGACGGTGGAAGAGCTGCTGAGTCTAATATCCACAAATGTAGCTTATGAACGGTTTGCAACACCCCATGCAAGCACAGGGAAAACAATGGTATGGACATATGACATGTGGTTTAAGTACAGGTCCCAACAGCCCCAGGATCGGGGGAAAACCCACACTAGACAATCCACATAATGCTTGATAGCCCAATCACCTAGATGTCCTTACAAGTAACCCGTAACATGCTCACAGAGTGAAAGACACACACAGTTACGAGCATAGTACTTGCCATACCTTGTAAATAGGTTCAAGTTTTCGTATGTCTGCTCCAATGTAGCTGTCTAGACTGGGTACAATGTTCATTAAGCATGTACAAGTTCACACTAGACTCTGTTTGGTAGCCTCAGAGGCAGTGCTGCCATAAAGTTCTGATATAAGATAAAGATTGGTACCTAGTCCATACTATACATTGTCACCCTGTCACCCTTTCCCTCCCAAACTCTTTTTTCTGTACCCCATCCAATGTTTGTATAACAAAATAAAAAACTGTCAATTAAAAAAAATAAATAATAATAATAATATCAGGACGTATTACTTTACTGAGAGGGTAGTGGATGCATGGAATAGCCTTCCAGCTGAAGTGGTAGAGGTTAACACAGTGAGTGAGTTTAAGCATGCGTGGGATAGGCATAAGGCTATCCTAACTATGAGATAAGGCCAGGGACTAATGAAAGTATTTACAAAATTGGGCAGACTAGATGGGCCGAATGGTTCTTATCTGCCGTCACATTCTATGTTTCTATGTTTCTAGAATACTCTTGTGAATTGGGAAAAAACAACTGTATTCTACAGTCTTCAAAAATATTTAATTGCTTTGTTAGGTACAGCAAGGAGTCACAGGTAGTTTACGCATATCAACCTACATATTCTGTAACTGTGTCGCTGTGTTGCGTTACACAGCATGAAAAAAAATCTATTTCATAAGTATATGAACACAGAATACTTCCTGAACTTTCAGCAGAACTAGCATCAGACCAACTATTTTTCTTGGAAGTGTATAAATCCTTTATGTTTGCAAAACATTTGAACTGTAAATAAAAACCTGGATTGATCTCAAAATGTCCTTCTACAACAAAACTTTACAGCCAAAAACTGTATTATATTACACAAACGAATTGCAATGCACCAAAAGAAGCAATATGTTTATCAAATACTGACCCAACTAAATTTCAGTTCTATTACAAGTGATAAAATTAACAAAAATATATATTTTATAGCTTCATGCACTCTTTCATCCTTGCATCCTAAGTATCTAAAGCACAGGCTTCATATGTAATAGGAAAATGAATCTAACGTTATTGTTACTGCAAAATAACAGTAGTCCTTAAAAGTTCAAATATTTAGTTTGCACTAGCTAAAGAAAAGGTCCACTTTTAAATAAATTTGTTGACCAAGGTAATTCCTTTATATCCCCATGAAGAACTTTGCCCTTCCCAAATTCTAAACCAGATATAACACCTTCAGGACCTTCAGGATAAACAATTAGACAGTTAAACAGCAAGAGATGAGGGCTATGTTATTTTTGTATTATGGTATACTACATAAAGTGCTGGTACTGGATTGGAGGTTACAAGAGGTGGGAACAGCTGGGGAGAGCCTTGTACTCAGATGGGGTGAGATGGGAGCCCAGAAAAGCTTTTAAACACAAGGCTGGGAAGATGAAGGGTGCATCTGGATTCAGTGATAGCCAGTTTAGCTCTTTTAACATGTCACAATGGTGGGTCATGTAATTACATTGTAGCACAAAGCAGTAGAATGAGTTATACAATGTAGTTTATAACTTAAGAAAAGTACAAAGTGGACAATGCACTATTGTGTATGAATAATGTGAAACAATGCTACTCTTCTGCACAGTGTATATATGAATTTAACAAATCTATATGCATACACTGATTAGGAACTGTGTCCAATTACACTATAAAAGAGAAATGCTCACACTGGGCAATACAATCTGTATGAAACAAAAAATAAAATCAGTTTTATTGTATCCTTCCTACACTTTCTTGAGCCTGCACAAGACTGGCTCAAGTATCTCAGGTTTAGTAGGGTATAATGACTTCTATAATGGAACTTTAGTAATGTGCTTCTCCTAGCAACAATACAAAATAATATAAAATCCTTACATGTTACAACATATTAAGACGCATCACAGTTCTTCAGTCTCTTAGTCCAGCACAACGCGTTTTGGCAGAATGCCTTCATCAGGTTCATAATCCTATGTCCATATGTTTCCATTTTAAAACTCCAGACTGGCGCTGAAAATCATCACCCATACATACCCCTTCTAGCCTGTGATGTCACTTCTGGCACCACAGTACAAGCCTTTCTGAGTCCATTTGGCCAATTCTAACAGTCATTTCTCTGGGACACCTTCCGGGACCATATTTGTGCTCCCTGAAGAACCTTTCCTTTGTCCACATGTGTCCTGGATCACCCAGACGTCCTGGTTCAGCTACTGTGGAATTAAGCTGCACTGCTTCTGTTTGTGTCACAGCACCGTTTATAGCACATATTTTTTGTCTGTAGTATATAACTTTGTTCAATCTACCTATGGCTGATTTTATGCAATTTTTTTTTAAAGTGCCCTTCCTTTGCTAAATCTTAATTTCATGGAATTATGAGAATAATGAAAGAGATATGTGAGTTTAGTCTTTAGAAACTTTGGAGAATATGAAGTTATAGCAATGAAGATTTAGAAAAATGAACCTTAGAATAATGAACCATAAGGCAATCATTTGTTTTAGCTTTCACATTTTAAATATTGACCTTTCCATTGTACTTATTCAGTTATGTGATTTGAAAAAAATATATTTTGAAAGGGGAGTGATGTGCACTGAATAGGGTAATGTAGTAAGAATAAATATGGGTTTGGTAAAATGTTGCATTATTTTTCTGAAAGGTGATTTTCATTTTTACACATTATAAGCTATTTCATTTCCATTATCTTTTCCAACCAGTAAAGATTCTATTAAAGTGGTTTGTTTTTTTATATTTTGAAGTAATGAGTAAAATCTAAGCAACAGTGCATGAAAAATAATAATAAATACATGTATTGCATAAAATCATAGTCATTTTAATAATGTATAACTTTCATTGCACCCGCGAAGGTAATTGGCAAACAAATGAGTATTGTCATAAATCATAGATTAGCACGTAGAAAGGTAGCTATTAATTTACACTATTTACTAAGTTTTCTACAAACTCAATTTAAAAAGCAAGATCTGTAAATTCAAATTATTATTCTGGGAAGCAGCTATCCAAACAAATGCAGTGTTTTATTAAAAAAAAGTAAAATATGGGCAATCCCCGTCAAAACATAATATTATTTAAAAAAAAATGTGCTGGATTTTCTTAGCAGCTACTTTATTGTACTTGCTGAATAGCAATTCCTCTATTGAAAACCATGGGAAAACTGCTATTCGATATAGTGGGCTGTAGTTGTTATGGTGCTTGCAGTGTTCCTGTAATTATTTTACACATCTATTTACATATGCATAAGGTAAATTGGTTTAAAAGTGCTTTTTTTTTTCATTTTATTAAAATGAATGCTACAGAATTTG